>NC_138535.1:8394275-8738984 GCF_964234715.1 Podarcis melisellensis | reverse complement strand
TGCCACTTTCACAAAGAAGTCAGCAACAAGCCAAATGGCAATAAAACCCAGCCCAACATCAATGAAAGGAAAACAAGCAGAGCCAAACTAGTCCAAGGAAACGTATTGGCCACTAGGAAACCTCCCTTAAAGGGAAAGAGTTCAATGCACAAGAAGAAGCCAAAGAATGTGAAAATGGGTCGAAAGGCTAAGCTGCCCTCTCGGACTGGGAAAATGAATTTCTCAAAGTTATTCAAGATTCTGGAGAACTCAAGCACAAAGAACCCCAGCATAACAACGCCAAATAAGAGCCAAAGCCCAAACATTTTAAATAAACACCAGGTGGCTAGCCCTCCAAGGCTAGTAAAACAATCACTGCCCTCTAGTGGAAAACTAAAGAAAACTCCAGACCCAAAGCAAGAAACTCCGCAGAAGGGAGTACAAAAGAGCCAGAACTTAATTTTAATTAAACATAAATTAGTCCTCCTCCCTCTCTTCAAGCATGGAGGCCTTCCCACACCTGCACAACAGAGAATTTATATACTTAAGAAAATTGACTTAGTCATCAGAGGCCTTATTCCAGCAGAAAACATTGTCAGCGTGAAATTTCTTCCTTTTGATAAGGCCCAAAACAGAGTTGTGGTGACCTTTAAGGACTGGTCGGTAACTAAACAAATCTTGGACAGGAGGGACAGGCTCCAGAGGGCTGGCCTGTTGGTGACCCGCCTATTCGAAGAGTCCGGTGTTCCACCATCCCTCTTAGGAACACGCAAGCCTACTAGTCTGCGCACAGAATTGGAAATGGCTTCTGAAAACTACAAACAAGTCCAACCGGAGGCAGCCAAAATTTCCAAACAGAAGGCTAAGCTCCAAAAAATTTTACTCCCTTCCAATGAACCCAAAAAAGATATCTTAAACGAAAAGGAGCTGTCCTTTTTAGCCTCCCTTGAGCAGATTCAACAGTCCCAGGATGCGTTAATAGCTAGGTCACAAACCATTAAAAATTCCTTACTCCCCGGGAGGAAGCCCATTTGATCTTTATGTATTCTGTTGTTCAGAACCTTTTTTAGTCTTTCTGCCATTATATCTGCAAATAGCTTGTAATCATTATTTAGTAGTGAAATTGGCCTATAGTTTTTCACTTCCAAGGTATCTGCATCTTTTGGGGGAATCAAAGTAATATATGCTTCCTTCCAGGTATTCGGGATCCTTCCTTCCTTGAATATATTGTTCATCACTTCTCCTAACACTGGGGATATTTGATTACTTAGTGTTTTATAATATTTGGCCGAAAGGCCATCTGGACCTGGCACTTTCCCATTTTTCATCTTTTTAATAGCCTTCTTTATCTCTTCTTGAGTAATTTTCTGGTCTAGTATCTCTTTTTCTTCTTTTGGGATTTGTTTTAAATGATGTTCTTGCAAAAAGTGCTCTATTTCTTGTTTTGTTTCCTTTCCTCTTTTATATAAGTCCTTATAATATTTTTGAAATATCTTATTTCTTTTGGCTCTTCCACAATCCTTTCTCCTTCCCTTATCTTACTAATCGTGTTTTGTTTTCTTCTTTCTCTTATTTGCCACGCCAAATATTTGCCTATCTTGTTTGCAGATTCAAATGTCCTCTGATTCATCATTTTAATTTTCCATTCTACCTCTTGGTCAATTATTGTAGAAAGTTTAGCTTGTAATATCTTTATATTCTGCTTTGCAATCTCCTCACTCGGGTTAATAGTTAATTTTCTTTCATTTTCCATAATCTGTGTTAGGATCTGTTCCTTCTTTGACTCTTTTTCTTTTCTTACTTGACTATTTTTCTGTATTAAAAAGCCCCTCATAACTGCCTTTCCTGTGTCCCACACCGTCTCTATAGCAGTTTCCCCGTTTAAATTCCATTTGAAGTAATCTTCTATTGTCTCTATTGCCTTATTTACAATCTTCTGATCATTAAATAGAAATTCGTTCATTCTCCATCTAGTTGTTTTGATATCCTTGCCTTTCAGTTCAATGTAAACCGCATTATGGTCAGATATAGTTCTTGGGAGAATTTCTGATTTAATTAAATTCTGAGTTAATTCCTTCGAGATCCAAATGCTATCTATTCGCCCCCAACTCTGATTTGGGTTTGAGAAGAAAGTATATTGTTTTATAGTGGGGTTTTTGAGTCTCCATGCATCAATTAATCCCAGATTATTTACCATGTCAAAAAAGGATCGCGGTAATTTACCTTCCTTCTTCTCTTGTTTTTTTGTTAACTTATCTAAATTTGGAGACACCACCCCATTAAAGTCACCCATTAAAATCATTTTTTGATCCATCCATTCCATCAATTTATCTCCTAATTCAGAATAGAAGGCAGATTTTTTATCGTTTGGAGCATATATTCCAACAACAATTATTTTTTCTCCCTGAGACACCATCTGAACAATAATTACTCTCCCTTGATCATCTTTATGTAGTAATTGTGGCTCATATTTTTCCTTAATATATAATACCACCCCTCTTTTCTTCACTCTATCTGATGTCACAAAATCTAATCCCAGTCTCTTATTACATAATAGTCTCTTATGGTTATTTATTATATGCGTCTCTTGGAGACATATTAAGTCATAGTTCTTTTTCAATAATACGTGCGTAATCTGATTCCTTTTGT
This sequence comes from Podarcis melisellensis, assembly GCF_964234715.1. NCBI lineage: Eukaryota > Metazoa > Chordata > Lepidosauria > Squamata > Lacertidae > Podarcis > Podarcis melisellensis. Next base: position 8,736,356 of record NC_138535.1, on the reverse strand, counting down.
TTTTATTGTTCAACCCATTCACATTCCAGTTTAGTATTTTTAACGTCATCTGTTCTGTAAGGGACAATGTAAGGAACTTGATAGACATTATTGAATATTTGGATATGAGCATAGATAGACAAGCGGCCTTGGTATTCATAGATGCTGAAAAAGCGTTCGATAACATCTCGTGGGATTTCTTGAAGAAAAGTTTGGAAATGATGGGAATGGGAGAGAAATTTAGAAAAGGCATAGAAGCTATATACAAGGAACAGAAGGCAAAATTGGTAATAAACAACACCACAACAGAATATTTTAGTATATATAAAGGAACCAGACAGGGCTGCCCCCTGTCCCCTCTATTGTTTATAACAGTATTGTTTATAACAGTATTTATACTTGGCATAGGTTGAAATTATCCTGGACAGGAAGGATGGCCGCGATTAAGATGTGTATCCTTCCGAGAATACTATTTTTATTTCAGAATATCCCAGTAATTAGAGGTATCACATGTTTTAAGAACTGGCAAAAATCCCTGGCTAAATTCATATGGCAGGGGAAAAAGGCTAGAGTTAAGTTTAAACTCCTCACAGATTCAAAAGAGAGAGGGGGCTTTGCAGTCCCGAATTTAAGGCTTTACTATGAGGCAGCTTGTCTATGTTGGATAAAGGACTGGGCTACCTTAAAGAACACAGATTTATTGGACCTAGAAGGCTTTAACATCAGGTACGGATGGCACGCCTATTTGTGGCAGGAGAAAGGCAAGGTCCACAGAGGCTTCTCTAACCATATTATTAGAGGTTCGCTACTTGAAGTTTGGAATAGGAACAAAAATCTGCTTGAAAAAGGCACCCCCTGGTGGCTCTCCCCAACTGATATTATAAAAATAAAAAAACCAAATATGACAGGTGGAAGATGGACATACGAAGATCTCCTAGTTAAAACAGAAGAGGGGTGGAAGGTTAAACCATATGATGAGTTGAAGGATAAGATCAAGGAATGGATACAATTCCACCAAATTAACGCACTGTGGGGTGAACATAAAAAATTAGGGATGAGCGAAAAAAAGTCGAAATACCAGGTGGATATTTTAGAAGGCAACAATAAACTGCTCTCCAAAATGTATAAACAACTACTGGAATGGGACACTAAAGATGAAAAGGTGAAGGGAGTTATGGTTAAATGGGACAGAGATCTAGGTCACAAGGTGGAATACAATAAATGGTCGACACTCTGGAAGAAGGGCATGAAGTTTACAGCATGTATGGCCCTTCGTGAAAATTTAGAAAAAATGATGTACCGCTGGTACCTGACCCCGGCAAAACTGGGGAGGATGTATAAGACCGGAGATAACACGTGTTGGAGGTGTAAAGTCAAGGTTGGAAATTTTTTCCATATCTGGTGGACCTGTGATGTGGTGAAAAAATTCTGGGGACAAATTTATGAGGAACTGAAAAAAATATTGAAGTATAACTTCCCTAAAATACCTGAGGCGTTCCTTTTAGGCATGATTGGAGAGGAGATAAAGAATGCGGACCAAATCTTTTTTCAGTATGCCACGGCGGCAGCGAGGATTTTAATAGCGCAAAATTGGAAATCCCCCAATATACCCACGATCAGAGATTGGCAAGTGAGACTGTTTCAATACATAGAATTAGCGAGATTGACGCAAAGAATTAGGCATCACAATAATGTAAAAATAAAAAATGATTGGGATAAATTTATATGTTATATTGAGGTTAATCTAGGAATCAATAACTTAACAGCAGACGATATTTAACACCTACGACGTTTAGATTTATTGTAATGACAACTGCAGACAGAGTATAAGAGGTCATAAGCCTAAACCGAGTTGGACGGAAGTTTATTGTTTGTAAGTGTCAGGGCCACCCAAGGTCCCAGCTCACAAGAGACCAAAGTCCAGTCCAGCTTATATACAGAAGCTTTTATTGAAGAACATTGTTAGCTTCACATCTGAGGCGCGTGGCCCTACGTCTGTTAGGCTTAGACCGCTGAAGTCCCCTCTGAATCAGTCCCGCCTCTACACCAGTTTAAGAGGCTTGTGCTGGACCACCTCTTCCTCTCCTTCCTTTTCCGCAGGGTCTTTCTGCCCCCCTGGGTTCCCTCCCTCCGGGATTCCCCAGAGGCTGAATCCTCTGACGCCTGTTCCCCCCTCCTTCGTGCTTTGGGACCAGGCTCCTCCCCCGGGCTCTCCTCACTTCCGCGCGCCTCCACATTTGAACTTGGCGCGTGTACGCTGCTTCTGACTTTCCTTTCGACAGTTACACTGCTCCCGGTACTACTCTCTGCCCCTTCCGGCAGGACGTCTTGCCCCGATCTCCTTCCCCTCTCTGCTTCCTGCTCTGCTCCGTCTGACACACTGGTAGCTCCACCCCCTTCACTCCGTTCCGGCGGAGAAGCCGGTCCCGATCTCCAACTCCCACTGGGGGTTCCCCCGCCGCTGCCCTGCTCCTGACTACTTCCCCCTTTGGCTCCCCTTGGCCTGACCAGGGGGGCTCCCTTTTGGGAATCCTCCGATTCACTGGAAGGACTCATGGACAACCTCGGGTCATTGTCATCCTCTTCCTCGTCGCCCTGGGATCCTTCCCCCTCGCTCTCAGTCTCCTCCCTCATCTGCGCCTCTCTCCCTGAACCCCTGACATCCATCCCCCCCTCGAAGCCCCCCCTTCCCCCCTCCCGCCCGTCGGGCGCAGGTTGTGGGAGCTGCGGCTCTCCGGAGGTAGATGCAGGATACAGGTCGTCTACTTCAATGTCCTCTGCTAGCAGCTCGGTGTATGTGTGTTCGAACTCGGGTTCGTCACCCAAAGTGTTCTCAGTTTCCTCTTCCATTGTTACTTCGTCTGGTGCTGTCGGCCAAGGCCCCGTCATCCATCTCTTGCGCCAGTCCTCCTCTGGTTGCTCGTCCCACCAATAAGAGGGTTCCGTTTCCACCCCCGAGCACGATCCCCTGGGCAGGCTTGATTCTGGCGTTCCCTCCTCGGCGGAAGAAAAGCCCCGGAAAGTGCTGGCTGAAAATGTGGGCGTAAAGAGCCAGTCATCAAAGTACTCGGCTGGCATGGGTCTATGTGGGAAAAGGGCATGGAACTCGTCTTTGAGAAGAGGTTCGTCTAAAGCGTAGTCCGGCACCCAACTGTTGGCACTGGCTGGGGTACCCTCTCTGGCGAGAAAGTATTCTACTCCCTCTGCCCCCCATCTCGAGTCCAGGATCTCTGTGACCTCGTTGAGTGGTTCGGCCCTAGGTGACCCCCCCCTCTTGGGTGACTCTCTGCGTGGGTCTGGTACTGTTTCTGACTCCTGAAACCTGTGCGGGGCCTTGTAGGGAGTGAGCACCGACCTATGAAAGACCGGGTGCACTCTGGAGCCTTCGGGGAGGGCCAGTCGAAACGCTACAGGATTGATCCTAGCCTCAACTTGGTATGGCCCTAGCTGCCTGTGTCCTAGCTTCTTCTTAGCTAACGACTTGGCTGGCATCGCTTGGGCCGCTAACCATACCCAGTCCCCCACCTGGATGTCTTCTCCCGCCCTCCTGTGTTTGTCCGCCTGCACCTTATAGGCTTGTTTGGCTAGCTCCAAATGTCTCCGCAGATCCTCGTGCACCTCTTGCAGTTCTGCTGCGAACTGGTCGGCCTCTTGCGGCACCCCCTCTCCCGTTGCTACGAACCCCGGGAAGGTTCTGGGATGATGTCCATTGTTCGCGAAGAACGGCGTCACCCCCGTCGACGCGTGCTTCGTGTTGTTGTAGGCAAACTCAGCCATCGGCAGGTAGTCCACCCAAGCTGCGGGTCGCTGATTGGCGTAACATCTCAGGTACTGCTGCATGATCGCGTTGACCCTCTTTGCTTGGCCGTTGGTCTGTGGATGTCTCGCCGACGCTAGGTTGATCTTGACGTGCAGGATACCTAGAAGCTTCTGCCAAAAATTGGAAACAAACTGGCGCCCCCTGTTGGACAGGATGGACTGCGGCAGCCCATGCACTCTGAACACGTGGTCGACGAAGAGTTTGGCGGTTTGTTCCGCTGTCGCCACCTTCGCGCAAGGAATGAAGTGCGCCATCTTGGTGAACAGGTCCACAACCACCAGTACCGCCGTCTTGCCTCTGGAGCTGGGCAGATCAGTAACAAAGTCCAGCGCTACCCTCTCCCACGGTTGCTGTGGCGTCTCCAGCGGTTCCAGTAGTCCCGCTGGCTTCTGGTGTACTGGCTTGGACCTCTGACAGGTGTCACACCTGGCGACGTAATCCGCTACCTCTCCCCGCATCTGGGGCCACCAAAAGTCCCTGGCCACCAGCTCCACTGTCTTCTCCTTGCCGAAGTGGCCCGCACTGGGGGCGTCGTGCAACTGCTGCAGAACCCTTGCGCGGAGCTCGTCGCCTGGTACGTAGAGGGCACCTTTGCGAGTTAACAGCCCGTCGCGTAGCTGGAACTCATCGTCTCTCTGTGAACCCCTGCGCAGCTCCTCCATCTTGGATTGTGCAAACTGATCCATTTGCAACGCGCGTCGCACCGCGTCCAGGTTGACTGCGATGGCAGCGCACTCCCACGCCTGCGGTGCGAAAATGTGCTTGGCTGCTACTGGTGCCGCTTCCTCGAGATATTGCGGTTTCCTGGAGAGCGCATCGGCTATAACGTTGGAATCCCCCGGGATGTATTCTATTCTGAAGTCGAAATCCGCGAAGAATTCCGCCCAGCGCATGTGCCTTTGGCTCTGGAGCTTCGCCGTGCGCCAATACTCTAAGTTCTTGTGGTCCGTGCGGACCTGCACGGTGTGCTTGGCTCCTATGAGGAAGTGTCGCCACGCTTTGAAAGCTGCGTGAATGGCCAACAGCTCCCTGTCCCATATAGTGTAGTTTTGCTCCGCCTTGCTGAGCTTCCGGGAGTAAAAGGCACCGGGTCTCCAATTCCCTTGCGGATCTTCTTGCAGAAGGACGGCTCCAACCGCTCTGTCTGACGCGTCAGTTTCGACTCGCATGGGCCTGCCGGGATTCACGTGCAGCAGCTGCTCCTCGGAGGCGAAGAGGCTTTTAAGCTTCTGAAAAGAGCGCTCCGCCTGTTCCGTCCAAGCGAACTTCTTCTTCTTGGAACTGAGAGTGTCCGTGATTGCTGCCGTCTCCTTTGCGAAACCTCTGATGAACTTGCGGTAGAAATTGGCGAACCCGACGAATCTCTGGACTTCCTTCCGATTGCGTGGGCTCTTCCAGTCCAACACCGCGCGGACCTTGACGCTGTCCATGGCCAGCCCCTTGTCGGACAGCTTGTAGCCGAGGAAATCCACCTCCGTCACATCAAACTGGCACTTCTCCAACTTGGCGTAGAGCCTGTGTTCTCGTAGTCTCTGCAGGACCTCCTTTACGTCTCTCTCATGAGCTTCCGGCGATTCCGAGAAGATCAGGATGTCGTCGAGGAAACACACACACTTCTTGTAGAGGAGTCCCGCCAGCACGTGATGCATAAAGGCTTGGAAGACGTGAGATCCATTTTGGAGACCAAACGGCATAACTCTGTATTCATACGTGCCCAGAGGCGTGAACATGGCCGTCTTCCACTCATCGCCCTCCCGGATACGTATGAGGTTGTACGCTCCACGCAGATCCAACTTGGTGAAAATCTTCCCCTTCCGCACGGTCGCTAGGAGGTCGTCAATCTTGGGCATGGGAAAGGCCTTGGGCTTGGTCATCGAGTTTATGGCCCGGTAGTCCACGATGAGCCTTTTCTGGGGCGTGTCTTTTTTTTCCACAAAAAACACAGGACTGCCCCCCACTGCTTTGGATTCCCGGATGAATCCGCGCTTCAAATTATGCTCTATGAACTCCCTGAGTTCTTGCATCTCGTCTTCAGACATGGAATACAGCTTTGCAGTCGGCAGCTGCGCCCCCGGCAACAGGTCGATCGCACAGTCGTAAGGCCTGTGGGGTGGCAACTGGTCAGCTTCCTTCTCGCAGAAAACCTCCAAGAATCCTTCGTACTTGCGAGGTACTGCCTGCACCATGCCGAGTTGCAGCTGCTGCTCAGCCCCCTCCTCTCGGCTGGGCTGGATGCAATGTTGAGCACAGTACGATGAGCAAAAGGTGATCTGCCGTTGGTACCACGCTACAGCAGGACTGTGTCTCTCCAGCCAACTCATGCCTAATACTATAGGCGTGTCTGACAGGCGGGTGACATTGAAGCTAATGACTTCTCGATGATCTCCAATCCGCATCACCATGGGAGGCGTCTGTTGCACAACTTGCCCTCCTAGCAATTTCCTGCCATCAACCGTGACTACGTTCAGGGGCGTTGTCGCGGGCAGAAGCGCTATGCGATGCTGCTTGACGAATTGCACCCCCACAAAGTCCGCGTTGCTGCCAGAGTCGATTGTGATGGGGACTTCCAGGGTGGTTCCATTCGGCAACTGGAGTGTTGCAGTGAGCTGCACCGCTGGCTTGGGTGGTAAAGGGTCTGTGTGTTGCAAAAGCGCTGGGGACTGCTCTACAGACTCGCCTGGCCGAGCCCCAGCATTTCTGCTTCCAGCCAGGCACTGTCATTTCCCTGAGGTTGCTCTTCGTGCAGCACTTCTGCTGCCACTGTTGCTAAAGCTGCAGTGTGCTTCTGGAGCCTCTGGGGACACTCTTTAGCCATGTGCTGTGCACTGTCACAGATGTAACATTTCCTGTTCCCTCTAGGAGGCTTCGCCTTTACTGCACCGGACGTTGTGTTGAATCCATTTTTTAAATGTCTGCTTTCAGAGTGCAAAATAGAAAAAAAATGTCCGCAGAGTCTGTCACTAGTTGACCACGGCATATAATAAAGCAAATTAAAAAGATAATCCACTTGGGGTCAGAATCAGGAAGATTTCAGTCCCCAACTCAAAGCAAGGGGGGGTTAAAGACCCCCCATAAATCCACTGTATTTAAAATTCTCTTTATTACTGGATCAAATCCAAGATACAGTCCTTCTCCCACATGATTTCTTTAGCATGTAAAAGATCAAGTTATTTTTCCTTAGTTCTTACTCTTGCAGAATATTCCCATGCAGAGTCAATCAAACCATGTCAAAGCGGACCTCCTTTTTGTGCCCCGTCATATCACCAATTATAATTCATAAATTTATGCTGATCAGCTATTTTAATTTTGCTTTTAAAATTTGGAAAGTTTTATCGCTTAATGCGTAGAGCTCGAGGCTTCTCATTGCTGGGTTACAGTTGTTCCTTGTGTAGGAGCTTGATCCCCCACCGCTTTCGAAGCGGTGAGGAGATCTGGAGAGCCTGCAAAAGTGCTCAGCTGGACCTTTTTGGGGCTCAAGACCACCTCTTGAGTTTTTTTTGGGGGTGTCACCTTCGCACTTCCTCCTAATCCACTTCGACGATCGAGTTCTAAGAACTGGGTTCACGCTCTTATCGCCATTTCATGGCAAACCGGAAGTCCGCATCACAATTTTTATGTTGGGTTTGCTTAGATTGCTGATGCGACTTCTAGTAGAAACAGAAAGTTGCGTTGGAGGACTCACGAGGCCTTGGATGTGAACTCCAAGGCCCTGCCAGGCCTCCGACACGACTTCCAATAGAAACCAGGAGTTGCATTGCAAGTCTTGTAAGGCCTCCAAGGTCCTGGAAGCGCCGCTGCAGTGTGCAGACGTAACGTGACATCATGATGTCACATTACATTGAGTGAACCATTGGGCACTCATAAGCTTGGGCCCAAGTTGGAGCCCTACTCCTCTCACATTTAATTTTATGTTAGGAGGGGTTTTCTCTCTCTCAAAAAGCATTCAGTCACAGGAGTTCAGTCTGAAGCGGTACAGCTGCAGATACTCTTTTACCACTAGGATTGAATCTTCATGTCTTTAATTTGAATTACTTTTATTTTCATTTTAAGATAACTCAAGGTCAGGTGCTGCTACAAATAACACATGTGGTGTTGTTTTGTCCACTCAGTACTTGGTTCCAGATACTATACTAAAAGAGCGTCTGGACCCAGAAACTTTAGAATCTTTAGGGCTTATCAAGCAGTCTCAGCAGTTTAATCAGAAATCTGTGAAAATCAAGACAAAAGTTTTGTAAGTACAAAATATGTTCCAGTTGTGTGTTTTTAAGTTCTGTCCAAATGTTTTTTCTATCTTATCAAATTGTAAAGCCTGTGTCTGGGATCCAAACAGCCGCTTTTTGTGGTGAGTGGGTGGGGACCTATTATTGATTTTTTTAGTGTGTTTTTTTCAAATATAAAGCAGTGAAGTGATACAAAAGAAAAAGAAAAAAACAGCCACTTGCACATATCTAAGGCCCTTTAAAATACAGTATTCACTGAGGAGTGGTCAATTTCTTCTTCAAGCTGCATTGTCTTGGACCTATTAAATGCTTATTCAGTCGTACCTTGGTTGTCGAACGCCTTGCGACTCAAACGTTTTGGCTGCTGAATGCCGCAAACCCGGAAGTGAGTGTTCCGGTTTGCGAGCATTCTTTGGAACCCAAATGTCCGATGTGGCTTCCGTGGCTTCCAGTTGAGTGCAGGAAGCTCCTGCAGCCAATCAGAAGCCGTGCCTTAGTTTTTGAATGTTTTTGGAAGTCGAATGGACTTCCGGAACAGATTCCGTTCAAACACCAAGGTACGGCTGTATAGAAAGATTCACCAGCCTTCAGTAGTGGCTTTGTGTGTGGTGTTTGAGAGAGTGAAAAAGCACTATTGTGTGTACAGAACATACACAAAACTTTGGATCTGAATCTTTGGTCATCTTTGAAATGAAAGTAGCTAATGATTATAACTGTGTTCCTCAAACTTGGTTCTCCAGCTGTTGTTGGACTACAATTCGCATCATCCCTAGCTAGCAGGACCAGTGGTCAGGGATGATGGGAATTATAGTTCAACAACAGCTAGAGACCCAAGTTTGAGAAACACTGGATTATAGAAATGCCTTGTCGTCTAAAGGTATTTTTATATAAAGGAGAAAAATCTAGATTCTGTTAAAAGCTTTGATAAATACATTAGGGGTTTTTGGTTTGCTTGTTTAAAAAAATACGCTTACAAATATTTCACTTTTTATTTTGGAATGATGTTTGGACATAACACTAATCCAAGAAGTATGGTTTCATAAACCATACTATGTACAAACTATAATAAACTTGTTTCACACCAGTTATTGTTGTTGTTATTAAATATCTATCACACCCTTCCTCTCAGAGGAGCCCAAGGAACTTTAGCAGTAAAACAAAACATGGAATGGCTGACTTAGTGTTGTGTCTGAACCAGTGCTTGTTGTTTCTCTCCAAACTACACTCAGGAACAAACCACAGACACTGGGTTGGATAGAATGCTGAGCCAGCCATTCCTTGGTTTGTTTCACTGCTAAAGTAAGGAAGGAGCAATGTAAGAGCACTCAAGCTGTATGCATAAGCATGCAGATTCTGCACAGTACAGTTAAACCAGGAGTGGGAATCTTTGGCCTTCCTGATGTTACTGAACTACAACCTACATCAGCCTTAGCAAACATGGTCAATCACCAGGGATGGTGAGAATTGTAGTTCAGCAACATACGTAGGGCCAAATATTCCCCACACATGGGTTAAGCAGATAAAATAAGCCACTACTTAAATGAATTTAGTTTCACATTTATGGAAGTATAATACGAAAATTTCAAGTGGAACAGACTCACTTGGAAGGTGGTGCACTCTCCTTCCTTGGAGGTGTTTAAGCAGAGGATGAATGGCCATCTGTTATAGGTGCTTTAGTTGACATTCCTGCATTGCAGGGGGTTGAACTAGATGACCCACAGGGTCCCTTACAATTCTATGATTCTATGACTGCAAAGATTATCATTTAGTCATTTGAATCTAAAAAGCTAGCAATTACTTTTTATAGATACTTATTATCAACAAATAAATTTTATATGCAGAGTTTAAGAAATGATTGGAATAAAGAATTGGAATGTTTATTATTACCTAGACAGTGGGAAAATGTATTGGCTTCAGTATCAGACATATCAATACAGTGGTGCCCCGCAAGACGAATGCCTCGCAAGACGAAAAACCCGCAAGACGAAAGGGTTTTTCGGTTTTTGCGACGTTTCGCTAGACGATTTTCCCTATGGGCTTGCTTCGCAAGACGAAAGCCCATAGGGAAATCTCGGGGACCTGTTTTTAAATGCTGGCGGTGGGGAGCAAAGCCTTCCCCCCCCTCCGGACTTCAGAAGAGGTCCAGGAAGGCCGGCGGGGGCGAAAGGCTTTGCTCCCCACCGCCAGCATTTTAAAAGCGGTCCGGGATAGCAGGGAAGCGCTTCCCGCTATCCCGGACGGCTTTTGAAGGCAGGCAGGGGGGGCAAAGACTTTTGCCCCCCCTGCCTGCCTAACCGGGGGCTTTTAAATCGCCCCGGGACTGTCCGGGGCGATTTAAAAGCCCCCGGACGGCTTTTGAAGCCTCCCCCCGCCGCCCGGCTTCGGGGCATCGTCCCGATGCCGGGCGGTGGGGCAGGAACGCCTCCCCCAGCCGCCCGGCATCGGAACGATGTCCCGAAGCCGGGCGGCCGGGCGGGAAAGCCTCCCCCCGCCGCCCGGCTTAGGGGCATCGTCCCGATGCCGGGCGGTGGGGCAGGAACGCCTCCCCCAGCCGCCCGGCATCGGAACGATGTCCCGAAGCCGGGCGGCCGGGCGGGAGAGCCTCCCCCCGCCGCCCGGCTTCGGGGCATCGTCCCGATGCCGGGAAGTGGGGCAGGAACGCCTCCCCCAGCCGCCCGGCTTCGGGGCATCGTCCCGATGCTGGGCGGTGGGGCAGGAACGCCTCCCCCAGCCGCCCGGCATCGGAACGATGTCCCGAAGCCGGGCGGCCGGGCGGGAAAGCCTCCCCCCGCCGCCCGGCTTCGGGGCATCGTCCCGATGCCGGGCGGTGGGGCAGGAACGCCTCCCCCAGCCGCCCGGCATCGGAACGATGTCCCGAAGCCGGGCGGCCGGGCGGGAAAGCCTCCCCCCGCCGCCCGGCTTCGGGGCATCGTCCCGATGCCGGGCGGTGGGGCAGGAACGCCTCCCCCAGCCGCCCGGCATCGGAACGATGTCCCGAAGCCGGGCGGCCGGGCGGGAGAGCCTCCCCCCGCCGCCCGGCTTCGGGGCATCGTCCCGATGCCGGGAAGTGGGGCAGGAACGCCTCCCCCAGCCGCCCGGCTTCGGGGCATCGTCCCGATGCCGGGCGGTGGGGCAGGAACGCCTCCCCCAGCCGCCCGGCATCGGAACGATGTCCCGAAGCCGGGCGGCCGGGCGGGAAAGCCTCCCCCCGCCGCCCGGCTTCGGGGCATCGTCCCGATGCCGGGCGGTGGGGCAGGAACGCCTCCCCCAGCCGCCCGGCTTCGGGGCATCGTCCCGATGCCGGGCGGTGGGGCAGGAACGCCTCCCCCAGCCGCCCGGCTTCGGGGCATCATCCCGATGCCGGGCGGTGGGGCAGGAACGCCTCCCCCAGCCGCCCGGCATCGGAACGATGTCCCGAAGCCGGGCGGCCGGGCGAGAAAGCCTCCCCCCGCCGCCCGGCTTCGGGGCATCGTCCCGATGCCGGGCGGTGGGGCAGGAACGCCTCCCCCAGCCGCCCGGCATCGGAACGATGTCCCGAAGCCGGGCGGCCCGGCGAGAAAGCCTCCCCCCGCCGCCCGGCTTCGGGGCATCGTCCCGATGCCGGGCGGTGGGGCAGGAACGCCTCCCCCAGCCGCCCGGCTTCGGGGCATCATCCCGATGCCGGGCGGTGGGGCAGGAACGCCTCCCCCAGCCGCCCGGCATCGGAACGATGTCCCAAAGCCGGGCGGCCGGGCGGGGAAGCCTTTGTCCCCCCTGCCTGCCTTCCCAGGGGCTTTTAAATCGCCCCGGACAGCGGAGAAGTCCTCCGCTGTCCCGGGCGATTTTAAAATGTCGCCCGCCAGAAGAGGTCGGGGGAAGGCGTTTTCCATAGGAACGCATTAATTGATTTTCAATGCATTCCTATGGAAAACCGTGCATCGCAAGACGAAAAACTCGCAAGACGAAGAGACTTGCGGAACGAATTAATTTCGTCTTGCGAGGCACCACTGTAGATCTTAAACTAAGACTCATACAACAGACAATACAATTTAGAATCATTTGGACTCCCCTATGTTTGTATGAGAAAGGACTATCTAATGTAGCTCTTTGTTGAAGATATAATATAGACAATGCTTCTTTAAAATATACAACAAAGCAGTGAAAATGGATTTGACACATCCTAATGGTGGCCAAGAGACTGATAATGATGAATTTGAAGAATAGAGATACAATGGCTTGACAACATTAGCAACATATGAATGGACAGCTTATAGACACAGACTTTCTTTGGATAAATACAATGATATTTGGAATGAGTTTACACTCAGTATATTAGGTTATTGAAAATTATATGTGTATTTGTATAAGAATGTATTTGTATGGTAATTGCTACGGCTATCGGGTGGTTGCTCGAGAGCGATCAGGCAAGATCCCTCGCTGGTCTTTTCAAAAGCTTTATTATTGGTGCAAAAACCTTTACAATGCAGAACACCTCTATTCCATGTCTTGCTCACTCACTAACAGAATCTGAGAGTGGGCGGTCCTTAAACTTTCCCCAGCAGAGTAGTCTCTTGACCCCCAAGCTGACGCCTCCCCTCTCTGCACGAAAGCCTACTGCGCAAGGAAGGCTTGGGTAAAGGGGGCCCTCCCTCCTCCCTGCTTTGCTCAGGCAAGGTGTCCTGGCACTGCCTTGCATCCTCCGAGCCCTGCAGCTCTTCCCCACTAGAGGTGTGGCTTCCTTCCTCTGCTGAGGAAGTGCTGCTTCCCACAATTTTTGGAGGCTCTCTGTAATCCATCTGCCCCTCCCCCTCTCACCTCTGAGCCGATGGCAGTTCCCTGACACCCACCCCCTCCTCAAGACCCCCCTCCCCGTTGGTAAGGTCTCTAACCGTCTCCTCCTCTTGAGCATTGGCAGGCGATGGAGGAAAACCCCGTAAAGAATAGTCATCATCCTCCGTGGATTCAAAAACTGCTTCCCATCCTCTCGGGTCCCTCCCAGCTGGTTGGACGTCCCAGTCTGATTCCTCTCCCTCGGACAATTCCCTGACCTCGTCCCCGCAGCCTTCCTCCTCCCCTGAGGATGAGAAACCTACAAAGTCCCCCTCGTCGTCCGTGGGTCCGAACACCTCCTTCAAGAACCTCACTTGGGGTTTAGGCTTATGTAGGAACAAAGCATGGAACTCCTCCACCAGATATTCCTCTGTGATGGATTCTGCGGGAACCCATGTGTTTTCTGAGCTGGGTTCTCCCTCCCAGGCCACCAAGTACTCAATCTGGTGCCCTCTCCACCTGGAATTGAGTATTTCCGTTGCTTCATTACAGCGTTCCCTCTCCTCTGCATGTGGATTGGTGGACACCCCTCCCTCCCTAGGAAGCCCTACCCCTCCCTGTAATGCGAAAGCAGGGACCTATGAAACACCGGGTGTATCCTCATGCTGTCCGGCAATTTCAGCCTGAAAGTCACTGGGTTGACCTGCTGGATTACCTCAAAGGGCCCCAGCCGCCTAGGCTGCAATTTTTTGCAACCCCCTTTTAAGGGCAATCCCTGGGACAACAACCACACCCTGTCCCCCACCTGTATGACCTCCCCTGGCCTGCAGTGCCTGTCTGCCTGCCTTTTATAGACTTCTTTCGCCCTCTCCAAATTTAGCTGGAGTTGTTGGTGCAAAGCCTCCATCTCTTCTGCAAATTGCTCTGCAGCTGGCACACTCCATTCCTCCTTCCCGCGCCCTGGGAAGGCCCTGGAGTGACACCCGTAGTTGGCCATAAAGGGGCTCATCCCCGTAGACACATGTTCAGCGCTGTTATACACAAACTCAGCTAGCACCAATTTCTCCACCCAATCATTCTGCCTCTCACTGACGTAGCAGAGTAGGTACTGCTGCAATATGCCGTTCGCTCTCTTGGCCTGCTGGTTGGTTTCTGGGTGTCTAGCTGTCGAGAAGCTCACCTCTACCTGCAGCAGGCTCATGAGTTTACGCCAGGTGAGGTAAATTGTCTTCCGTGATCAGAGACAACTCTCAATGGAGTCCCATGCAGCCTAAAAATGTGATCCACGAACAGCTTGGCTATCTCCTTGGCTGACACCGCATGGGCGCAGGCCACGAAGTGACACATTTTGGTCAATAGATTGACCACCACCATCACCGCTGTCTTTCCTCTTGACTTGGGCAGATCTGTCATAAATTCAATGGACACCACCTCTCAGGGCCTCCCCGGTGTCGGTAAGGGTTCCAGTAACAACACTGGTGCTGCTCTTTCCCTTTTGGCCCTCTGACACCTGTCGCACCCTCGGACATATTCTCGCACATCCTCGCTTACCTTGGGCCACCAGAACTGTCTGGTGACTAGTAGCATGGTCTTATGCTGCCCAACATTCCCCACTGTGGGGTTGTTATGGAGCTGCCTGAGGATCTTGGCCCTCAATGCCTCTCCCGGCACATAAAAGTGCCCCTTTGTAGTACAAGAGCCCTCCTTTTCCCTCAAAACCCCCATATTCCCCCTTTCCATCACTAAGTTCCCTGATTTTCGTCTGAGCAAACTGGTGTCTGGTGAACCCAACCAGTTCTTCCTCCCCTGCTAGTGCTCCCCCACATGACCATCTGTCTTCTTGGAACATTTGCCTGGCCACAGGTGGTCCTTCCCCTTCCATGTATTCAAGTTTCCTGGACAGTGCGTCCGCTCTCACATCCGCCCCCCCCCCCCCGGAACGTATTGTATCTTAAAGTGATATTGTGAGAATGTCTCCGACCATTGGACTTGTCTCTGGTTGAGCATGCACGCTGTCCGCCAGTATTCCAGGTTCTTGTGGTCCGTTTGGACCTGGATCTGGTGCTGCGCCCCAATCAAAAAGTGTCTCCACTGCCTAAAGGCCGTATAAATGGCCAGCAATTCTTTGTCATAAACAGTATAATTTTGCTCTGGCTTGCTCAGTTTCCTGGAGAAAAATGCACAAGGCCTCCAGTCCTCCCCAGGTCCTTGTTGCAACAGCACTGCTCCAATGGCTCGGTCTGAAGCATCCGTCTCCACCCTCAGAGGCCTCCCAGGATCCACGTGCAGGAGCTGCTCCTCAGATGAGAAGGCCTTTTTTAACCTTTCAAAGGACTGCTGCGCTTCCTTGGTTCACGCAAAAGTCTTCTTGCCACTAAGACAATCGGGTTATGGGCGCTGTCAAGTGTGCAAAGTTCTTGATGAGCTTCCTGTAGAAGTTGCTGAAACCCAGGAACCGCTGCACATCCTTCTTTGTCTCGGGGCTCTTCCACTCCAGCACTGCTTTCACCTTCTCCGGGTCCATGGCCAGCCCCTTGTCCAATAGTCGGTACCCCAGGAACTCGACCTCCCGAGCATGGAACTGGCATTTCTCCAGCTTGACCCACAACTGATGCTTCTTCAATCTCTCTAGCACTTGCCTGACGTCTTTCACGTGCTGTGCTTCATTTTCTGAGAAGAATAAAACGTCATGCAGAAAGGCCATGCAATTCTTGTACAGCAGGGGACCCAACACGTGGTGCATAAAGGCTTGAAAGCAGGTGCTGCCCCCTTGTAATCCAAACGGCATGACAAGATATTCAAACGCCCCCAGGGGGTGAGCATGGTCGTCTTCCATTCGTCTCCCTCTCTCCCTCTAATCAGATTGTACGCCCCCCTGAGATCCAGCTTGGTAAAAAATTTCCCCTGCCTAACATGCGTCAAAACATCGTCAATTCTGGGCATGGGAAAGGCTATGGGTTCCGTCATGGAATTGATGATCCGATAATCCGCGACCAAGAGGGGTTGGTTAGTCCCCTTCTTGTCCACAAAGATTACTGAGATTCCCCCTATGGCCTTGGATTTGCTTATAAAACCCCTCTTTAAGTTATTGTCAATAAACTGCCTCAACTCTTGCATCTCTTGGTCGGACATCGAATACAACTTACTCACCGGCAGCTTGTCCCCTGGGACCAGGCTCATTTGGCAGTCGTAGGGCCTGTGGGGGGGCAGCTTGTCAGCCTCTCTCTCGCTGAACACCTCCTTCAAATCCGCATATTGTGGTGGAACGCGCCCCTTCTCCTCCAGAGTCACCCCAGCTACCCTGGCCATAGTCATTCTTGGTTCCTCCCCCCCCAGGCAATGTTCCAAGCAGTGAGCCGACCCAAAGGTGAGGGATCGTTGATGCCACGACACCACTGGGCCATGGAGTGCCAACCAACTCATTCCCAGTATAATGGGGGGGGGGGGTCCTGCCAGTGTGGCCACGTGAAAAGGCAATGGTTTCCGCATGCCTGGAAACCCTCATCATCATCAGAGGTGTTGGGTGTGTCACTCCCCCCCCCCAGTAGCTCTCTACCATCAATGGTGGTCACTTGCAAGGGGAAATCTAGTGGCAACAGGTGATCCAGAGCGAAGTCTCTGCTGAAAAAATTGCAAGAAGCACCCAAATAAATAAGAGCGTGGACTTCTACTGGGTGCCCATTAGGAAGTTCCAGCACCACTTCAACTGCTATGCCTGCCTTGGGGGGCTCTGGCAGGGGCCCTTCTACTGGTCGCCTGCCTGGCTGCTGCCTCTGTTGGTCTGCAGCCAAGCTCTTTCGTTTCCCTGCACCTGAGCCTTCTCTCCCTCCTCCTCTTTGCCTGCTGCCCCCATCATGCCTTGCCAGGCTTTTTTCTGGGGACAAGCCTTTCCAAAATGTCCAGGATGCTGACAGATGAAACACTTTTTGGCGGTTTTCCAGTCCCTCACCTCTTTCTTCCTGAGCTCACTGGCGTTTGAAAACTTGCGTGCACAGGCTCCATTGATTTCCATTGGCTCGGCTGGCGGCCGACTGTGGGAAGTCCCTGTTGGCATCAGGAATGCGGCCACCATGGAAACGCTCCCCTCTGGCTTCCCGCCTTTCCTGAGCACGGGCCTCCTGCCGTACCCCAATGGCCAACCCCGCTTTAGTTAACTCATCCATGGAACACGGGCGGGGGGCTCTGGCTAATTCATCTTTTACCTCGGGATTCAAATCTGCCTCAAACAGAGCTTGCAGGGGCTCAGAGTCTAGGTCCCAGCCTAGCTTGTGCACTAGCATCGTGAAACGCGACCAGTAGCTCCTGACGGTCAGAGACCCCTGCTTGAAACTCAGCAGCTCCCTTCATGTCACACTCCCCTCCGCCTCGCTGGAGAACATAGCATCCATCGCCTGATAAAATATGTCCAGGTCTTTCAAAGCATCGTTCCCCGCTGCTATGAGCGGTCTAATCCATTCGGGAGCACAGCCCTCAAGGTGTCCAATTACGAAAGCAACTTTCTCCCGGTCGCTAGCAAACTCCCCTTCTTGCAGTTCCAACGCATATTGTATCTCTGTTCTAAATGCGTTGTAATCTTGGGGCTTCCCTCCAAACTTATTCACTAGCCCTGGGACCTTCCTCCCGATTGGGGTGGCTCTGACCTGACCGTCCTGTGCTTGCCTCTCCTCCAACCGGGCTGACAGCGTCACCACATGCGCCTCCAGGTCTCGGTTTCACTCCATTAACGCTCGCATCACCGTTCCCTGCTCCAGCTCCACGGCTGCTCCGGTCTGGCTCATCGTGCTGCCTTCACGCGGCTACCCTCGAGCAATATCAGGGACTCTCAGATTGCTGTTACGGCTATCGGGTGGTTGCTCGAGAGCGATCAGGCAAGATCCCTCACTGGTCTTTTCAAAAGCTTTATTATTGGTGCAAAAACCTTTACAATGCAGAACACCTCTATTCCATGTCTTGCTCACTCACTAGCAGAATCTGAGAGTGGGCGGTCCTTAAACTTTCCCCAACAGAGTAGTCTCTTGACCCCCAGTCAACGCCTCCCCTCTCTGCGCGAAAGCCTACTGCACAAGGAAGGCTTGGGTAAAGGGGGCCCTCCCTCCTCCCTGCTTTGCTCAGGCAAGGTGTCCTGGCACTGCCTTGCATCCTCCGAGCCCTGCAGCTCTTCCCCACTAGAGGTGTGGCTTCCTTCCTCTGCTGAGGAAGTGCTGCTTCCCACGATTTTTGGAGGCTCTCTGTAATCCATCTGCCCTTCCCCTTCCCCCTCTCGCCTCTGAGCCGATGGCAGTTCCCTGACAGTAATGTAACAGTATTGTTTCTTTTTTCATTCTCATTCGCTTCATTTTTCTCACTCTCTTATACAGGAAGTTTCCTTAATAAAATATTAATAAAAAGATTATCAGTTTAGTATTGCTGTAAGTAAACATGCTGTCTTTTTTTTTACTGTAGTTATAAACAACAGAAATTCAATTTATTGAGAGAAGAGAATGAAGGTTATGCAAAACTGATTGCTGAACTGGGCCAAGATTTATCTGGTAACATCACTAGCGGACTCATCCTTGAAAATATCAAATCTTTAATAGGTAAGGCATATACACTGACATGTTGGGCATTTTTCCTGAATAGCTAATTCAGTGCTAACTTGTTTAGCGTCTTGTATAAAGACTTGTTTAAAAAAATGAACATTGCTCAGTTTTGAACATTTAGCCCAGTCAAAATCTTAGACATGTCGCTTGTTTCTAAAAGTTGTATCTGAACTAGGTCACACTAGACTAGGCCCACAACAGTCAGAAGCAATCCTTAAGTCTGATACTTAGTTCTATAAAGACTTATGTCAGATCTGCCTCTAGGTCCCAGCTCACAGAGGACCAATGCTAGTCAGTAATAATGTACAAAAGTCTTTATTGAAGTCCAGTTTCCATTTCCAAGCCGCAGCGTGCAGCTCTACATCTTAGAACCTAGATCGGCGAAGCTCCGTCTGAGTCTCCAACTCCTGAGCCCCTGACATCCATCCCCCCCTCGAAGCCCCCCCCTTCCCCCCTCCCCTCCTTCAGGTGTGGGTACTGGGTGCTCCATCATTGTGGGGGTGAGTGCCGGATACAGTTCGTCCCCCGTGGCGTGCATCCAGCCGGATAAGTCCGGATCGTCCTCCATGTTCTCGCCGACGTCGATCTCCTCTGCTTCCATCTCTTTGCCTCCGTGCTCGAACCCAAGGTCCTCTCCCAACACGTCCATGCCCGTCTCTCCCCCGGTCTCCTCGGGGGATGTTGCCTGCCAAGGACCCTCCAGCCACTTCCTGCGCCACTGCTCCTCCGGTCGATCGTCCCACCAATAAGAGCGGTCTGAGGCAGACCCCGAGGGTGATCCCTCCGAGGAACGTGTGTCTAGTGCCGGTTCCTCGTCCGAGGCGAACCCCTGGAACGTGCTGGCTGAAAGTGTGGGTGTGAAAAGATATTTGTCGAAATAATCTGCCGGCATAGGTCTGTGTGGGAAGAGTGCGTGGAACTCGTCCTTGAGGTAGTGCTCCTCCACCTCATAGTACGGCACCCAGCTGTTGGCGCTTGCCGGGGTACCTTCCCTGGCGAGGAGATACTCAACCCCCTCTTCCCCCCATCTCGAGTCTAAAATCTCTGTGACCTCGTTGATGGGCTCCCCCCTTGGCGACCCCCCCTCTGTGGGCGTTTCCCTGAGCGGGTCTGGTGCCGTCCCTGGCTCCTGAAATCTGTGAGGTGCCTTGTAGGGCGTGAGCACTGATCTATGGAAGACCGGGTGCATTCTGGATCCCTCCGGAAGTGTCAACCGGAAGGCCACTGGATTGACCTGTGCCTCGACTTGGTAAGGCCCTAGCTGCTTATGTCCGAGCTTCTTCTTCGCTAACGATCTGGCCGGCACTGCCTGGGCTGCTAACCAAGCCCAGTCTCCCACCTGTATGTCTTCCCCAACCCTTCTGTGTCTGTCAGCCTGCAGTTTGTATGCGTGCTTTGCTAGTTCCAACTGCCTTCGGAGCTGTTCGTGGACCTCCTGCAACTCTGACGCGAAGGCGTCCGCTGCCTGTGGCTCCCCCTCCCCCACTCTCTCTAATCCCGGGAAGGTTCTGGGATGCCTCCCATTGTTGGCGAAGAACGGTCTCACCCCCGTGGACACGTGCTTCATGTTGTTGTAGGCGAACTCGGCGAGCGGCAGGTAGTCCACCCATGTCGTAGGCTGCTGATTCGCGTAGCATCTCAGGTACTGCTGCATGATGGCGTTGACCCGCTCCGCTTGTCCGTTGGTCTGCGGGTGTCTCGCCGACGCTAGGTTGATCTTGACGTTCAGGATGCCCATCAGCTTCTGCCAGAAGTTCGAGATGAACTGGCGCCCCCGGTCGGACAGGATAGACCGTGGTAGACCGTGAACCTTGAACACGTGGTCTATGAACAGTTTGGCGGTCTGTTCCGCCGTGGCCACCTTCGCGCACGGAATGAAGTGGGCCATTTTGGTGAACATGTCCACCACCACTAGAACTGCTGTCTTGCCCCGCGAGCTGGGTAGATCCGTGACAAAGTCCAGGGCCACCCTCTCCCACGGTTCGAGTGGTGTCTGCAGCGGTTCCAGCAGTCCCGCCGGCGGTTTGTGCACTGGCTTGGCCCTTTGGCAGGTGTCGCACCTCGAGACGTAATCCGCGACTTCCCCCCGCATCTTGGGCCACCAAAAGTCTCTGGCTACTAATTCTATAGTCTTCTCTTTGCCAAAGTGCCTGGCGGTGGGTGCGCCGTGCAACTGCTGCAGTACCTTCGCGCGGAGGTCGTCTCCCGGTACATAGAGTGCCCCTTTGCGGATGAGCAATCCGTCACGTATCTGGAACTCGTCGTCCTTTGCCGTGCCACTGTGCACCTCCTCCATCTTGGCTTGTGCGAAGGAGTCCTCCTGCAGCGCGCGACGTACAGCATCCAGGTCCACGGTTGCCGAAGCGCACGCCCACGCTTTTGGTGCGAAAATGTGCTTGGCCGCCACCGGTGCCGCCTCCTCGAGATACTGCGGCTTCCTGGACAGTGCATCCGCCATGACGTTGTTGTCGCCTGGGATGTACTCTATCCTGAAGTCGAAATCCGCAAAGAACTCCGCCCAGCGTATGTGCCTCTGGTTCAGGAACCTTGCCGTGCGCCAGTACTCCAGGTTCTTATGGTCTGTGCGGACCTGCACTGTATGTTTGGCTCCGATAAGGAAGTGCCGCCACGCCTTGAATGCTGCATGAATGGCCAGCAACTCCCTGTCCCAGATGGTGTAGTTCTGCTCCGACTTGCTGAGCTTCCTGGAGTAGAAGGCGCACGGCCTCCAGTCCCCATGCGGGTCTTGCTGCAACAGGACTGCTCCCACGGCCCTGTCTGAGGCGTCCGTTTCAACCCTCATCGGTCTGCTGGGATTCACGTGCAGTAGCTGCTCTTCGGACGAGAAGAGACGCTTGAGTTTCTGAAAGGACTGCTCCGCCTGCTCCGTCCAGATGAACTTCTTCTTCTTGGAGCTGAGCGTGTCGGTAATGGCCGCCGTCTGCATAGCGAACCCCTTGATGAACTTGCGATAAAAGTTTGCAAAGCCGACAAACCGCTGGACCTCCTTCCGATTGCGCGGGCTCTTCTAGTCCAACACTGAGCGAACCTTGGCGCTGTCCATGGCGAGCCCCTTGTCCGATAATTTGTAGCCCAGGAAATCCACCTCCGTCATGTCGAACTGGCACTTCTCCAGCTTGGCGTACAGTCTGTGCTCCTGTAATCTCTGCAGAACTTCCTTGATGTCCCTCTTGTGAGCCTCCTGCGATTCTGAGAATATCAGGATGTCGTCCAGGAAGCAGACGCACTTTTTGTAGAGGAGTCCCGCTAACACGTGATGCATGAAGGCTTGAAAACAGTGGGAGCCATTTTGTAATCCAAACGGCATAACTCTGTATTCATAGGTGCCCAGGGGCGTGAACATGGCCGTCTTCCACTCGTCGCCCTCCCGTATGCGAATAAGGTTGTACGCCCCTCGCAGATCCAACTTGGTGAAAACGCGTCCTTTTCTCACCGTCGCGAGCAGGTCGTCGATTTTGGGCATGGGGAAGGCCGTGGGCTTGGTTTTCGAGTTTAAAATTCTATAATCCACCACAAGCCTTTTTGGGGGCGTGTCTTTTTTCTTCACGAAGAATACGGGACTGCCCCCCACTGCCTTGGACTCCCGGATGAAACCGCGCTTCAAGTTGTGATCTATGAACTCCCTGAGTTCCTGCAGTTCGTCTTCAGACATGGAATACAGTTTCCCGGTCGGCAGCGTCAACCCCGGCAGGAGGTCAATCTTGCAGTCATAGGACCTGTGGGGAGGTAGCTTGTCCGCTTCCTTCTCGCAGAAAACCTCCAAAAGCGTACTTGTGGGGCACTGCTTGCAGCGTGCCTAATTGTAGCTGCGGGTCATCCTCTTCCCCTTCCGGGCTAGGCAGAATGCAGTGTTCTGCACAGTAGGAGAAGCCGAAAGTCAGTTGGCGCTGGTACCAAGCCAATGCTGGGCTGTGCCTGTGCAGTCAACTCATGCCCAATACTACAGGCGTGTCCGACAGTTGGGTGACATTGAAGCTGATGACTTCCCGGTGATTTCCAATTTGCATCACCATCGGCGGCGTTTGCTTTACCACCTGCCCCCCCCAGCAATTCCCTGCCATCCACCGTGACAACCTTCAGGGGCAGCGTGGCTGGCAGGAGCGCTATGCTGTGCTGCTTAATGAAATCCAGTCCTATAAAGTCTGCGTTACTACCAGAGTCAATGGTAATGGGCACTTCCATTGTGAGTCCATTGGGTAGCTGGAGCGATGCAGTGAGTTGCACCACTGGTTTGGGCGGGAGAGGGTCTGTGGGCTGCAAAATTTCTGGGGACTGCTTCACTGACACGTCTGGCTGCGCCCCAGTGCCTCTGCTTCCAGCCAGACTCTGTCGTTTCCCTGCTGCGGTTCTCTCTGCTGATTTGCCTCTGTTACTGTTGCGGAGGCTGCAGTGTGCTTGTGGAGCCTCTGGGGGCACTCTTTCGCCATGTGCTGAGCACTGTCGCAGATGTAGCACTTCCTGTTCCCTCTAGGAGGCTTCGCTTTGACTGCTCCCGGTGTTAGGGCTCTGGTTGCTGATTGAGCCCTTGCACCACCTATCTCCATCGGTTCCTCTCCCCCTCCCAGCGGAGGCGTGGATTGAGCGCGCGCTGCATCCCTGGGAAAGAAGGGAGTTGCTCTCGCTGGCGTGCGTCCCCAACGCCCTTCGTCTTTGCTCCAAGGACGTTCTTCCAGACGCACCCCAATCGTCAGCGCCCTCTGGACAACTTCCTGAGTGCTCTGGGGTCTTTCCCCCCTTGCAATTTCGTCTTTCACAGCTCCATTCAACCCTTCCCAGAAAAGGTCTCTGACTGCAGCTGAATCTTTCTCCCATCCCAGCGCATTGACCAATGCAAAAAAGCGGGAATGATACTGCCTTACAATGGCTCTCCCTTGTTTCAGTCCATGTATCTCTTTTCTGGCGATATCAACGTCTATTGTTGATAAAAAACACTCATCCATCGCTTTAATGAAGGCATGCACACTTTGGAGTGCCGGATCCTTATCTCTCCACAGATTGCGCAGCCACGCTTTAGCTTCTCCATGCAAATGAGTTAATATAAATCCCACTTTCTCCTGCTCATCTCTAAAGTCTTTCTCCAGCAACTGCAGCGCAAACACCACGTCTGCTCGGAAGTTAGGGTACTGCTGCAGACTCCCATCGAAATGAGACACAAGGCTGCCTCCTCTCTTTCCCAGCCCAATCCCCTCTGGTCTGGCTCCCGGTAGCCCCTGCTTAGTCAACATATCCAACCTGGTTTGCAGATCCCTGCAGGCGGCAGCTGCTTCGTCTTCCCTCTTCCTGGATGCTAGTATCTCCACGTTAAGTTGCGTCACTGCATTTTGCAGGGCTGCCATTTGGTCTTCGGTAGTCATCTTGTCCTGCTTTTGTGAGCTCGCGAAGCACCAATCTTCACCCCTCGGTGCGTCCACTCATGTTGCGAGGTTTTTGTTTTGAGACGGAGCTTACTGTCAGATCTGCCTCTAGGTCCCAGCTCACAGAGGACCAATGCTAGTCAGTAATAATGTACAAAAGTCTTTATTGAAGTCCAGTTTCCATTTCCAAGCCGCAGCGTGCAGCTCTACATCTTAGAACCTAGATCGGCGAAGCTCCGTCTGAGTCTCCAACCCCTGTACACCAGTTTAAGACTCTAGCCTTACTCCACCTCTTCCGTCGCTCTTTTCTCCTCTGGGTCCTTCTGCCCCCCGGGGTCTCCTCCTTTCTGGACTCTTCTGACGCTGACCCCCCTGACTCTTGTCCCTCCTTCCGGCGGGCTTTAGGACCTGGCTCCCTATCCGGGCTACCTGCTGTGCCGCTCGCCTGTACATTTGAACTTGGCGCGCGCGCTCAGCCTCCAACCTTCCTCTTGACCGTTTCCTCGCTCTCCGATGGAGGCGTGGCCAATCCTGACTCATCTCCTCCCGCTGGCGGTGAGCAGCCTGATCCCGATACCTGGGACTCCTCCCCCCTACTGCGCTCTGGTGGGGAAGTTGGTCCTGATTTCCAACTGCTGCTCTCTGAGTCCCCTCTGGCCCCTTCTTCCTGGGGTGTCCCCCTAGGCACCCCCCTTGCTCTGACCATGGGAGCCCCTTTCTGTGAATCTTCCGATTCGCTGGAAAGACTCAGAGACCTTGGACCACTGTCATCGCTTACGCTTCCTTCGGATTCCTCCCCCTCGCTCTCCATTTCCTCCCTTTCCTTTGCCTCTGCTCCTGAGCCCCTGACAACTTACATGTCAAATCACATATTCTTGTAAATGTTCTGATACTGGTGTGTGTAATTATGGAGGACATTAAAAAAATTTCCATTTGGAATTCAGAGTAGAAGATAGCATTTTCTGATATAGTTAAAATAGTTAGGCACTGATAACTTTCCCTTTTTTGACAGGATTGTTCGAACCAACTGGCAGGAATCTTTACGAAGGTTTTTAACCAGTCTCTGGCCCAAGCCACTGTTCCACCCTGTCTGAAATCAACTACCATTATACCCCTGCCTAAAACATCAAAGATAGACAGTCTGAATGATTTTCGCCCTGTGGCGCTGACACCCATTATAATGAAATGTTTCAAAAAACTGGTGAGGAAGCGCATCTTATCTTGTCTGCCAGTGGGACTTGACCCTTACCAGTTTGCGTACAAGGCAACGAGATCCACAGAGGATGCTGTGGCAATGGCTTTACATGCTGTCCTGACTCATTTGGAGAAGCAAGGGAACTATGCGAGACTGTTATTTGTAGACTTTAGTTCTGCATTTTTTAAAATTAATTTTTATTCAGATTTCCATGCTTTAGTTCTGCATTTAATACTATTCTTCCGCATAGATTGGTGCCCAAATTATTAGACCTGGGACTTCCACCATGTTTGTGCAGGTGGATATTAGACTTTCTATCAAACCGTTCCCAAAGGGTCAGGTTGGGTTCCCACGTCTCTGCGGATCTCATCACGAATATGGGGACGCCGCAGGGGTGTGTGTTGAGCCCGCTTTTATACACACTCTATACAGCTGACTGTGCCCCCAAATACCCCAGTAATAAGATCATTAAGTTCGCAGATGATACAACGGTGGTTGGTTTAATTACGGCTGGAGAGGGGGAGACGGCCTATAGGAAGGAAGTTGAGCAGTTGGGGGAGTGGTGCAGGAAAAACAACTTACTGCTTAACTTAAAGAAAACAAAAGAGATCATTGTGGATTTTAGGAAATGTAAATTGAATATTCAGCCACTTATTATTGAGGGGAAGTGCGTGGAACAGGTCTCAGTGTTTCGTTTTCTGGGAATGGAGTTAAGAGACGACCTAACCTGGGGAGAGAACAGCAAAGACCTGGTGAAGAGAGCACAGCAGAGGTTATATTTTCTGAGAAACCTCCGGAAAAACAATCTCTCAAAGGACCTGTTGATGGCATTCTACCATTGCACTGTGGAGAGCGTACTAACTTATGGTCTGTGCGTGTGGTTTGGGAGCTGCACGGCCAGGGAAAAAACAATGCTATCCAGGGTTGTAAAGACTGCAGAGAGAATTATCGGGTGCACTCTTCCCACCTTAGATCAAATCTATGCTGCCAGGTGCCATAAGAAAGCGGCAGAGACAGCACATGATAGTACGCACCACAGAAATGATCTCTTTCAGCTTCTGCCTTCTGGAAGAAGGTAAAGGGTAATAAAGGCCAGGACTAGCCGCCTGAAAAACAGTTTCTACGTTAATGCAATTCTGGTTCTAAACGCAGCATAAGGGGTCTCTGTAGTATAGTGTATTTTAAAATGGGATCTTAGAGTTTTTAGGGGTTTTTGAATGTTTTATGTAGTTTTTATGTAGTTTTATGTAGTTTTTCAATTTCATTGTTCCGCAAGGGACAATGACAATAAAGATATCGTATCGTATCGTATCGTAGGATGTTTTAACCTTGATCGTAACAGAATTTTAGTTGCATTAGGCACTGATAACTTTCCCTTTTTTGACAGGATGTTTTAACCTTGATCCTAACAGAGTGTTGTATACTATCTTAAAAGTCTATGAATGCAGACCAGAATATGATGAATTCTTTATACCTTTAATGGAATCTTACATGTATATGTGTGAACCTCTAACACTGCCATATCCTTGGATTTAGACTCAATTTCTTTTTTAAAAAAAATATTTTTTATTAACTGGCCAATCAAATCAAATTAAATCACATCACATAAATTCCAAATTACAAAGCCGAATTTTAAATTTTGTTTGGGGGGACCCATATTTCAAGATCCGAAGGGGGATTCTGATCATCTTCTTGCTACTGCGTTAATGTCCAAATCAGTCCAAATCAATCCAAACAGAGTTCATAATTCTATCCAGTCTTATCTTGCTGTTTCCACATCACATCTTGTTCATATATTTTCTCTTTTTTCTTTATGATCTCTTCTGATAGTCTCCTTAAGCCGATAAACACCAATAATAATCCTGTGTGAATTTTTCCGTTCTTCCAATCCTCAAATCGAGATGGTTTCCATATATCATCTCCTTCATAGATAACATCGCTCTTTCCATCATTAATCTCGCAAAACTGTCGCTCTTAAGTCCCACTGAGGAGTTTCACCCACAATATAAAAACAGCTCTATTTCTCTATTTCTCCTCTCAGACCTAAGTCCTCTGACAGAACTTCCCAATATGGCGACGGCATTTTTAACTGCATCATTCCAAAGCTCTTATACTTTCCACGCTCTTCTTAAAACATGCTTTGGTTCGAAAGTTTATCTCCACACAGCCTTAAATCCACAGCTTAAGTCCTTAAAACGACATTTCTGACTCGTGAGGGGAGGGGATTCTTGTTTAATCACATAAGGAAAGAAAGGAAAGTTTTTTTCCCCTCCCCCATCAGTCATTTGCCATACCGAGTCTTGGCGTATCTTCTCATGATTTCTCTTGTTCCTCCGACTCATCTTATTTTATCAGAGATCTCTTCTGTCAGCAGTCTTTACTCCCCCTTCTTCCTTGAGATATGTGCATTCCTTCATCCAAATTGTTTCTTTTGAAGTTCTTGCAGCTAGTGGCGCGGATCAGGGACGGCGTCCAGGAGCACCGGAATCCCACAGGAGGGCTTTGTGCCTAGTGCCCCCATCCCCACAAATTTGGGGGTGGTATAGGGCACAGCAGGCAAGGCAGTCCCCCCACATCTTGGGGGGGGGGGTAGGGAGGCTAATTACTCCCATCATAGCCTCCAAATTACCTCGTGTCAGTCGGAGAGATGTTATTGTCAGCCATCTTCCGATGCGTCCCCTAGTGGCCCCCCGGATTTAGACTCAATTTCTATCAGGTAATATAGATGTTCTGCCAGGCTGCCAGGCAAGGCTTACCTCCCCCCCCCCCCGTAGATAACAGCAAGAAATGAAAGCAGTCTTTTGCAGCAACAGAGAGGTTTATTGAACACAGCACAAACATTCAGTGTCCATTTTCAATGCGCAGGTGTTCCCAACTGAGTTCCTCCCACTTCCCTCTAGTTACTCCTATCTCCTCACCACGTGATCCCTCCACCACTGAGCCTTCTGAGAGACTACCCTATCCAGACACCTGGCTCTAAGGCTCATGGGCTGTATACTTTCTAGTGAGGGAGATCCAGCCAGCTCGCTCTCTTCCTGTTCCTCTCTCCTTGGTTGTTCTCTCCCAGCTCAGCCCAACTGTCATTTCCCGAACTTTCCTTCCGTGAGCCATTGCTCTAGGTTGATACTATCCTCCTGCTCTAGAGGAGCTTCAGGATCAAGCCCTTGAGCAGAGGGAGAGGGCGGCTCCCACCATACTTCCTTAGAGCAATACCCTTCAGTCTGCTTCCTGACATGTTCGTTAGTTGCTTAACATTCCTTGGTATTAGTATGGTGTAGTGGTTAGGAGTGGTGGACTCATAATCTGGTGAACTGGGTTCACGTCCCCGCTCTTCCACATGCGGCTGCTGGGTGACCTTGGGCTATGTTGAAGTTTCGCAACTTTCTGACTTGTTGCAGGACCTTAGCCAGACCTTAGCAGAGTATACGCAGAGTTCACGAAAGCAATCGGTTGCAGGAACCAGTAACTTGTTACTTATAGGTGTTTATTATATACAGTGGACTTCAAGTTACTATTTACAGGAACAGAACAGAACACAGATATTTAACTAGCTCTCTCACCACATGACTCTTTAACAACACACTGACCAACACTAACTCTCTCACATTCAAGTCAGTAGGCCATAAATCATTATGCCTGTGTGGGAGCTTGACCAATGATAGAGCTGTTTCCAGGCCTCTATATCTCCAGGCAGATTTTACTCCTTTTCATTGTCTTGGCTGTCGGCCAACTCTTAATTGACTCTGTGTGAAGCTGCACGTATTCAGTTTCCCAACAGGCTAGTCACACTTCTTTGAAGTCTCTCAGCCTCACTCACCTCACAGAGTGTTTGTTGTGGGGGGAGGAAGGGAAAGGAGATTGTTAGCTGCTTTGAGACTCCTTAGAGCAGTGATAAAGTGGGATATCAAATTCAAACTCCTCTTCTTCTTCTTCTTCTTCTTCTTCTTCTTCTTCTTGTTTATTATGAAACAGTTGTAATAATTTTCTTTTGGATCCAGACTAAGTTAGTCGTGTTTATCCTGATTGATTTTAGTGTGAAAAGGTAACCATGACTAAAATTTCACATTGATTTCAGTTGAATCTAAGGTTTTAATGAGCATCATAGCTTTAAAAATGTTCATACTTTTTAATGGGATGAGCAAATCAGAATGTAACTATTCTTTGGGTTTTGTAGGTCTTCCAATTGTGTGATACAGTTATCGGCTTTAAAAAGTGCAAATATACATTTTGAAATGCTTATTTTAGGATAAAAGTGTTTTGAAAGTTGTACATTGAGATAAAATATTTATTTTTGCAGTGTTTTTAAGATTGCAGAATAGTCCTAAGCATCAAATCATGTGCAAGTGACACAGAGCAGAAATGGACTGATCCACCTTCGTGGCAGTTTCCAAGGCTGTTACCACATAATTATCAAAATGATGGTGGGTAATGTTAGGATTTCACCTCTCCCTACGTTGCAGATATAGGATTGTTGGATCACGTGTCTGTTTGTAATGCATTTCAGCTGCTGATTGTTAGAGCTATATAAGCAGAAAGGGAGATACGCTGTTTGCTCCCTTCCTCCCACTGCTCTCTCACACTGATGTTTTGTTTCAGTGTTCTCTCCGAGAGAGAGACACAAAGAGGAGCCATGTTTATTTTGTACTGTTATGTTTGATTTCGTTACAATAAATAAGGATTAGATGTTACACCTCAAGGCTAATGCTTCTATTTTGGACTGTGCTGGTTGTGTGCTCATGCCCCACGAGGGGTATGCATCGATTCAGCATAATAGGAGACTGGAGTGAAGAATCCCGGGCAACACTGCATTGGGGGAAGGCACAAGGCCTCAGCGTTATCTCCCAACAACTGTTTATGGGCCCAGAAGCTTGTGATTTATTGGACTGCTAAATGAGGTATGTAGGAATAATGAGGACAACAGAAGGTTGAATGCAAGTGAGCTGTGCAGGAGCAAGCTGGCAAGCATGCTCCAAGCAGGCTGCCGACTAGCTGTGCAGAGGCTCCTTTTATTATCAGAGGTCACCAATGGAAACAGTAGTGAAACCACTCTGAACATGACGTATTTCCATCTCAGCACATTTCCAGCATTAGCGAATAAACGTGTTAGCAGGTGTTTCCCTAAAATGTTCCCCGATACTTGATTACATCTGCGTCCCTGGTCATGCTCCAGCCAAGTGTTATGTCTAGTAACCAAACCTGTGAGAAGACAAACGGCCAGGGGGAAAACCCTGTCTTCTAGCCAAGGGGTGAGAGTCCAGGGAGTGTGGGTGCAAGGCTCCTTGGCACACTGTTGCATGCCGGGTGCGAGGTGTGCCTCAGCACAAGTGGAGCCTTACCTCCATATCTCCCCTTTTTCCTAAATATTAAAAGACGGGTGTATTCTGAGTCCGAATTGGTAAAGGCCAAAATGTGAGTCCCAGAGCGTGGTTTACAAAGCTGGAGCAGAGAGGGTCATGACCTGGGGGACAAGGCAGACCCTGCAAAGTTGAAAAAATAAGGAAACACATTGTATGAAGCAACATTCTGAGATCAAGCAGATTATGGGCAAAATGGTGTAAGCAAAAACTTGTTTAAGCCATGGAAGATCAGGAAGCCAGCTAGTGAGCCAGCTTCACAGTTCGTCAAAGCCTTCATTGGCAAAAGCAGGCATAGCATGAAAAGAAACAGCATGGAGTTGGCAGTAAGTTGGGCAAATATATGGCAGCAAATAATGAGCCTAATGTCTCTGGTTGTTCAGGCTCGAGAGGGCTGATGTTGTCCGGTGGAAACAAGGGCTTTGGTGTCACCCCAAGTGACTAGACATGGTTCTTTCCTGGTCTGCACTTGTCGGCACTATGTCTCCCTTGGGTGGTGCTTTTCCGGCATTTCCTGTAGGGTTAGTTGGAAGTTTGGAGTTGGATTGGTCAGGTCCTGATGCCAGGCCATGCCGGACAGTGGATTGGACTGCTGACTGCACACACTGAACTGGAACTCACAATGGACCTGTAGGGGTAAAAAATAATAGCATAGCCCCGCCCCCAGGTGATCAGGGGCCACAAGCTGATCTGAATTAGAAGCAAGATGGTTGCGTGGTGAATCCCCTCCCCCGTTGTGAAATGAAGACATAGGACACATTATTTAAGGTTAATGGGCGTAAAAGGCCACAACTTTATTGATTACAGGAATTGAGAGGTATTGGCCTTAGGCATTGGTTCCTATGGACTACCCGGCATGGAGACCGGGAAGGGTTAACCACCAGCCGGGGGAGTCCTGCTGAAGTACGCCAACTAGGATCCCCCGGGTGTCACCGCTTGGGCCCTGACCTCCCTAGGCTTCGGACAGGGCAACGCCCCCGGAGTCACTTTGGGGGAAGGTGATGGCGCTTCCTTCCCCCTCATTTGCATAACAATTACCCCTGCCAATGCCTAACTGCCTAACTGCCAATCGAGCGAAGCTCGCCGCTAATACCCTCAAACCTGTAACCAACTCCTAATCCCTGCTAAGATGTCCCCCAACCAAATGTCGTTTCCAGCATCTGAGAGATGCACGCCATCAACTCTGTAGAGGGCCTCATTGCTGTACTGGATATTGGGGTGGCCGATGACACCCCCCCCCAGAGCCGCCACTCTACGCGCCACAGCCTGCTCTAAGATCTTTCTTGCTCTATTAATTGCAAACGGGCACCGACAATTTCTCCAAACCTGCCTTTCAAGCAGCGAGGACCAGAAGATGGTAATGTTGGGATATGAAGCCATCAACTTGGCAAAGTCCTCGAAAATGTTCCATCTTAAGTATATGGCTTTTCGGTATGCTAGATCATTCTCGCCCAACTGGATAATTATGGCGTCAGCGGGGCCTTTGGTGGCGGCTCTGGCCATCACAGCTGGCTTTAATTCAGCCCAGCACACCCCCCTCCGTGCTATCCAAGCTACGTCAACATTTGGCGGTAAATTGAGGTTTTGCCCAAGGCCGGTGAAGATGGCCCGGTTCGTTGCCCAATGCACAATGCTGTGGCCCACCAACCAAATGCGAACCCTCTTGTGTCCTGGAAGGGAAATGAAAGACAAACCGAGGTCAGGTAAGATGTCGCTAGTCATAATTTTTTTCTAACATATGCTTTGTAGGCGTCAGACTTCCACCGCCCCATATCCTTTATCCTCTCAGCTGAAAGGCCAAGGTGTACTGCCGTGGTGGCGGCCCCAATTTGGAAGGAGTGAGACGCAAATTCCGCCGCAGGCAGCCTGCAAGCCACAATCGCCAAGCGCTTGACACGTGTAAATTGGTGCCTTGCCAAAAGTGAGCCATCTGCATGTATTATGAAAGGGCCGGGGTTGTTGGGTCTTAAGTAAAGGAAACGCCGAGTATCCCTAAGCGGGCAAGGTCCCCTCTTTTGAGTTGCTAGCAAGTGAAGGACGGCCCCCCCTACCCCACTGGTCCGTTTTTTAACTTCACACCTGCACAATTAAATCAGTGCTAGATAACGTCAAGTCACTTAAGAGGATACCCCTCTGTCTGGAGCCCGGGCCACCTTCGCATACCACCTCGCCTATGCTCAGCGCGCCAAAGAAGGCAAGGGAATAGGCGGCAGAGAATAGGCGGGCTTTGTACTTCGACCAGCATACCGCTCTTAACTGAATCTGTGTCAGTATGTCATAAGTTATGGGTCTCCTTTTGTCATCACTGGGGGGCTGGAGTCTGCGCCAGCCCTCTAAGGCCTTACGCACTACGAAATCAGCGCACGGGTCGGTAGAAAACAGGGCTTTACAAAAGAAAGATATCACAGAGGACTGAATATTAAGTGTCTTTGCTGCCCTGCCCAGCTCCTTCAGGTGAACTAAGTAGCAGAGGACCTCCCTCTTTGAAGGAGGGGAATCCTGCCTCGAGTTGGGTATACTGTTGCGAAACTTTAAGAAGTCGGCCCAAGCTTTCTTATAGGATCTCAGCGTGGAAGGGGCAACTGAACCCAATACTCCCTTCATCACTTCTCGTTCCCAAGGCTCCAGAGGTGCTCCGGGAAAGGCTGCGGCAACTGCTGAGCATCCGGCGCTAACAAGCGGAAGTGATCCATCTGAAAACGAGACAGAGCATCTGTGATGTCATTATTAATGCCAGGAACTAACTTTGTGGAAAAGTACAGATAGGTAGCCGTGTTGGTATGCCATAGTCAAAACAAAAAAATTTCCTTCCAGTAGCACCTTAAAGACCAACTAAGTTAGTTCTTGGTATGAGCTTTCGTGTGCGTGCACACGAAAGCTCATACCAAGAACTAACTTAGTTGGTCTTTAAGGTGCTACTGGAAGGATTTTTGTTTTGTTTTGTGGAAAAGTAGATATTCTGTTCAAGGCATAAGAGGACTGTCAGGGAACTGCCATCAGGGCCGGAGGGAGAGAGCGGACTCCAGAGGGACTCCAGAGAGCACCCCGGGAGGGGGAAATTCAGCCCATCTTCTGGGGAAGAGAATCAGCATAGCACCAGTGGAGAAGAGGGACAGATGGGGGAAGTGGCGAGGCGGTTCCATGACTCCTTGCCGGGAACCAGCGGGGAGAGTAGGGGTCCTCCACTGCCCACACCCTCCTTGCGCAGAAGGCTTCTGCGCAGGGAGAGTAGGCAGAGACTAGGCGTCAAAGAGCTTCTTTGCTGGAAGAAGTTCAAGAAATGCCCACTGACGGATTCTGCCAGCGATTGAGACAGCCACGGGCGAGTGGCTGTCCGGACAGAAAAGGTTCACTCAGGCAACCCAGCCAGGTGTGGCGCCGGTTTACGCACGAGCAACCCCTAGAACCCGGAGAGGCAGCACGATGAGCCAAACAGGGACAGCCGGAGAGACGGAGCAACAAGCCGTGGTGAGAGGTCTGGTCGAGAGGAACCGAGACCTGGAGGCGCATGTAGCTACTCTGACGGCGCGGCTGGAGGAGAGACGGGCTCAGGATGCACAGGTCAGAACCACCCCCATCGCAAGGAAGGTACCGGGACTGGTACACAAGTTTGGGGGAAAGCCCCAAGACTACAATGCCTTCTGAACGGAAGTTCAGTACGCTATGGAATTGCAGAAAAATGACTTTGCTGATGACGGGGAGAGGGTGGCTTACATTGTGGGACATCCTGCTATTGAGAGACGGGTTAAAATAAAATTCAGATTCTGGGCAGAAATTAGTCCTAAAAATGAGAGAAAGTGATTTGCCTAGCACTTCTCAGTCATGGCCAAGCCCACCTCCTTCGCCTCTTCTTCGTAAGGGAGGTTATTACCTTCGGAATAACAAAGGGGCCCCTGCCCCAATGCTTCCCTTGAGGGCAATCCTAGGGACCCAAGACCCCCGACCAGTGGATGGTCAAGGCCAATCAATAGGACCCTGGCCTGCAAGAACAATTACCATGCAATACGTTCCTTTTAAGACAACAGATTTATTAAATTGGAAAATGCACACATTACCCTTTTCTGAGAAACCTCAGGCAATGCAAGATTTAATTGCTTCCATCATGGTAACCCATCTGCCTACATGGCAGGATTGTAGACATCTTTTGATGACGCTTTTTACCTCTGAGGAAAGGAGGAGAATAGATGCCACTGCAGATAACAATCTCAAGGCTCAGGTGCCAAATTCTGAAGCAAACCCCAATGCTTGGGTTCATGCCAGATACCCACTTTCAGATCCAGGTTGGGATCCTGATAGGGACAAGGACGCTTTGGGCAATTATCGGCAGGAAGTTTTAAAGGCTATAAAGGGTGCTGCCAGAAAGCCTACAAATATTTCTAAGGTCTCTGAGATTTTTCAACACAGTGATGAATCTCCCTCTGATTTTTTGGAACATTTAATGGAGGCATATAGGATTTATACCCCCTTTGACCAAGAAGCCCCTGCAAATAAGCAAATGGTTAATGCAGCATTTGTGACGCAGAGCGCTCAGGATATAAGAAAAAAACTCCAGAAGCTAGAAGCTTTTGAAGCATTAAATATGGAACAGCTCCTGGCAATCGCCCAGAAAGTTTTCATAAACCGGGAAAATGAGGTTAAGAAAGACAGAGTTCAGGAATTGAAGCTGCAGCCATTAGCCAAGGCTCAGCGTTTGATGCAGGTGCCCAAGGGAGAGGTTCAAATAGGGCACGTGGACGAGGAAGAGGAAGGGGACAGCCATTAGGAATGCAATTTGCAGAAAGGAAGGTCATTGGAAACAGGAGTGCCCCAACGCAGGGGAAACAGAGGGACAGCAGGATGGATTCAGGGAACTGAGGGGACGAGGATGGGGATCGCAGCGTGGAAGAATGCAAGCAGGAAGATATGTGAGGAACAGAGGAAGTAGCAGAGATTTTGTTGGATTAGCGCAATTGGAAGAATATGAGAATGAGAATGTATAGGACAGACCGGGCTCAACTCTTTCTTTAGGCTCCCAAGAGCCCATGGTCTCGGTCAAACTGGGGAGCTGCTTAGTAAATTTTATGATTGACACAGAAGCGCAATTTTCGGTGCTGACCAAGCCGTTAAAAGCAAAAAGCAACCAAGCAGTAACAATCGTGGGGGCCACTGGCAACAGGGTCCTTAAACCGTTTTTGCAACCTCAAGAATGCCAGATTGGAGGGAAAACCCTTACACATCAATTTCTGTATGTGCCTGAATGCCCCATTCCCTTGCTGGGACGTGACTTTCTGTCAAAAATTCAAGCCCAAATTACGTTCACCCCAAAAGGGGCAGAGATGAAATTACCCCAGGCAGCTACAGGGATTGTTACAGTAGAGGTCCCTAAAGAACAGGCCTGGATAATGATGATGGCTTTATCAGATAAGGACCCCCCAAGGGGAAATATCACAGATTCCTAAAAATCTGAGAGTCCCACCTGGAGTATGGGCAGAGGACAATCCACCAGGCACGGCAAAGAATATAGCACCATTCATAATAACCCTAAAGCCTGGGGCAAAGCCAATAGCAATTTGGCAGTACCCTATCCCAAGACAAACAGCAGAGGGAATGCAGATGCACATAGACAAGTTTTTGCAATATGGACTTTTGGTAAAGTGCCAGTCAAGCTGGAATTCTCCACTTTTTCCAGTTCGTAAGCCTAATTCTGATCAGTTTCGCCCAATCCAAGATCTGAAAAGGATAAATAATTTAATTCAGACTCTGCATCCCTGTGTGCCCAATCCTTATAACCTTTTAGGATTAATTCCATCAGAGGCAACAGCGTTTACAGTGTTGGACTTAAAAGATGCATTTTTCTGTTGTCGTGTTGCGTCTCAGAGTCAGCCAATTTTCGCATTTCAATGGGAGAATCCTTACAATGGGACAAAAAGCCAGTTAACCTGGACACGTCTGCCACAAGGGTTCAAAAATTCGCCTACACTTTTTGGAACAGTCCTAGCCCAGGATTTGTCTAAATTCCACTCAGTACCTGGGAAAACGGTTCTTCTTCAATTCTTGGATGACTTGATCATAAGTTGTGATAGCTATGAGACCTGTAAAAAGGCCACAGAGGATTTGCTTTATCTCCTTTGGGAGGCAGGATACAAGGTGTCTCGGGAAAAGGCTCAGATTTACCAAGAGACAGTGAAATACTTGGACTTTCACATTTCCCACCAGCAGAGGACGTTGGGATCTGAAAGAAAGGAAGCCATTTGTATTATTAAGGAACCCACAAGCTGCCGGCAATTACGAGGGTTTTGGGGGCAGCCAGCTTTTGCCGCATTTGGATCCCTGATTTTAGCACCCTAGCAAAGCCTCTTTATGAAAGCACAAAGGGAAGAGAGAATGCTCATTTTGAGTGGCATGCAGAGCAAAGGAAAGCCTTCAATGCATTAAAATCTAAACTGATGAAGGGACCAGCCTTAGCCTTGCCAAATCCAGATAGAGCCTTCTATCTTTTTGTTCATGGAAAAAACGGGGTGGCAGCAGGTGTCTTGACTCAGAGATTGGGAAGCTGGAAGAGACCTGTAGCCTATTAGTCAGAACAGCTGGACGCAGTGGCCAAAGGATGGCCACCTTGTTTGAGAGCAGTAGCGGCCACAGCCTTGTTGGTTAAAAAGGCATTTAAATTCACCTTCGGACAGGAAATTTATGTGAATGTGCCTCATGCTGTTTTAACGTTAATGGAATACAAAGGAAGTTATTGGCTTTCCAACGAGCGCATGGCCAGGTACCAAGGGCTTTTGTGTGGTAACCCACAAGTACATTTGCAAGTTGTAAACACCCTGAACCCCGCCTCATTGCTACCCCTTCCCGAGTCAGTGGACCATGAGCCTCATGATTGCATTCAAGTAATGGACGCGATTTATTCTAGCAGTCCAGATTTGCAGGATGAGCCTTTAAAAGATCCAGATGTAGAATATTTCACAGATGGAAGCAGCTTCATAAGGGAAGGGCAAAGGAGGGCTGGATATTCTGTGGTTACCCTCAATGACGTCATCGAAACACGGGCTCTGCCGGTTTCAACCTCAGTGCAGAAAGCAGAACTTGTGACTCTTACCAGAGCTCTTCAGCTGGCAGCAGGCTGCCGCGTAAATATTTATACAGACTCAAAGTTTGCTTTTTTAAACTTACATGCCCACGGAGCCCTGTGGAAGGAAAAGGGGCTCATAGGAGCAAAGGGGAAAGCTCTGAAACATGGCTCGGAATTAGAGGCTCTTTTGGAAGCCGTGTGGGCTCCGAAAAAAGTTGCTGTCATACATTGCCGAGGCCACAGCAAAAAAACCACAAAAACCACAAAGGGAAATCAATTTGCAGATTTAGCTGTGAAATGGGCTGCTCTGTTACCACCGCCCCCTGCCTCTATAACCGCTTCTCTTTTTCCTACAGCAGTTGATGTAGATCAAATAAAACCCATTTACACAGAGGCAGAAGCAAAATGGGCCCTACAAGAAGGGGGCTACAGAATTCCTCCACAGGATGGATGGTTTATCCTACCAGACCAGCAAGTTTTTGTCCCAGAAGCCTTAGGCAGAGACATAGTAAAACAATATCATGAGTCCACTCACTATGGGGCCACAGCATTGCGGGAAAGCCTGAATAGACAATTTTACATAACTAGGCTATCCCAGCTGGCTGAAGCAGTGTCACGTGCATGCCTTCTGTGTGCCAAAAACAACCCCAAGCAAGGCCCAGTGCCTCCACCAGGAATACAACAAACAGGCTTAATGCCAATGGAGATTTTATTAGTGGACTTTACAGAGATGCCTAAGGCGAAAGGTTATAAAGCTCTTCTAGTCTTCACATGTTCAATCACTGGCTGGCCGGAAATCTTCCCAGCTAGAACAGAGAAGGTCCAGGAAGTCGTAAAACGCCTCCTAACAGAAATCATACCAAGATGTATAGGCAGTGACAATGGCCCAGCTTTCGTTGCATCAATAGTGGATGGTGTATGCAAAGCCTTACAAATACAATGGAAACTACACACGGCCTATAGACCTCAAAGTTTGGGAAAAACAGAAAGGATGAACCGGACTCTTAAGGCACAGTTAGCAAAATTGTGCCAGGAAACTCATTGCAAATGGGTAGACTTGTTGCCTATAGCTTTGTTCAGGATCAGATGTTCACCCACAAAAAGACTGAAACTTTCCCCTTTTGAACTTTTGTATGGGAGACCCCCTCCAATAGCCACAGGAATTACAGCAGACTTAACTCAAGTAGGGGGGCAGATAACCGCAGAGCAAATCCAGGCTCTTTCTTCTTCTTTTTTTAAAATAATTTTTATTCATTTTCCAAACAAATTTTATACAATCAACAAATTATTTTACACTCATTCTTCAATTTTTGACTTCCCTCAGTTTCTCTGTCAATCTTTCGTAAAATTTCTATTTATTGATGCATTTCTAAACATGATATTGCAGCTGCCGCTCTACCTAAGCCTAGCAATGGAAAACAAGCCGAGAGTTCCAAGATGGCGTCGTTAGAGGAAGCATTGATTTGAGCTCTGCGTTAGTTGTGTGGTTTTTATTAGTTTGTATTAGTTTTTTACTAGTTTTATCAGCTTTTTTTATTAACTTTTACGAAAAGGATCTCTGCAGCTGCTAGGAAACACTTCACTGGCAGGCTGAGTTAAGCCAAAGACATATCAAGAAAAACTGCTCAGAAAGCCCTGTGGGAACTCCCGTTTGTGTGTCGCCGCTCTCTACTTCTAATTGTTTTAAGAGATAAGGAAGATTAATAGCTGAAGGAAACCTGCTATGAACTTTTACTGCAGCCAAGTGAGTATAACTCCCTAAAGGAAAAGAATGTGACTAGAGAGAAATCCTTGGGAGGAGAGAAAAATTGCTTATCTGATAAGGGCCTGAGAAGGCCTTGGAACCCCTCCCTTTATCCAAAACTGCCTTACGGAGAGTCCTGCGACGGAGTTAATGATACTAGCTTAGTTCAATTAAGTTTTTAACTCAAAGTTTTAAGGTACTGAGACCCTGAAAGAAGATATATATATATATATATATATATATATATATGCAGGTTTTGGTGTCCTCGGGTGTCTTCCCGTGTAAAAGTTGGGGTGTCTAGGCGACGTTTCGACGAGGTCTCACTCGTCATCTTCAGGCTGGTGCTTTCGGCTTCTTGTTACTGGAACAGAGCAAGATCTCAGTGTTTGAGTTCCTATAAATACTGTTGAGGGGGTGTGGTGTATAGCCTCCAATGTTCTGGGCAGAGAGGAAGTTCCCAGGCTAGTGTGCCTTTTCTTCTTTTGTTCCTTAATTACTTGAGGGATATCTTGAGTGATTTCTTGAGTGATATCCTGAGTACCACTTAGGTGGGTCATTAGGTGTGGATTAGTTGCTAAAGTCTTTGTGTCTTGACCTCTTGAACTTTGTGAAGAGTTTTTCTGAGAAGATATATATATATATATGCTTTCGTAGATTTTCACGGGTACAGGAATGCAGGTTTTGGTGTCCTCGGGTGTCTTCCCGTGTAAAAGTTGGGGTGTCTAGGCGACGTTTCGACGAGGTCTCACTCGTCATCTTCAGGCTGGTGCTTTCGGCTTCTTGTTACTGGAACAGAGCAGGATCTCAGTGTTTGAGTTCCTATAAATACTGTTGAGGGGGTGTGGTGTATAGCCTCCAATGTTCTGGGCAGAGAGGAAGTTCCCAGGCTAGTGTGCCTTTTCTTCTTTTGTTCCTTAATTACTTGAGGGATATCTTGAGTGATTTCTTGAGTGATATCCTGAGTACCACTTAGGTGGGTCATTAGGTGTGGATTAGTTGCTAAAGTCTTTGTGTCTTGACCTCTTGAACTTTGTGAAGAGTTTTTCTGAGAAGATGGCTGTACTGCACTTAGTTGTGCTCTGGCTTGGCTTCGTGTATAGGGGCGAGCTGTGGTTTTGTGGCCTGTGTCAGCCAGATCTGTGTAGGGATTGCAGGGGGGTGCAGCATCCGGAGGTGCCACCATGGTTTGGCTACTGGATGGTGTCTGTAATTTATCTGTGGAGAGGGTCTGGGTTTGGGTCTGGTGTGGTTGAATGGTGATGGCGTTCTGTGTGCCTCTGGATCTGGTGTCAGTTTTTGTGGGGAGGGCTAATTTCCAGATGTCTGGCAAGCGGGATGTGTCGTCACGCTTGTTCATGTTGTGAGGGTGTTTCTTTATCTCGATGGCTTCCATGATTATTCTCTTGTGGTGATGTTCCATGTTAAAGAGCAATTTGGACTCTGCAAAATTAATTTTGTGTCCTGTTTCTTTCATGTGTTGGAAAAGAGAGGAAGTTTTTTCTTCTTTTTTGACGGCATTCTTGTGTTCTGCGATACGTGCATTTATTCGTCTGTTTGTTTGTCCAATGTACGTGGCTGGGCAGACTTTGCAGGGTATTTCATAGACCCCTTGGTTTTCCAACTGGATTTTATCCTTGGGGTTTCTGAGGATATTGGCTATTTTTTGGTTGGTGCAAAAGGCTGTTTTGATATTGTGTTTATGGAGGATTTTGCTAATTTTATCTGTAGTGCCCTTGATATAAGGAAGGAGGGCCATGCCATTGTTTTCTTCTGTGTCTTGGTTTTTGGGGGGTGTTTCTTTTTGGATTAGCTTCTTTTCCAACACATGAAAGAAACAGGACACGAAATTAATTTTGCAGAGTCCAAATTGCTCTTTAACATGGAACATCACCACAAGAGAATAATCATGGAAGCCATCGAGATAGAGAAACACCCTCACAACATGAACAAGCGTGACGACACATCCCGCTTGCCAGACATCTGGAAATTAGCCCTCCCCACAAAAACTGACACCAGATCCAGAGGCACACAGAACGCCATCACCATTCAACCACACCAGACCCAAACCCAGACCCTCTCCACAGATAAATTACAGACACCATCCAGTAGCCAAACCATGGTGGCACCTCCGGATGCTGCACCCCCCTGCAATCCCTACACAGATCTGGCTGACACAGGCCACAAAACCACAGCTCGCCCCTATACACGAAGCCAAGCCAGAGCACAACTAAGTGCAGTACAGCCATCTTCTCAGAAAAACTCTTCACAAAGTTCAAGAGGTCAAGACACAAAGACTTTAGCAACTAATCCACACCTAATGACCCACCTAAGTGGTACTCAGGATATCACTCAAGAAATCACTCAAGATATCCCTCAAGTAATTAAGGAACAAAAGAAGAAAAGGCACACTAGCCTGGGAACTTCCTCTCTGCCCAGAACATTGGAGGCTATACACCACACCCCCTCAACAGTATTTATAGGAACTCAAACACTGAGATCCTGCTCTGTTCCAGTAACAAGAAGCCGAAAGCACCAGCCTGAAGATGACGAGTGAGACCTCGTCGAAACGTCGCCTAGACACCCCAACTTTTACACGGGAAGACACCCGAGGACACCAAAACCTGCATTCCTGTACCCGTGAAAATCTACGAAAGCATATATATATATATATATATATGCAGGTTTTGGTGTCCTCGGGTGTCTTCCCGTGTAAAAGTTGGGGTGTCTAGGCGACGTTTCGACGAGGTCTCACTCGTCATCTTCAGGCTGGTGCTTTCGGCTTCTTGTTACTGGAACAGAGCAGGATCTCAGTGTTTGAGTTCCTATAAATACTGTTGAGGGGGTGTGGTGTATAGCCTCCAATGTTCTGGGCAGAGAGGAAGTTCCCAGGCTAGTGTGCCTTTTCTTCTTTTGTTCCTTAATTACTTGAGGGATATCTTGAGTGATTTCTTGAGTGATATCCTGAGTACCACTTAGGTCGCCTAGACACCCCAACTTTTACACGGGAAGACACCCGAGGACACCAAAACCTGCATTCCTGTACCCGTGAAAATCTACGAAAGCAAATATATATATATATATATATATATCCTTTTAAACTTCCTGATTATTACCGGGGGAGTACCAGAGCCTTTGCGGTATTCATTTTGTAGCAGTAGAAGAAGTAAACTCACCTCTGCTTCTCCATCACGTTGTCTTTCTCCTCTTTTACAACTACCTCATGTCTATTTATCTCAGCCAATGCTTTGTAGCGTGTTTATTACAACAAAATAATCTACAACAATGAAGAAATAATTTACAACTTTAAAGAAACAATGGTGACGACCAGGAGTGGCTGCAAAACCTCAGACTTTTCTCTGAAGGCTGCAAGACCTACCTCTAAAAGAGCCACTCTAAAGAAAACAAAAACACAAACAAAAATCACTTGCTTCTATACGAACAGAGCAAAATGTGGAACAAATGAGGAAATGACTGAAATGAATGAGAACGAGAACGAGAAGGGAAGAGAAAGTCTACTCTCTCCTACCAATCTCTCTCACAGCCATAGTGAAGCACTGGCTATGCAAAGAAAGGAGTGTACCAAAAGCAGTGATAAATGCCTGAATATATTGGAACCAACACAAAATATCCTCAATACAGTCAATGAAGCATCCCCGAAACTGAAAGCCAAATCCAAAGTTCCCCCCGAACCATCGTTAGATCAAAAAATGGAGGAACTAATGTTAAAACAAATTTCGGAACTGGCCTCGGGAAATATTAAACCTTCGAAAGACTCTTATCCTCATCCCCACGAGACAAATGAAGAGGGTCTCTCAATCATCAAATGGCTAGTGCTCCTTACTGAGGACATTGAATCCATAAAGTCCTACTTGGACATTTGCACAAAAATTCTTACCATCATGGCTGACTCCTGTAAAACTCTTTGGAGAAAACCCGTCGGAATGCCTTCAAAATCGGAAAGTAAGCATGGCCTCGCCCCCACCCTCTGTAGGAGTGGCCCTTTAAGGAAGGGTAAGAAAGCCTGCAGAGCTAATGCTTGTAAAAGGAGATCCATAGTTGTAAAAAATGTTTAAAAAAGTAAAAACATAAAAAATCTTAAGACAGTGCATTATAAAAAAATGGTTTTTAAAAAGCTTTTTAACCTACTAGAGAGCACAACAGCCTCTGGGACTACAGGGAACCTGGTGAAGTCTTCAGCGAAGAAGTCAGTTAAACAGGATTTGCCCCCAAATGGCTGTGCTGATAAAGTGCTGGATTTTCTAAAACCTTCAATGCTTGCTCCACCGCCAAGCTCGAAGCAAGATTTGTCACCCCAAGATCCATGGTCCTACGTTTTAACTATAGACAACTCCAAATCAAAAAAGGAGAGCATTCCAACAAATAAGAACTGGAAGCTGGTGTTGCTTCAAAACAAGCTTGTTTTCTCAAGCTACCCTAAGCCTCCAGGATTTTTATCTCAAGAGGATCGCAAAGTCCATTTACTGAACTTCCTTAAGGCATATATGCCAGGTACTTTGAGTAATCCCTCGGAGCTGGACCAAGTGGAATATCTATATTTTGATGGCTTGCTTGCCAGGGCGGTGGTTACATTCCATGATCGGAGAATGGCAAAACTGATATATAAACACAGAGAACACCTAAAGACAAGTGGTGTAAAAATATCAAGGTACTTTAAAAATGAGGCCTCTCCTATCCCACTATTCACCAGTCCTACGACCTCGACTGCAACACCTCATCAAAAGGCTGAACACCACACTTTAATTTATATAAAAGACACTGAGGACTCGCCTAATCACCACCCAGAGTTACTTATTAATGATCTTCAAAGACCAGACTCGCCCGGGACTTTATATGAGGCGAGCCAAGGTAACGGGTTCGAAAGTTTTGAAAATAATTTAATCTACTCCTACTGCGCTCTCCCCCAAGAAACTCAGAACAAAATACTTTATAGACTGAATAACCTTTGCTCTTGTTTGACAAATTTGACGAAGGACCAACCGGGACTACATAATCAAAACATATCTGAGTATGTCCCAGATCAGGCCTCATGCCTCTATCGTCACGAACTGGATTTATGGGCCGAGAAACCCTCTGTTACCCCAGGCCAAGTGGTTGCTGCGGAGATGAATCCATCCTCACAGATCTTGGAGCTGAAACGCCCCTCCTATAACCCAGCTCGCATGCAATCCATCCCAGAGGCAAACCTGGTCACTACATTAGCATGGGATAAAATGAGAGAATTAAATGAGACTGAATTGGGCTCCCCAAATAAAGTGCCCAGCATAGATGCGACAGGTTGCAACCCTAGCATTCCACCCTCCTCAAATGTGAGCATACTGAATACATCTTTAAACATCATTGAATTAGCATCTGAACTATATGATCCCGCTGAAAGGGATAATAGTAAGAACCAGAGGAACTTGGTGTGACATCCGGAATGCACCACGCATACCTCACTAGCACCCTTAAATCAAAGTTCTCTCCAAACTCTTTCTATTATGTCCTGGAATGTAGCTGGACTTTCATGTAAATTAGCTGATCCTGATTTTATAAACTTTCTTGAATCTTATGATATAATACTTTTGCAGGAAACCTGGTCTCTTAAACCTTTAAATATTCCTAATTTTATTACCTATAATTTACCCGCTACTAAAGTGTCAACAAAAGCCGGTTTGATCTGTGGTATTAAACAGTCTTCTAACCTTAAAATTAATTATATCAGAAATATTGGACAGTTTGCACAACTGTTATCACTTACCATTGTATACAGGGAAATTCTTCTTCTAAATATATATTTTCCTCCCATAGAGCTGGAAATTAGACCAGATTATGGTTGGAATATAGTCTCTGAAGAGTTGTATTT
Source organism: Podarcis melisellensis (assembly GCF_964234715.1). Classification (NCBI taxonomy): domain Eukaryota; kingdom Metazoa; phylum Chordata; class Lepidosauria; order Squamata; family Lacertidae; genus Podarcis; species Podarcis melisellensis. The sequence continues at coordinate 8,691,427 of NC_138535.1, read as the reverse complement.
AATACGTAGTAAATCTCCAGATATTCCCCTGATTGTAATGGGAGACACCAATGCTCGAATTGGATCAGACAATACAGCGCTCTATAAATGCTATGGCTCAAATCTAGCTGAAGATGCCCCACTTCCATTGAGAATAGGGAGGAACTCTAAGGACATCATTATTAATAAAGCGGGAGGAAAACTTCTACAATTGGTTTTAGAATTGAACCTCTCATTTTTGAATGGCTCAATGTGGCCGGATATTCCAGGAAATTTTACTTTTAGCTCCAAAAGGGGCAGGAGCGTAATCGACTATTCTCTAGTTTCCGTTGAAATGTTAAATGAAATTGCCTCTTTTACAGTTGTACCTCGCTCAGAGAGTGACCATTTCCCAATAGTTTTAGAGATGTACAGGAATCCTAGAAATAATGATATTAGACCTCCTATTAGTATTGGTAAGACTATTTATGCCAAAAGAATTTATATAAGTGATAAAAATAGGGAGGATCTATTAGCAGTATTTGAAAATAACCCAGTTCTTCTGGAACCTGTGGCTAACCAAAATTTGATGCCCTTGGAGGATAATGTTTGTTACTATAAGACTATCCAGGCATTATTTTCTTCTTTTTTAGACCCTCAGTCCAGCAATAAACCTTTAAATAAGTATAATTGGTTCGATAAAGATTGTATTAACTATAAGAAAGAACTTAGAACTTGTCTAAAAGAAGCCTATATTACCAACTCTCAAGGTCTCTGGAAGACTTATTTTGAAATGAAAAATGCTTTTAAGAACATGCTCCTGGAAAAAAAATCTGAGTTTGCACTAGCTAAATGGTCTAAAATTGTCACTGCATTAGAAATTAAAGATACTAAAACTTTTTGGTCACTTCTCTCAATAAAAAATACCACTGAGTTCCCTAATATAAGCGATGAGGTTTGGATTTCACATTTTACTGCTGTTTTTTATGATCACAAAGTTTGTAAAAAGGAAAATTTTAAAGTTTCTTTGGCAAAAACCACACAATTTCAAATTACTGTTGAGGAGATGAAAAGGATAATCCTTTCGTTTAAGCAAGGGAAATCACCTGGTATGGATGGCATCCCAATAGATCTGTTGAGATTAGATATAGAATGGTGGGCCATTAAACTTGTGCCACTTTTTAATTCTATCTATCACTCAGCCCGTGTACCTAAGTCGTGGAACAACTCAATAGTGATACCGATCTTCAAAAAAGGTGATAGGAATTGCCAAGAGAATTACAGGCCTATAAGTTTGTTACCATGCATAAGCAAAATCTATGCCAAATCTCTGCTTATTAAATTGGAAGAATGGATGCTGACAAAAGGCCTACCTGGTAAAGAGCAGGCTGGTTTTAAGGCAGGCTCGTCAACTCTTGACCAGTGTCTAGTGTTAAGTCATCTTGTGGATAAATATGTCATGAGAAATAAACGGAAACTCTTTGTGGCATTTGTGGATTTAAAAAGTGCCTTTGATTCGGTCGACCGCAACAAACTATGGACTAAACTAGAACACCTTGGTATTGACCCATATTTACTTACACTGATTCAAAGTTTACATTCTAATAACCAAATATATGTTAAAGTATCAAAAGATGGTAGACTTGCAGGTCCTATTCTGAACAATCGAGGAGTTAGGCAAGGCTGTATCTTGGCCCCCACCCTATTCAATCTTTTTTTATCTGACCAACCAATATTCCTTCAAAACGCAACCACTCATACTCCTTATTTAAACAATTGCCCACTCTCTTTACTACTTTATGCAGATGATGCTGTAATTATTTCACTCTCTTCACTCTCTGTTTTGGGTTTAAAAAAATTATTCAAGAGTTTCTCAAACTACTGCTCTCTTAATAATCTCAAAATTAATTATGATAAGACAAAGATTATGCAATTCAGAAAGAGAGGGAACCCAAAAGGCTGTATAATTAATGGACATCTAATACAGGAAGTTAAGCACTTCAATTATCTGGGAATCACATTTAAAAATAATATGAATTGGAATACACATATATGTGCTGCTATAGCTAAGGCCAAAGTGACAGCCCAACATATTAAATCCTTTTTTTTCTCCAGTAGGAAACAGATTCATCCCAGCTGTATTGCAAGTGATTGATATGAAACTTTGTGCCCAACTTCTATACGGCACACCAGTGTGGATTTCAGGTGACCTCAAGAGGTTGGATAAATTTCACGCTTCCCTTTTGAGGTCATTATTAAGACTTGCAAACTCAGTAAAATATGAAACAATATGTTGTGAGCTGGGAATATTGCCTTTATCAGTAAGAGCATGGCTGAGGACCTTGAAATATTGGATCTTCCTCCATTATAGAGCCCTATCCCCTAATTCTCTACTTTACGATCTTTTAAGTGATAATGCAATCTACAATCTATCATTGATATGTAGGAGAAAACTGGATTCTATAGGGCTCATTCTAACTGACTTTGAAATCTCTGATCCCAAAGATACATGGGAAATTATTAGGAAGACTCTTACAGAAAAAAGTGTTCTCGCCATGCTTGAGGTTGCAAAGCATAGCACCTGCTCTCCTATCCACTTAAATCTCCCTTTGTGTAGAGATTTCCAAAAGGGATACATGACAAATCTGAAGAAACATGAATCGTGTAGGCTGTTTATGTTGGCCAGATTTAACATGTTTCCCTCGGAGGTAGTGAGAGGAAGATACTTAGCTATCCCAGAATCTGAGCGTCTCTGCAAATGCAGTAAAAAGGAACTAGATACTCTAGAGCATATATTCTTTTCCTGTGATTTTGGCAGTTATGCCAGAATACAACTGTATGAGGCCCTAAAATTCAGTAAACAGATTTTTACTCAACCAACTGTTCAGGACATGCTGGCAGACAGCGATGATCAAATTACTTTAATAGCGGCCGAATTTTTAAGAGCTGTCCATGAAGAAAGAATGGGCCATGATAAGGAGACCTAGTGGTTGTTAATGGTAGGTGATGATGTTGCGTTGTATTATTATTTTATATTATACTGTATTATGTTATTCATGTACACCGGTTAATTTCTGGGAGTTAAGAATAGGACTAGGATAAATTGTGTTTGCTGTACCCATATTTTATACAATTTGCATATAATGTTTGTTTGTTAATGTGTGGTGTGATATGCCTAATAAAGGATTTTGAATTGATTTTCATTCCCCCGACGTGCCAGATCCCTTACGCAGCCGAACCCCTGTACTTCACTCGACTGGAAAAGTCTCAGCGCGCTAATTCGTGAGTATGGGAGGGGAATTGATTTTGAATTGAATTGAATTGAACATGATATTGCCTTTCCCAACTCCTTTTCCTCTTACTCTCTTTTTTGCGATATTTCTTACTATCTCACAGAGTCTCTTCAAAACCAACAAGCGTTGTCTGTACATCACATATATTTTTCAGATATTCTGTAAATTTCCCCCAGTCCTCAATAAACTTTTGGTCTTTCTGATATCGAATCTTCCCAGTCAATTTGTCCAATTCTGCATATTCAGTCAATTTCCTTCTCCATTCTTCCACTGTTGGAATTTCTTCCTGTTTCCATCTTTGGGCCAGAAGTATCCTTGCGGCAGTCACTGCATATTGAAACAATTTACAGTCTCTCTTATTAATTTCGTTTCCTACCATTCCTAATAGAAAGGCCTCTGGTTTTTTAACGAACGTATATTTCAACATATTTTTCAATTCATTGTATATCAATTCCCAGAAGTCTTTCACCCTTTTACACTCCCACCACATATGATAGAAAGTACCTTCTTTTTCTTTACATTTCCAACACTTATTGCATGTTTTATACATTTTGGCCAGTTTAACTGGCGTTATATACCATCTGTAGAACATTTTCATTACATTTTCTTTTAACGCAGTACATGCCGTAAATTTTAACCTTTCATTCCATAATTTCATCCAATCATCATACTGTATATTATAACCAAAGTCTCTTGCCCAGTGTATCATTACTGCTTTTACCTCTTCATCTTTTGTATGCCACTCCAGCAACATTTATAATCATTATTCAATACCTCCACTTGGAATTTTGATTCTTTACCTTCATACCCACACATTTTACAATCTTTTTTAAACATTTCATTAATCTGAAAGTAATGTAACCAATCGTAAAAAAATTCTTTCACCTCTTCATAAGTTTTCATTTTCCATTCCCCCCCCTCTCTTGTTACCAATTCTCCATATGTTATCCACCTCCCCCTCATATTAATTTTTTCACACTCATCACTTCTAATGGTGAAATCCAATGGGGGAGTCTAGGTTCCAACAAGTTTTTATACCTCTCCCACACCTCTATCAATGATCTTCGGAAGATGTGGTTTTCGAAACCTTTGTGGATTTTTTTCTTCTCATACCATAAGTAAGCATGCCAACCAAATCTGTTATCAAATCCTTCTAAATCTAACAGCTCTCCATTCTCTAATTTAATCCATTCCTTTATCCAACAGAGGCAAGATGCTTCATAATATAATTTCAAATCTGGCAGGGCGAAGCCACCTCTTTCTTTTGCGTCTGTTAATAACTCAAACTGTATCCTAGGCTTCTTACCCTGCCAGATATATCTTGAAATTATTTTTTGCCAATCTTTAAAAATTGATGCCCCCTTGATTATCAGCAGTGATTGGAAAAGGAATAACGTCTTTGGTAGCACACTCATTTTTATCGTAGATATTCTCCCCCAAAAGGACCACTTCAGTCTTCCCCACACCTCCAAATCCCTTTTTATTTGATTCCACAAGGGCAGCCCTAGGCGAGCACTGTGAAGATGAATTTTTTCTGTCAAATTCTGTGGGGAGTGTTGGGGGAGGATTTATAGGATTCTTCTCAATGGGCATATACCCAGGAGTAGTTTCTGAGCAAAATCGAGCGGCGCTGTTTGCTCTTACAAACTCCCCTGAGTGAGTGCCTGAGGGCCCTGCTCCTTCCTGCTACTTACCATCTGGCCTGGGGCGGGGCCTGAAGCCTCACAAGGACTGCGTGCTGCTTGCTGCCTGCTGCCCAGGAGGACTCCCCTGAGTGAGTGCCTGAGGGCCCTGCTCCTTCCTGCCACTTACCATCTGGCCTGGGGCGGGGCCTGAAGCCTCACAAGGACTGCGTGCTGCTTGCTGCCTGCTGCCCAGGAGGACTCCCCTGAGTGAGCCCCTGAGGGCCCTGCTCTTGCCACTTACCACCTGGCCCAGGGCGGGGCCTGACAGGCCTCACTAGGACAGTTGTTACTGCAGGAGGGGCACAGAGTGTTTTTAAAATGTTTTTTAAAAAATTCTTTTGGATTTTTTGTATGTGGGGGGAGGGATGGATGTTTGTTTGGGTTTGGGGAATTATTTTTTTTATTTTGATGTTTTTGTAATTTTTACAATTTTTTTTGTTTGTATTGTTTTATTGGTTTTGTTTGTTTAAGTTGTTATTTTGTTCTTAGGGGGAGGGGTCAGGGCTGCCGGGGAGTGGGCCCCAGCCCACAAAATGGCTGGGGCATGGTCCACAGGGGGGGGGGGTGCACTGGGACAACCGATCTCAGTGATCACGGGTAGGAGGAGGAGTTACGCTAAGACTAGACCATGTCATTACAGAGGGGGCAGGTTTAGTCGTTATCTGAGGACCATTCCTGCCTCCGGGTCTGGTCCTGACCGGATGGATACTAGAATCAGCAAGGGATACCCACATGACCTGAAGGTGCTGCTGTGCAATGCCAGGTCAATGATTCATAAGACCACTGCCATCCATGACTTGATCATGGATGGAGGACTTGACGTGGCATGTGTAACAGAGACTTGGTTGGATGAAGCAGTTGGGCCTGTCCTTGCCGCTGCTTGTCCACCAGGTTTCTCTTACGCACAGCAACCCAGGTCATGTGGGCGGGGAGGGGGGGTTGCAGTGATTTTTAGAAAGTCATTAGTTTGCACCAGGCGTCCTATTGGGAAGACCCAGTTTTCCGAGTGCATGTTCTGGAAGTTGGGCAATAGGGGCAGTACAGGATTCCTTTTGGTGTACCGACCTCCCCGCTGCACCAAGGATTCCCTGCCCGAGCTGCTTCAGGTCGTGGCGGATGTTCTCCTGGAGACACCTAGCTTGGTCGTCCTAGGGGATTTTAACATCCATGCCGACACGACCTTACAAGGGGCAGCTCGGGACTTCGTGGAAAGCATGGCCTCCATGGGGCTGTCCCTGAATAAGTCTGGCCCAACCCATAGCCGCGGACATGCCTTGGACCTGGTGTTTACCTCTATGGATGTTGGTGATCTGACACTAAGTAAAAGCGAAATGAAAGAAGTGCCATGGTCAGATCACTTCCTGGTGCAACTGGACTTCTCTGCGACCCTGTTGGAATTCTTGCCCGTCTTGAGGTATGTGCCTATCTGTTCAGGCACCGGCTGAATTCCTTAGACCTCCCTCCGGCGACTCCCGGCAGGAAACAACATACTCGAGGTCCGTTCCGGCGATTTTCCTCAGGCTGTGAGGAAAACACACCAACTGCTCCTCTCTTCCCTTTGGTGTCCCCAGGGAGGGGAAAGAAGCAGACAGAAATCTATTTACATCTTTTATTCCTGTCTTTTACTTCAGTACAGAGAAAACATGTCTGCACTCATCAGCAGTTAGAAAGAAACTCCACCCATGTACTTCCAGCACAGGTCATATGACTAACCCACTGAGCTAACATCCGGTGCTCAGTACAGAATGGACTGCCCCTTTATTCCCATGGCAACAGTCACAAACTTCCTGTTTGGCTTTCCAGCCACAAGCAGCAGTCTTGGCTGCTATAGCCTTTGCTTGCTGCCGCATTGCTGCTTTAGAATAACATACTCCCCCTAAAGTATCAATGCGTGCTGCGAGCAAAGCGTCATCCAGAGAAGAAAACAAACAGTTGTTATACTTATAACATTCCCCTGTTGTTTCAGTTCCACCCTTGGAACTACCCGCTACTGGTTTTACCAATGTACCTCTCTGGTTGTGTGACTTCCAAGGAATGAGTGCTTCTGCATTACCTTGGTTAGCAACTCTCTGTTGTGCCTTTGTCTCTGACTCAGACACAGCTTCAATTTGACCTTGGTCGTTTACAACAGCAACACATAAGTTAGCAAACTCTTGTGAATACCTCTTGGGTGGTACACCCTTCGTTGCTCTCTCAGACCTACGTAAGAGGTGCTGCTCTTCTTTGATTTCTGGTTCAGCCTCTGAACTCTCTGGAGAACCAGTACTAAGCTTAATCAGTGGTTCATCCTCCTCTTCTGAGGGTCTAGTCATCATGTGAGATTTCCTCTCAATGACTGTGACAACTGAGCTGTCTGAGCTATCGCTGTCATCTTCAGTAGTACTGAACTCAATAAGATCAAACTCATCATCATCATCATCAGAATCATCATCACCTGTGGGAAATGTTGGAACAATCACTTTCTCCTGTTCAGGAGCACTCTCTAGAAATTTTGTGAGGATCACTTGACCAGATTCAGACAAAATTACTCTGTAGAGACCCTTTTCATAACCCACAAAAATGCCTCTGGCATTCTTTACTCCACCTGGAGCTTCTGTTCTCACATGAGACCCAAAAACCTTGAAATGGGCAACAGAAGGTTTTCTGTGGAACAGTTTCTCAAAAGGAGAACATCCCAACTCTTTTGAAAACTTTCTCAACCACGTGTAACAGAATGACATTAGCGACTCAGCCCAGTACTCATGTGGCAGATGTGAACTTAGCAATTGCGCATGCATTCCCTTTTGCAATTCTTTGTTCACCCTACTACAGACACATTTGTTCCAAGCTTCTTCGGAACTAGCAATTTTGTGTCTTATCCCTTTCTTCTTCAGGAACCTCTGGAACTCCTGTAAAAGAAAAATTGGCTTCTCATCTGTGCAAAGACAACCTATGTCAGCATCATGCATATTTTTAACCTTGTCACAAAACTCTTTAAACCTTTCTAAGGCTTCTTTCGGTCTCTCCAAAAGATAAATCCAGACAAAACCTGTAAAAGAATCAACACATATTAGGTAATACTTTGCATTGCCTCTAGAAGGTGCAAAAGGACCAATCACATCAGCATACACCCGCTGAAATGCCTTGTCGACCCTCGAGGTGACCTGCTTGGTGTTCTTCTTGGCTACACCTGTAAAAGAAATCATGTTAGAATCACAAGAATTACATTCCATGTAATCACTTTGATCAAAAGTTAACAAATACAGTCCATCTTTCTCTTTTGCAGAAAGATACAACTCTCCATCTTTGTAGATCTCGCAGTTCTGATCATAGGACAGTTTTAGTCCCTTCTTGGCAATCTGCGAAACGCTGAGCAGATTAAACTTCAACTCTGGAACCAAGTAAACATTGCTTATAGTCAAGTTCAGACTTTTAAGATACACAGTCCCAATTCCGGTGGCTTCAAGCTCTTGACCGTTGGCTAGTTGCACAGCGAAGCTTTGCTTCTCAAACGTAGAAAATAGTCCTCTGTGTCCTGTCATGTGAACTGTCGCGCCCGTGTCTGGGACAAAGAAGTTTCCCACCTCTGGTGTGGCTTTTAGCGACATCAAAGCTTTTGCAGTCTTTGCCTTTGGCTTGGTGTGACCTTTGTCTGACGCCTCAGACTTTGCGGAGCTCGCCTTGGCTCCTCTGTTCTTACGTGGCTTCTTGCAGTACCGCTGAAGATGCCCAGTCTGGTCACAATTGTAGCATCGGACAAGGTTCAAAGCTACGGCGTCTCCTCCAGTAGCTTCAGCAGTGGGGGTGTTAGAACTCCATTCTTGTCTCCCCCTGTCCTTCACTTCCAGGGCGGAAAGTCTGTCCTGTTCATTCAGAACCACGGCAAAGACCCTCTCCGAAGTCAAATCCGCTGCTGGGAGAGACCCCAGCTGACTGGCAACCGTTTTGTAAGTCCAATTCAGACTGTTGATCACCATGAAGCAAAACACTTCCTCCTGTAGACGGAAATTGCGTTCCACCATCTGTTGACGCAGAAATTTCATTTCTGTCAGGTGCGCTTGAACATCTGCATCAGGCGCAAGCCTCAGGTTGGTCAGCTTCTCAAAATACAGCAACGCTGAAGAACCTGCATCTCTCTGATGTGTCCTTCTCAGCGTGTCCCAAACATCTTTCGCGTGGTCTAAATCTTGTATGTGGATCAACTGCGAATCTGACACGCACAGAATTATAGCAGTTCTGGCCTTCACATCCTGTGACTCCCAAGCACGCGTTGGTGCTGCTGGAATGGGGTTCTCAATCACCCCAAACAGTCTCTGATTCTGCAGCAAGGCCTTCATCTTAATAGACCAAGATGCATAATTGTCACTGGTCAGAAGGTCTGGAGTAGGCAGGCCTCCCCCCTTCTTGGCATCCATCTTGAGTCCTTGCATTGACTCTCAAACACAAGCCTCTAAAATCCAATAGCTGGCTTGTTTACACTCTGTGCACCTGGCAGCTCTCAACGCTGGCTGCGTTGGAAATTTCCAAGAGCTCTTCAGACTCTGAAGACAAAACATTCCATTTTAACTTTCACTTCTCCTCTCTGAGGCATGGCCTTCGTTGAAGGGCGTCGCTTAGCAACAGTGCATTCCATCCCTTGGACAGGATTAACCACAGGAATGTTTGGAATGCGGTTTCTCTTTTGACTGGAGCTGTTTTTATCAAACCTTGCTCCCTCGAAGCAGAGAATAAATCAATCTGCATTCACACTTCTAAGCCCGAAAATCTCATACCTGGGCTCCGTTGCTTGGCTTTCAGATTCTTCTGGTCAGCTTCTGGCTGCAGAGAATCAGCCTTCTCACCTCAGGCTTCCATGGAGGCCACTCCTTGATGCAGAGGTCGATGGATCGAAACCATCCTCTGCTACCACTGTTGGAATTCTTGCCCGTCTTGAGGTATGTGCCTATCTGTTCAGGCACCGGCTGAATTCCTTAGACCTCCCTCCGGCGACTCCCGGCAGGAAACAACATACTCGAGGTCCGTTCCGGCGATTTTCCTCAGGCTGTGAGGAAAACACACCAACTGCTCCTCTCTTCCCTTTGGTGTCCCCAGGGAGGGGAAAGAAGCAGACAGAAATCTATTTACATCTTTTATTCCTGTCTTTTACTTCAGTACAGAGAAAACATGTCTGCACTCATCAGCAGTTAGAAAGAAACTCCACCCATGTACTTCCAGCACAGGTCATATGACTAACCCACTGAGCTAACATCCGGTGCTCAGTACAGAATGGACTGCCCCTTTATTCCCATGGCAACAGTCACAAACTTCCTGTTTGGCTTTCCAGCCACAAGCAGCAGTCTTGGCTGCTATAGCCTTTGCTTGCTGCCGCATTGCTGCTTTAGAATAACAGGTTGCAGTGATTTTTAGAAAGTCATTAGTTTGCACCAGGCGTCCTATTGGGAAGACCCAGTTTTCCGAGTGCATGTTCTGGAAGTTGGGCAATAGGGGCAGTACAGGATTCCTTTTGGTGTACCGACCTCCCCGCTGCACCAAGGATTCCCTGCCCGAGCTGCTTCAGGTCGTGGCGGATGTTCTCCTGGAGACACCTAGCTTGGTCGTCCTAGGGGATTTTAACATCCATGCCGACACGACCTTACAAGGGGCAGCTCGGGACTTCGTGGAAAGCATGGCCTCCATGGGGCTGTCCCTGAATAAGTCTGGCCCAACCCATAGCCGCGGACATGCCTTGGACCTGGTGTTTACCTCTATGGATGTTGGTGATCTGACACTAAGTAAAAGCGAAATGAAAGAAGTGCCATGGTCAGATCACTTCCTGGTGCAACTGGACTTCTCTGCGACCCATCCCCTCTGCAGGGAGGTGGGACCAATTTGGATGGTCCGCCCCCGCCACTTAATGGATCCAAATGGTTTCCAGAGAGTGGTAGGGGATGCTTTATCCCATGTTGATGGCCTTTCAGCTGATTCCCTGGTGGCCCGCTGGAATGCGGAGTTAACCAGGGCTATTGACTGTTTGGCTCCGAAGCGCCCTCTCCGATTGCATGGAGCCCGGAGAGCCCCGTGGTTTTCCACGGATCTGAGGGCAATGAAACAATCGTTGAGACGGCTAGAGCGCCGGTGGCGGATAACTCATTCCGAATCTGACCGGACACAGGTTAGAGCTCAACGTCGAGCCTACCAAGTGGCGATAGCGACGGCGAAGAAGACTTTCTTCACTGCCTCTATTGCATCTGCAGAAAACAGCAGCAGGAGACTTTTTCAGGTGGTTCACAATTTAGCGGAACCACCTGCAACATCGGGGCCCAGTACGGGCCACATGTTCTCCTGCAATGATTTTGCAAGGTTTTTTGCAGATAAAATCGCTCAGATTTGGGAAGAAGTAGACTCCACCGTGGGAGCAGGGCCAGGGCGGGAGAGTGCTAAAGTTCTGTCTAGTCAAGTTGAGTGGGATCAATTCCAATCTGTTACCTCCGAGGATGTGGACAGGCTGCTTGGACGAGTGAAACCAACCACCTGTCTCCTGGATCCTTGCCCATCCTGGCTTATAAAAGCTAGCCGGGAAGGACTGGGCGATGGGCTTCGTGGGGTGGTGAATGCTTCCCTCCATGAGGGAGCCTTCCCAGACCCGCTGAAAGAGGCGGTTATTAAACCGCTTCTTAAAAATACATCTTTAGATGCGGCCACAATGGCCAACTATCGCCCAGTCTAAAATCTTCCATTCTTGGGCAAGGTGATAGAGCGAGCGGTTGCCGAACAACTCCAGGCACGCCTGGAAGAAGCGGACCATTTGGATCCCTTCCAGTCGGGATTCAGGCCCCATCATGGGACTGAAACTGCCTTGGTCGCACTGGTTGATGATCTCCGGCGGGCTAGGGACAAAGGTGAGAGCTGTTTCCTAGTTCTGCTGGATCTCTCAGCGGCGTTTGGTACTGTCAGGGGTTCAGGAGCAGAGGCACAGGGGAAAGAGGAAGCGGAGAGCGAAGGGGAACAATCTGAGGGCAGCGTAGGTGAGGATGACAGTGGGGCAAGAGATTCCATGAGCCTGTCTAGTGATTCGGAAGATTCCCAGAAGGGGGCACCGATAGCTAGAGCAAGGGGGGTCCCGGGAGGGACGCACCAGAAGCAAGGGACCAGCGGTGACTCCCAGAGCAGCAGCTGGAGATCGGGACCAGTTTCCCCACCAGAGCGTAGCGGGGGGGGGGGGGGAGAGTCCCAGGTGTCAGGACCGGCTTCCCCTCCAGGGGAAAGAGAAGATGAGTCAGGGCTGACCACGCCCCTATCGCTGAGTGAAGGAATAGAGGGGAAGTCAGATCCAGTTAGCCCCCCCGAAGGGGGAAGCAGTGAAAGGAGCAGTGTAACGGTCAGGAGGAAGGTTGCCGGCTGGGCGCGCGCGCCAAGTTCAAATGCACAGGCGCGCGGGACAGCCGGGAGCGCGGACTGGGAGCCAGGTCCTAAAGCACGCCGGAGGCAGGGGGAAGAATCCGGGGACTCTTCAGCATCAGAAGAGTCCAGAAAGGGCAACACCCCAGCGGGCAGAAGGACCCAGAGGAGAAAGGAGCAAAGGAGGAGGTGGAGCAAAGCTAGGGTCTTGAACTGGTCTCTGGGGGGAGGAGATTCAGACGGAGCTTCGGCGGTCTAGGGTTGAGACGTAGAGCTGCGCGCCGCGGCTTTGGAATCGAAACTGAACCTTAATAAAGACGTTTGTATATAACAAGAACTGGCGTTGGTCCTCTGTGAGCTGGGACCTTGGGCAGCTCTGACAGATACCATTGACCATAACCTCCTTCTGGACCGTCTTGAGGGGCTGGGAGCTGGGGGCACTGTTATACAGTGGTTCCGCTCCTTCCTCCTGGGCCGTGTTCAGAAAGTGGGGGGGGGATTTGTGTTCAGACCCCTGGGCTCTCACTTGTGGGGAGCCTCAGGGTTCTGTCCTCTCCCCCATGCTTTTCAACATTTACATGCAGCCACTGGGAGAGATCATCAGGAGGTTTGGGCTGGGTGTTCATCAGTATGCGGATGATACCCAGCTCTACCTCTCTTTTAAATCAGAACCAGTGAGGGCAGTGAAGGTCCTGTGTGAGTGTCTGGAGGCGGTTGGAGGATGGTTGGTGGCTAACAGATTGAGGTTGAATCCTGACAAGACAGAAGTACTGTTTCTGGGGGACCGGAGGAGGGCAGGTGTGGAGGATTCCCTGGTCCTGAATGGGGAAACTGCCCCTGAAGGACCAGGTGTGCAGCCTGGGAGTCATTTTGGACTCACAGCTGTCCATGGAGGCACAGGTCAAATCTGTGTCCAGGGCAGTTGTTTACCAGCTCCATCTGGTACGTAGGCTGAGACCCTATCTGCCTGCGGACTGTCTCGCCAGAGTGGTGCATGCTCTGGTTATCTCCCGCTTGGACTACTGCAATGCACTCTACGTGGGGCTACCTTTGAAGGTGACTCGGAAACTACAACTAATCCAGAATGCGGCAGCTAGACTGGTGACTGGGAGCGACCGCCGAGACCATATAACACCGGTCTTGAAAGACCTACATTGGCTCCCAGTATGTTTCCGAGCACAATTCAAAGTGTTGGTGCTGACCTTTAAAGCCCTAAACGGCCTCGGTCCAGTATACCTGAAGGAGCGTCTCCACCCCCATCATTCTGCCCGGACGCTGAGGTCCAGCACCGAGGGCCTTCTGGCGGTTCCCTCATTGCGAGAAGCAAAGCTACAGGGAACCAGGCAGAGGGCCTTCTTGGTAGTGGCGCCCACCCTGTGGAACGCCCTTCCAGCAGATGTCAAAGCGATAAACAACTACCTGACATTCAGAAGACATCTTAAGGCAGCCCTGTTCAGGGAAGTTTTTAACGTGTGATATTTTACTGTATTTTTGGTTTTTATGGAAGCCGCCCAGAGTGGCTGGGGAGGCCCAACCAGATGGGCGGGGTATAAATAATAAATAATAATAATAATAATAATAATAATAATAATTACATGCAGGCTGGAGAAAACTATCAATGCCACCACTCGTGTCTTGCGCTCCCTACAGGCAGAGGTGGAGGATTTGAACCAATTGACGATGACTCATAGATTAGTTCTTGACTACCTCCTTGCACGCTCGGGCGGTTTTTGCAAAATTGTCCCAAAAGGTCAATGCCAGGTTAAATTCCATGACCTTAACAAGACAATCGAGGACAAATTGCAAAAATTACAGGCCCTTGTAGGTGACAACACTCCCACTCAGAATCCCTGGGAGAAGATGTGGTCGTGGATCCCAGGAGAAGGGTGGGTGCATAGCCTACTGACTGCCTTAGCCATAGGAGGATTTATTTTTCTGTTGCTTCTTTCTGTAATCCCTTGCTGTCTGTCCTTGCTTAGAGGAATGATAAGCCGCAATATTAAGCATCTTACTGACCCCCAGATTCTGGCAATATATCGAGCTCTGCCCCCGGTGCCAGAGGAGCCAGAGGAAGACCAGGAAGACAATGGTTACGAGCGAATGCGTCGGGAACCAGTTCCCCTGCAGGAACAGGTCCCCTTTCAGGAAACAGTGGTTTATTCTGACGTCCAGAGTGGCATTCAAGCTCAGGAGTCAGATGAATCTTCTCTCTGAGCTTGAAAAGGGGGGAATAAAGCAAGAAAAGGGGGAGCACTCTTATGCTACCCTTATGCTATTCATATAATCAGTTATCAGTAATCAATATATTCATATATGCTCACACATAACAGGGCTTACAGTGATTTGTATAATCCATTTTAAATCAAGGGAAGCTTTGCCTTAGCTAACTGCAAACTGCTTGGAACCGCAAGTCCAGAACCGACCTTTCACCTAGAAAACATCCTTGTACCCTGAACAAAGGGGAAGACATGAATCAGAGACACTGGTACAAAATCCCCCTCAAATGCAGGCTAAAATAATCCACAGAACAGGAAGGGCCAAACCACAAAAACTCCACAAAACTCCCTGTTCTGTCAGAACTAGGGAAAAGGTCAGACTGCACATCATTGCAGACAACGGAAAGCAGAAGTTGGGAGTAAAACTCTGCGCTCGGCCAGGAGCCGTGAGCATGGCAAGAAGAAGCGCTAATTGGTCATTTTCCGCTGGCGTGCATGACTGTCTCATGATTGTCTCATGATCTGTGATTTGCTCAGGTATATAACCTCAGGATTTGTATGCTTCTGGGTCCCAGTCTTTTGGAAAAGATTCCAACTGGGTCCATTATTGCTCAGCAATAAACCCCCACCTTCTTTTTCTCCAAAAAGCTGTGTCTGTCTGATCCTTGTTTCACTCTAAGTGGGTACTACTTTACTTTCACATGCTACAGTACAAGGAACAGGAGAAGAAGAAGCAAGAGGTGCGGAGGCAGGAGCAGGAGCAGCAGCAGGAGTTGAAGATCAAGTGGAACCTGAAGAGGAGGAAGGAGATGATCAGGGAAAGAGTGAAGAGGAAGAAGAGGAAAAAGAGGAAGAGGAAGAAAGGTTATACAATTTTAATATATTAAAATTTAAAAAGGAGGACAAAATGGTGCTGAAATTATGGACATGGAATATTAATGGGATGAACCAGAGGAAAAAAACGCAATAAAGTTGAACAATTTTTAAAGAAGAAAAATTTGGACATTATATGTTTACAAGAGACACATGTGGCAAGAAGACATAGAAAAGTTCTAATTAATAAAAGATTAGGAAACAAATTTATCTCATCAGATAGAAACAAGAAGAGAGGGGTAGTACTGCATATAAAGAATAAGATTGAAGCTCAGCAAATATTTAAAGATGAAGAAGGGAGAATCATAGCAGTCCAGATCAACTGGCAAGGAGAGAAATTAATAATAGTCGGGATTTATGCACCAAATGGAAACAAGACTGATTTTTACAAAAACTTGGAAGAAAAACTATTTGATTTTATGGATCAAAAGATGTTAATAATGGGAGATGTGAATGGAGTGGTTTCAATGGAGATGGACAGATTGAGGGCAACGGGGAAGACTAGAGATGGGAAACTTCCGAAGACTTTTTTTTCTATGATTCAGAACTGTAACCTAATAGACATTTGGAGACTAAGACACCCATTAGAAAAACAGTTCACATTTCATTCTGAACCAAATCAGTCACTGTCAAGAATCAATCAAGTATGGGTCTCTAATGAATTAACACCAAGAATTCTAGAAATTGAAATTCAACTAAGGTAATCTCGGATCATAATGCAATAAAATTGGAAATAAAGGGATTTGAGGAAAAAACGTTTAGATGGAGAATAAATTAGAACCTTCTCGATGATCAAGAAATTTTAATAAAAGCATAAAAAAATTGATGGACTATTTGGTAAACAATTCTAATAAAGAAACGAAAATGAATATAGTATGGGATGCCAGCAAAGCCGTGATGAGAGGTTTCTTTATTCAGCAGAATTTGATTAAAAATAAATTTAGAGAGAAAGGGAAAAAAGAGATTTTGAAACAAATAATGGAAAATGAGGAAAAATTAATTAAAAAACCAAACAATTTGAAAATAAAACAAAATATAAAGATTCTACAAACACAATTCGCAATGATAATAAATAAAGAAGTGGAATGGAATATTAAAAGAATGAAACAAAGAAATTTCGAATTTGCTAATAAATCAGGAAAATGGTTGGCTTGGCAGATTAAGAAAAGAAAGGAACAGAATACAATTAACAAAATCATCGTTGAGGGAACTGAAATAGATAATCCGAAAGGGATTAGAAAAGGATTCTTGGATTTTTATAGACATTTATATAAAAGAAGAGAGAAGAGCAACATGAAAAAAATAGAAAAAAAATTAAAGGAAAAAGAGGTGCAGAAAATCCCGACTGATAAAAGAGACAGACTGAATGACCCAATAGAAACTGAAGAGATAAAAGAGGCTATAAAGGAATTAAAAAAAGGAAAGACACCAGGACCAGATGGATTTACGACAAGGTATTTATTATAAAGAGATGAAAAACATCCTACTAGTACCTGTGCTGGTCCCGGGGGGAAGGTTACTGTTACTGCAGTGAAAGTTCAGTCCTGAGTCACTAGCCTGGAATTAGTCCACAAGGTGCGAGGCGAGGTCCGAAGCAGGGAGCCGGGAGGGGACAGGAACACTCGAAGATCAGAAGCAGGAAGCCGGGCGGGGAACAGGAACACTGGAGGAACAGGACTGGATGCTGGCCGAAACAGCTCTTCAATGACGACATTGCTCCCGCAAACTGGGACCGGGCTGACTGGCCTTTATCTTCTCTGAGGCCAGGGGCGGCCCCGGCCCCCAGGAGCCCTGCCTCCCCTGGCCTTAGGCGAGCACTCCTCCTGGGAGAAATCAGTTCCCTTCGCCTCTCTGCCCTAAGCCTCTGCAGATCAGGAGAGGCTGAAGGGTTACTGGGCCCAGGGGGAGACTCACCTGCAGGCACTGAGTCCTCAACCACCTCTGGGGCCAGAATGGATTCACCTGGTGCCTGCTCCTGAGGATCCGGCCCAGGTGCAGGCGCCTCAGAATCAAGGCCCTGCCCCAGTTCAGCCGGCCCTGGAGGCGGGGACTCCTGTGCCAGCTGGGATTCCTCCGGTTCACTCTCAGAATCGGAATCCCAGGCCATCACACCATCCCCCCTCCCAGCCCCCCCAATCGAGGGTCTGGACCCGGCTTGCTGGGGTACGCCGCATGGAAATCTCGGAGGCAGGCAGGCGCGTGAACGTTGGTTGTTGGTTCCCAGGAACGGTCCTCCGGTCCAAACCCCTTCCAGTCTATGAGATACTGCAGCTTTCCCTTGCGGTATCGGGAGTCCAGAATGCGTTCCACCTCGTACTCAGGCTCCCCCTGGACCAAAGCTGGCTGTGGTCGGGGACGGTTCGGGTGGAACTCATCGGGTGGGACCACCGGACTCAGAAGGGACCTGTGGAAGACCGGGTGAACCTTCAGGGTTGCGGGCGTCCAACTTCCGCGAAGGTCAAGAGGGGTGGAGGTGGCGAGTGGAGAGCCATACCAGGTCACCGACGTGAAGTTCCGGCCCCACCTGGCGGTGGCGGTCGGCCTGGGCCTTGTACGCCTCCTTGGCCTGGCGCAGTTGCTCCATCAATAGCTGTTGCTGGGACTGGAGCTCCTGAAGCCACTCCGTCACCGCAGGGACCGCGGATGGCGGCAGCACATCTGGAAACAGCCGTGGATGATAACCGTAACTGGCCTGGAACGGGGTCTGCTGGGTGGATGCATTCACCGCGTTGTTGTAGGCGAACTCCGCCAATGCTAGGTGGTCGACCCAGTCATCCTGCTGGTAGCTGCAGTAACACCGGAGGTACTGCTCCAGCACCGCGTTCGCCCGTTCCGTCTGGCCATCGGTCTGTGGGTGGTAGGCTGACGAGAGACAGACCTCTGTCCCGAGGGTCTGGTGCAATGCTCGCCAGAACCGGGATGTGAACTGAACGCCCCGATCGGACACAACACGCTCAGGTAGGCCATGCAGGCGGAAGACATGCTGAAGGTACAGCTGAGCGGTTTCCTTGGCTGTGGGTACAGATTGGCAGGGACCACAGTGCACCATCTTAGTGAAATGGTCGGAGAAAACTAGAAGGCAGGTACAGCCACGAGATGGAGGTAAGTCCACTACAAAGTCCAGCGAAACCGTGTGCCAAGGACGTGGTGGAACTGGCAATGGCTGAAGTAGGCCGGGGGGTCGCCTGGTAGGGCCCTTGGCCCGCCGGCAGACATCACAACCAGCGACGTAGCGAGCCACGTCAGCCTTCAGGCGGGGCTACCAAAACTCACGGCTTACCAGATGGGTGGTCCGATACCGCCCAAAGTGCCCCGCTGCTGGAGCATCATGGGTCATCCGGAGAACCTCAGCCCGCAGTGGCCCTGGTGGGATGTACAGGCAACCGTGGTGCAGCAGAAGGCCCTGATGCAAGACCAGCCCCGGATACTGAGGGCATGACCCTTCGGCCAGTTCCTGGAGTCGTTCCTGGGCCCAAGCGTCGACCCACTGCTGTTCCCGCACCCGAGCCTGCAGTGGCTCAGCCTCCTTGGTGGCCCGGAATGCAGCCGCTGGTAGGATCGTGGTGGGTACTGCCTGCTGTACCGTGTCTGCGTTGTCTTCAGGTTTCCGGGACAGGGCATCCGCCTTCTGGTTTTGGGCGCTGGGGATGTAGCGGATCCGGAACTGGAACCGGGAAAAGAACAACGCCCACCGGATCTGCCTTTGGTTCAGCTTGCGGGTGGTCTGGAGGTACTCCAGGTAGCCGGTGGTCGGTTCTCACCTCCACCGGGTGTCGTGCCCCCTCAAGATGGTGGCGCCAGACCTCAAAAGCCACCTTGATGGCCAGTAGTTCCCGCTCCCATACAGTATAGTTACGCTCCACTGGAAGGAGCTGACGGGAATAAAAGGCGCAGGGTAAGAGTGGCGCATCAGGTCCGTACTGCTGAGACAAGACGGCACCGAGAGCCGTACTGGAGGCGTCGGTCTCTACCACAAAGGGTTGAGAGGGAGCAGGATGTTGCAAGATCGGCACTCTCTGGAAACATGCCTTCAACCCCTGAAACACATCCTCTGCCTCCTTGTCCCAGGAAAACGGCGTCTTGGGGCGCAGTAGCCGGGTCAACGGGGTGGTGCGATGAGCATAATCAGCAATGAAGGTCCGGTAATAGTTGGCGAACCCCGGGAAACGCTGTAGGTCCTTGCGGTTCCGAGGTGCCGCCCATTCCCGAACCGCTGCCACCTTCCCAGGATCCATCTGCACCCCATCTGGAGAGAGTCGGTGACCAAGGAAGTCCACTGACCGCTGATGGAACTCGCACTTGCTGAGCTTTGCATACAGGCGGTGCTCCCGCAAACGCTGCAGCACGGTCCTGGACATGACCCTCGTGGCGAGCCAGGTCACGGGAGAAAACCAAAATATCATCCAAGTACACCACCACGTACTTGTCTAGCAAGTCCTGGAACACGTGGTTGATGTACCGTTGGAACACAGCGGGTGCGTTGCACAATCCGAAGGGCATGACCAGGTATTCGAACTGCCCGTACCGGGTCCCGAACGCTGTCTTCCACTCATCCCCAGCTCGGATCCGAATTAGATTGTAGGCCCCCCGGAGGTCTAGCTTGGTGAACACCTGCGCCCCTTGCACCCGCTCCAGCAACTCTGAAATAAGGGGCAAAGGGTATCGGTCTGGGATGGTAATTTTGTTCAGGGCCCGGTAATCGTGGCTGTCAGCATCGCCCTTGAGCCAGTGCACCAACTGGACTCATGCACCTCAACCCTGACTGGGCTAGGCGAGCTGGGTAGCACTGCCAGAGACCTTTCTCACAGGAACAGGTCACAGTGCTGGGGGTGCTGGCGGTCCCGGGCCTGGCGACGGTCCTCCAACCGATCGTCTATCTGCAGGCTCCGCTGAATGAGGGCGTCCAGCGTGGTGGGACAATCCATCATGGCCAACTGGTCCAGTATCTCGTCCGACAGTCCCTCAAGATACTGGTCCTGTACTGCAGAGTCATTCCAAGACAAGTCTTGTGCCAACAGCCGAAATTCTGTGGCGTAGGCGGCGGCTGCGGACTTGTCCTGTCTCAACTGACGAATCGCCCGATTGGCTTGGCTCTCCTTCAGAGGGTTACCAAACACAGTCTCTAAGTGGTTACAAAACCCCACATAGTCCGTTAGCAAAGGAGAGTCTTGCCGGAGCAGTGGCAAAGCCCACTTGGCCGCCTGGTCCTTTAACAAACTGATAAAAAAGTGCACCTTGGTGCGGTTGTCAGGGAAGTTCCGGGCTCGCCCCTGAATATACAACTTGGCCTGGGCGAGGAACATGGGAAAACTGGCCAGGGCCCCATCAAATTTCTCTGGCAAGGCCACTGGGTACTTGACTGGAGCTGGGGCGTCGGCCCCAGAATCTGGAAAGGCATCCAACCGCTGCTGAAACGCCGCAACCACATCGCTTAGCTGCTGAACGGTGTGGGTCAAGGCCTGGTTCTCCTGGGCCAATGCCACCAGCGCAGCTGCCTGGTCAGCCATGGCCTCTGGCTCTTCCCGAACGCAGCCCAACGAAGGGGGAGTGCGGGGGTGGCGGGAGCGCGGGGGTGGCGGGAGCAAACTGTGCTGGTCCCGGGGGGAAGGTTACTGTTACCGTAGTCAAAGTTCAGTCCTGAGTCACTAGCCTGGAATTAGTCCACAAGGTGCGAGGCAAGGTCCGACGCAGGGAGCCGGGCGGGGACAGGAACACTCGAAGATCAGAAGCAGGAAGCCGGGCGGGGAACAGGAACACTGGAGGAACAGGACTGGATGCTGGCCGAAACAGCTCTTCAATGAGACTCACCTGCAGGCACTGAGTCCTCAACCACCTCTGGGGCCAGAATGGATTCACCTGGTGCCTGCTCCTGAGGATCCGGCCCAGGTGCAGGCTCCTCAGAATCAAGGTCCTGCCCCAGTTCAGCCGGCCCTGGAGGCGGGGACTCCTGTGCAGGCTGGGATTCCTCTGGTTCACTCTCAGAATCGGAATCCCAGGCCATCACAGTACCATTGAAAGAAGATATGAATAATATCTTAAAGAAAAAAGAAATTCCTGAAACTTGGAAAGAAGCTTTTATCACATTTATTCCAAAACAAGACTCTGATCTAACACAAGTAAAAAACTATAGGCCTATTTCGTTGCTAAACAATGATTAGAAATTATTTGCAAGTATTTTAGCTAAGAGGATGAAAAAGTTATTACAAGAAGTGATTCATAAAGATCAAGCTGGTTTTTTACCTGGCAGACAGATGAAAGATAATATAAGAAATATAATTAATATTTTGGAATATCTGACAGCCAAAAATGAAAAACAAGCTATGTTGATATTTGTGGATGCAGAAAAGGTCTTTGATAATATATCTTGGGATTTTATGTTAAAAAATTTAGAATCTATGGATATAGGTCAAGAGTTTTTTAATGGTATAAAAGCTATATATACGGAATAAAGAGCAAAATTGATTGTAAATAATGTGACGACAGAAGATATAAAAATAACTAAAGGTACAAGACAGGGATGTCCTCTTTCGCCACTATTATTCATCTTTGTGTTGGAAACCTTTCTGAGATCTATAAGGAAAAATAAATCAATAAGAGGGGTGACAGTCGGTCATAATGAGTATAAGGTTAAAGCTTTTGCTGATGATCTGGTATTGACTGTGGAAGAACCGTTAAGAAGTGTTAAAGAGGTATTACAGGAGATAGAACAGTTTGGTCAAGTAGCAGGATTCATACTAAATAAGAAAAAAACTAAAAAACTAAAATAATTGCTAAAAACATGGAACAAGGTCTGATAGAAACAATGCAACAACAAACAGGAATAGAAGTGGTTAAGAAGGTTAAATATTTGGGAATTTGGTTAACCCCCAAAAATATTGATCTGTTTCAAAACAACTATACACCAATGTGGAATGGAATTAAAAGGGACCTGGAGGTGTGGAGGAGGATGAAGTTATCATTTGGGGGAAGAATTTCAATGATAAAGATGAGTGTGTTACCAAAGATGCTATTTTTATTTCAGACAATCCCGATAATCAAAGGGGCAATAATATATAAAGAATGGCAAAGAACAATTTCAAGGTATATCTGGCAGGGTAAGAAGCCAAGAATACAGTTTAAGTTGTTAACAGATGCGAAAGAAAGAGGAGGCTTCGCCCTACCAGACCTGAAATTGTATTATGAAGCATCATGCCTCTGTTGGTTGAAGGAGTGGATGAGATTAGAAAATGGAGAATTGTTAGACTTGGAAGGATTTGATAACAGATTTGGTTGGCACGCATATTTATGGTGTGATAAGAAAAAAAATTCACAAAGGCTTTGAAAACCACATCTTCAGAAGATCTCTTATAGAAGTTTGGGATAGGTATAAAAACCTATTAGAACCAAGGATACCACACTGGTTGTCTCCATTAGAGGTGATGAGTGTAAAGAAGATCAATATGAGGGGGAATTGGGTAACATATGGGAACTTGATTGTTAAAGAAGGAGGTAAATGGAAATTGAAACCTTACGAGGAAGTTAAAGAATATGTTAATGATTGGGTGCATTATTATCAGGTTAATGAAATGTTTAAAAATAAACTAAAATAAAAAGGTTATGTTGAAAAAGAATCGAAATTTCAAATAGAGATATTGAATAATGATTTTAAAATTTTATCGAAGATGTATAAATTGCTGCTAGAATGGTATACTAAAGATGAAGAAATTAAATCGGTTATGATTCATTGGGCTAGAGATTTTGGATATAATATACGGTTATGTGAATGGATAAAACTATGGAACGAAAGGTTAAAATTTACGGCCTGTACTGAGTTAAAAGAAAATGGTATGAAAATGGTATATAGATGGTATATAACACCAGTGAAGTTAGCAAGAATGTATAAAGTGTGTAATAAATGTTGGAAATGTAAAGAAATGTAAAATGCTGTGCAACTTTTGCTGTGTGAATTCTGCTGATAGAGTGTGCATCAGCCTAAGAATGTGGCAATCTATTTCTGAGGCTTCGTGTTGCTAATTGCTGATACTGCACGTCTACGGGGGATCGATGGATGTCCGGAGTCCGGCTGGAGGCAGTGACGGTCGATGTCTCCCTGGCAGTATCCAAACAATCTCCCGCTTGGACTACTGCAATGCGCTCTATGTGGGGCTACCTTTGAAGGTGACTGGGAGCGGCCGCCGGGACCACATAACACCGGTCTTGAAAGACCTACATTGGCTCCCAGTATGTTTCCAGGCACAATTCAAAGTGTTGGTGCTGACCTTTAAAGCCCTAAACGGCCTCGGCCCAGTATATCTGAAGGAGTATCTCCATCCCCACCGTTCTGCCTGGACCCTGAGGTCCAGCACCGAGGGCCTTCTGGCGGGTCCCTCGCTCCGAGAAGCCAAGTTACAGGGAACCAGGCAGAAGGCCTTCTCAGTAGTGGCACCTGCCCTGTGGAACGCCCTCCCACCAGATGTCCAAGAGAACAACAACTACCAGTCTTTTAGAAGACATTTGAAGGCAGCCCTGTTTAGGGAAGCTTTTAATGTTTGACGGACTATTGTATTTTAATATTTTGCTGGAAGACACCCAGAGTGGCTGGGGAAACCCAGCCAGATGGGCGGGGTATAAATTATTATTAGTAGTAGTAGTAGTAGTAGTAGTAGTAGTAGTAGTATTTCTCTTATAGCAAACTACCTAGAATTGGAAATAATATTTAGTACACTAACCTTTGTTTAACTCTTGAAAAATGTCAGCCTGCTGAGTTATTTTGTACCATTGTGATTCAATGTTATATTTGTGCTCAGTACTTTGTAGGATTTGATAATCTTTATAGGTCTTTTAAATTTCTAATCTCTATCTATCTATCTATCTATCTATCTATCTATCTATCCCTTCCCCCTTTTCCCTTTCTGTACTTCCCTATCCTTATAAAATTGAATAATTTTATTATTTTTTTTAAATTACGGCTCCACAGTTTTCTGGGTCACCCCATATTCATTACACATCCACCTATGCTGTTCATGGCCAGATCACTTTGGGGCACTGCCATACTGTAAAAACATTCTCATGAAGCATGGATCCCCATGGATCCTTAGGTTTTTTATGTTTGGTCACCCTGAAATCACCATCAAATCACACATGGTGTATATGATTACAAAATGAGCCACAAAAACCACAGAGCACAGCCAAGGAACAAACTCTATATTAAATACTTTGAGCCTCATGGATTGTCATGAATGTTAAATGGACTCCACCAAATTACTTGTAAGATCACACCAATGTCCATGGAATGACTGAAATAAAAACTCTATCTGAAATGATTCTGCATTAGTAAGAACACTGTATTAAAATGACATTCATATCCATGGCTTCCACTGTGAAGAACTGCACCTGGAAGTTTTTTGATGCTGCCAACCTACAAGAATATCCAAGGCAGAGATTGTGATGATCTTGCCTGTGAATGTAATATATCAAACTAACTAGATGGAGACCACCAAAGTAACCATGAAAAGCAATCATCTGTCTTACGTCAGTTCAGCTACAAATGGTTTTTGGACAAAAGTTGATTGTTTTTTGGGGGGTAATTATAAATGGAGATTTAACTGCAAGTTTTCTTGCCAACAGATTTTGTCAGCGCAAACTTTGAAATCAGGGGTCTCCAACGTTGTGCCCATGGGTGCCGTGGTGCCTGCTGACACCTTTCCTGGAGTCCACCATGTGTTTTTAGAAAGTGGACAGGATCAGTGGTGAATTGTGCCCAACATGACTTCAAATTGGTCATAGTACATTTGATTGGCTGCAGGGGCATACAAAGGGGGGCAGGGGGTGCCCCGGGTGCCACCCTGGGAAGGGTGACAAGATGGCCCACTGCCTCCCCCCAGCTGTAGAGCAGCCAAGGACACACACAGTCTGTACGGTCGCCGCATGAGCGGCAGCCCATACAGACACCCTGTTGGTGGCAGCTGCTTCCAAAGCAACAACTTAAAAATCTGCACAGCCAATCAGTGGCGGAGGAACCCTCTCCGGCACCTGGAGTGCGGCGCCAAGGGATGGGGCAAACCGCCTGGCGGTGCATGCACAACGTCTGTACAGACTGCGTACGCACGATGTCCGTATGGACTGCGCATGCACAGCAGCCCATACGGGTGCCGGAGCGGGTTCCACCACCACTGATTGGCTGTGCAGATTTTTTAAGATGTTGCTTTGGAAGCAGCTGCCACCAACAGTGTGTCTGAAGGTAAGATGTGGTCCCAATTTTCTTGCTGGATTCACCTCCTGCAGCAGCCCTTCTGTGGAAGCCATTTTGTGGTTGCACCCACCACGTTGTGTCAGAATTCCAAAGGTGCCCACAGGTTCAGAAAGGTTGGAGACCCCTGTTCTAGATGTTCTACTCTTGGCTCACCAAGTCTTGGAAAACCGGTGTGGTGTAGTGCTTGAAGTGCTGGATTAAAATTTAAGCGACCTGGGTTTGAATTCCCATTCCGCCATGGAAGCTTGCTAGCTGACCTTAGGCCAGTCACGCACTATCAGCCTAATCTACTTTGCAGGAATGTTGTGAGCATAAAATAGAGGACAGGAGAATGATGTTAACCTCTTTGCTTACATTGGGGAGAAAGATTGTACGCAAATGAAGTGAATAAACAAAGTTAGTTGTGGGTACTGGAGAAAACTGATCCAGAAGGAGAATCCACCCACATGTCCTCCCATTTACATGTATAATGTGGGGTTTGGCTGGGCCTTATCTCTCATCAAACTGGAGAACATACAATTGAGGACTGAACTATAGATAGATAGATAGATAGATAGATAGATAGATAGATAGATAGATAATACTTTATTCGGCTATAAGCCCACAAGGTAAAACAAATCAATAGATAAAATATCGTTTTTACAATCTAAAATATCAACAAAAATATTTCAACGCATAATCTCCTACACATTACTTACAATCTCTAGATGTACTGTGTTATGGCCTTGAAGATAAAGATGGTGCATAGAGTTTACTGGATTTTTAGTAGTCATGCAGCATTCCATGAAGTCTCTTATATGAAAGAACTGAAATCAGGAATCTAGCAACCTGTAATGTTCTATAAGAGTCAATGTCCTGGAGTAGATAAGCTAGATGTAATTCAGGTGGTTTAGCAGCAATTTCCAGAATGATTGAACTCAGGATCCTTGATCGGGGAACAATGTATAAGGGGCAATTAAACAAGATATGATAAAGGGATTCTATTGATTTGTTGTCACATGCGCATAAAACAGAGGTTTTACCGTTAGAAAATCTATTGCTCAGCACATTTGAGGGGAACACATTAAATCTGGCTCTAACAAATGCGAATCTATGCGACGCAGCCGATAAAGTAGACAGATATCGAGGTATCTGGGACATAGATGTAATGCCCTGATTTAGCGGGGAACATGTACCTCCACCTGTAGTAAGATTTTGTTGCAAATCTACCTCCTCCAATCTTTGTTTGATGACCTTTTTAGCTGTAATTAGATCTAAATTAAGTATATCGGAAGGAGAGATTCCATAAGACAACAGTTTGGAGTGGATTTTTGTTGCCCATGGGCTGGTGAATTCATCTCTCCAAAGGCACTGAATAAGATGGTAGTTTGGCAATATATGCCAAAGGGACAGCCAATAATTAAAGGCATGTCTCCACATCAGAATCTCAAGGGAGGGGGTCTTAAGTTCTAAGCGAATGGCATAGTTGCTTACACAGGAGGGTAGTTTCAAAAGGCGTCTTAGAAAAAGATTTTGCAATGTCACCAGAGGCAAGAGGTTTACAAAGGCACCCCATAAAGGGACCGCATAGGCCATAGTTGCAACCACTTTTGCACTATAAACTTTTAAGGCGGATGGAACATGCATAGCCCCCTCAGTAAAGAAGAAGCGTAATAGAGCGTAGATAAGGGCTTTAACCTTATTTTGTAAATATGTGATATGCGCTTTCCATCCCATATTATACTGGAAGTAAATTCCTAGATAATGAAATTTGTAAACTTGTTCAATTGGCTTCCCCTCGAGTTCCCATCTATACAGTTTACGACTCCTGGAAAAAAATAGGACTTTAGATTTGGAATGGTTAATAGTAAGTAAATTTGTTTGGCAATATAACGCAAAAATCTTAAGGGCCCTCCTCAAACCGATTCGAGAATAAGAGAGGATCACCGCATCGTCAGCGTACAATAATAAGGGGCAGCGATAGTCTGCAAGCCTGGGTGCATGAATGGTGGTATGGGCCTCAGCTAGGGGCGTTCTCATGTCACTAATATAGAGGTTAAAAAGATAGGGGGCAAGGATGCACCCTTGTCGTACCCCCTTATTTATTGGTACAGAGTTTGTGAAATCGCCCTCAGGTGTTAACCTCACCCTTGCGGCCGTCCCTTCATGTAATTTAATCATAAGCCACAACAGCCTTTTATCTATGCCCCACTTTACCAGTTTTTCCCATAACAGCTCTCTAGAGATACTGTCAAAAGCCGCCTACAGGTCTATAAAAGCGGCACATAGAAGACCATGAATAGGGGAAGAATACTTCCGCGACAAATGATATAGAATTATAGCATGGTCAATAGAAGCGCGATTTGGTCTAAACCCGACCTGTTCATGGCCTATCAGATTGGAATCTTCGGCCCATTGGGTTAGTCTGGTTAACAGGAAGCGAGTATAGATTTTCCCAATGATTGATAATAAACTGATGTTACGATAGTTTCCTGGGTCCTCTGGTGGTCCTTTTTTATATATAGGAATTATGATGGACTCCTTCCATGATCTAGGTATCTGGCCCGTGGCATTGATTGCATCAAAGATTTTTGCAAGAATTTTAGCCCACCATGTTGGGTGTTGTTTAATAGCTTCCGCCGGGATCAGATTGGGGCCTGGGGCTTTATCAGTTTTCAGTTTAGCAATTAAATCTACTATTTCCTCCGGGTCAGTATCTGGCCATATGGGCAAGTGACTTGAAAGAGTATCAGATTGAATGTTAGAGATATCTGTCTGGGAGAAATATTTTCTTAGAAATTGTTCCCATGTCGGGGCTGGGATAACCGTCAATGGGTATTTCCTCGATCTTTTGTTGATTAAATTCCAAAAACCGCGAGAGTTGCGAAGCTTAGAGGCAGCAATCAGCGCTTGCCAACGTCTTAGCTGCCACTCGTGCTTGGCTGACTTCTGTGCCTGTTTGTATGCAATTTTGGCCTGCAAGTACTCTGGGGGGAGAGTTTCAGCTCCAGAAGATTTATATCTGTTGTAGATACAACAGAGAGAGAGTCTAGCTTGCTTACATTTGGCATCAAACCAAGGTGCACCGAACCTGGGTTGATCTCGGTTAAC
This sequence comes from Podarcis melisellensis, assembly GCF_964234715.1. Lineage (NCBI taxonomy): Eukaryota > Metazoa > Chordata > Lepidosauria > Squamata > Lacertidae > Podarcis > Podarcis melisellensis. Next base: position 8,662,725 of record NC_138535.1, on the reverse strand, counting down.
CAGGTGAGCCGGCATCGTAAAGAAGCTAGTTAAATGTGCAGAGAAGTGGGAGAACCACTCCAGTATCCTATTTGGTTCAGACAACTCCGCCAATGAAACAATAAGGGATTCGGAGATATTCCTCTGGAAGAATTCTGCATATTTTTGGGCCTGTTTCATAGACCATTTAATGCCTCTTACTTGAGCTGTGGCATTTAAACCTACATGAATTGGGTGCGTACCGCTAACCGGGTGCCAGTCTAACTCTTTTACCTGGAGAAGATTCAAGCTCTGGCATAGATGAGTGAGTTAAAGAGGGATTTGAGTCAAGCAGGGAAATCAGAATTTCGTCCTTAGGTATGTTGGTCGATGAATATAGATGAAGGTTCAGTGAGGATGGCAGAGCCTGGTCGCCTCGTGATGTAGCGCACGGGGCAGAAACAACTTGAAGATTTGAGTCTTGTCGGATGGTTTTTGTTTTCAGAGTGGGGCTGAGCTGAAGAAGGTCAACCACTTCTGTCCGGTGAGCCCAAGTGGGATTATTTGAGACATCGTTAGTATCTTCCCCTCTATGTTGGACTTGCAAAAGCTGAGATTTAAGCGTGTCAAATCTTTGCATCATCACCAACTGTTCTTTCGGAGGGAGGGCTCTGAACAAATCAATAAGTTCCCTTTCGTCAAGGGCAGTCAGCAGATTTTCGTCCTCATATATGGCTGTTTGAGAGGGTATCAAGTTTGGTCGAGGATGGCACGCTGCAGAGTCATCGCAGTGGGGCCTGACCGTATTTTGAAGTAAGGCAGAGTCTCTTGTCCTAATGTCCTCACCGCCAGGGCACCTATTTAGAAGGGGTTTGATCTTGCTGTCTGCAAAAACCCTCGTTGCTACGATGTCGGCCATGGACAAAAGCGTTTTTCTCCTAACAATAATAGATGGTATCTTTTCAGAGTGGAACGCAAGTATCACCTTCAAGAAGTTGGTCTGCCGAGGAAGGGGCATCACAGCATATAGGTCAATCTGATGTTTCTTAATTTTTAAAAGTTTGCTTAAACAGTCTTTAGCCCCTTCTAGCGTTGACCATCTTCCTATTTCCGACCTGACAGAAAGGTAACTTTTATTGGGTTGCAGAGTTAATATCTGATTGTTCAATTGGGAATTTAAGATATATTTAATTTTAGTCTCCTTTATTTTATCTGAATTGGGGTGAGGCAATAAGTTTTTGACCTCACAAACTGAAGATTGTGTTGTTGATTCAAGTTTTTCGATTTTCAGCAGGATATTGGATAATTGTGAATATACCTCGTCCAGCCTTTTAAAAATACAGTGAAGGGTCTTAATTACTAAGTGTAACTGCTCACAACCGGGGAACTCCCCCATATCAGATGCCAAACCATCTTCCTGTGATGAGAGTTTTTCTTTCGTATTCTCCTTTACAGGCTTTATTTTTGAAACATTTTGAGTCCTCGGAATTGGAGTAGCTTCTAAATCAATTAGAGGTAGGAAGTGATTTTGGGTTTCCACTGCAAAGCACTGCTCGGCATGGTCACTCCCTCCTCTATTCCGGTGTGGCACCAACCTTGATAGTTTTGGTTTAGGGGGTGATAGGGGCTCGTCAAAGTCTCTCAAGCGTTTTTTCTGACCCATACTTTCCTCAGGCCAGGGATTATACGATTCTTAAAATAACGTAACACTTGACACACAATTAAGATAATGTCTCAACTCTTTTAGCAGCTGAGGCCGGCCCGCTGATAAGTGAGAAACAAAGAGCAGCTTGCAGCAGTCTGGAGCAGGGCCAAATCTCTCAGAGAGTTTCCATAGCATGTGGCTGCAGCAATTATAAAATACTTCAAAAACTGACTGGGTCAGTTAAGATAAAATATAAAAGATTAAAAGAAGATTAAAAGAAGTCCAAAGAGCACCGGTAAGCGCGTCTTACCTCGGCGCCATGTTGGCCCCTCCTCCGACCACCACAGGCCTCTTGAACTTCCTGAGGACTGAACTATTGCTGCACTGCATGGTGAATGGATCTCCTCAGTGGCAGAGCTTCATGCTCTGGCACTGGGGGTGGAGAGCAGGTGGGGGCATGGCTGGAGTGCGTCCCGGGGGCGTGGTGCACGTCCTGTGGGTGTGGTGCACTGCCTGGGGGCATGGCACCCAGTGCGGGGGGCAGCCACGATGGAACCCACCGGGATCGTGGTGCCGGGGGCGATGCGCTCCCCCCACCCCTCTCTTCCTCTGCCAGTGGATCTCCTCTTATGACTATGGAAAGTGAAACTAATGGAAAGTGAAACTAAGAAATAGTGAACTGTTTCTTTAAGGGGGTTGAGATTTGGGTGGAGCTCAGTTCAGGTTGCCTGACTTGGAAAATCTAAACTGGAGGTGCAGAACTGGTGAGAGAGATATTCCCTGTGTATTTTATGCAACAAGCTTTCACAATTCTGTAGAGGGGAGGAATCTTCACAATGGTCTTATACTGTAGGAGAACCACTCCTTTTACAGTGGAAGAAGCCCTTCATATTCTAACTCATCCTGATTATCAGAAGATTGTAAATGATCCGCCATGCAAGCCTCTTGGTGGTGATGCCTTCCTGTATTCATTCAAAGGTTCTCCTCAGGAAAGAAACTATTGGTGCTGTGATCAATATTGAAACTATTGGTGCTGTGATCAATATTCTTGGATCAACTGTGGTGTTCGACTATGGCCAAAAAAGGATCCGAAGTTGAGAAAATGTTACCATAAAATCAAAACTGGTTCAAGTACAGGCAACTTCATAAGGTACAGTTATACACTGCTAGAGCCTTCTTGTGAATTGGTTCTGTTACACTATATTGGAGATGAGAAGGAATTCCATGCACTTCCTCATGGTAACAGAAAGAGAAATTTGCTAAGAACACATGTATGGACAATGCCTTCAGTAATAGGAAAGACTTCTTATACAAGCGCTTAGCCTTCAAAAATCTATCAAGACCGGGGGGCCGCTAGGGGCGTGTCAGGGCACTGCCATCGGAGAGGCAGGAGGTGGAGGGGCTCTCAGAAGTCAGGAGAGACTCAGCAGCGGAGGAAGGCACCAGCAGGGGGAGAGTGGGGGATCAGAAAGAGAGAGAGACGGAGGAATGGCTCTGGCAGTCTTCCAGTGATAACAACGGAGAAGTTCCAGGTCCTCCCATAGGTACTCCCACCCCTCGCCGGAAACTGTCGCGCCGAGAGTCCAGACGACGTGTTTCCGTCAAGGAGCTTTTATGCTGGAGTAGATTCCGTAAACGCCCACTGTCGGATTCTGCCAGCGGCTGACGGAGCCATGCTCAAGGGGCTCCGTGAGAGACAGAGGTTTGCTGATTTTGCCAAACTCTGAGGGACTAAGCTTTTACGCACAAGCAGCTCATTATCCCATCACAGGGCGCATTGGAAGCTGGCTGACAATACCATCTCTGCGGCTCACACGAGGTAATTAAGAGGCTAATATGGGAGTAATTAGCCTCCCGGGTTTTCCCAGGGGGAATGGGAAAACACTGCCTTGTCTGCGGTTGCCTATAAATCACCCCCAAGTTTGAAAGAAGGAAGGGGTGAGGGCACTAGACAGAAAGCCCTTGTGTGAGGTTTTTTCGCTCTCCCGGACGCTACTTCTGATCGTGACCTGGTTGCAGGAGCTCAAGATAAACAATTAGAGAAGAGCAAATGCACATGTTTTGAGTGAAGAAAGGGAGTATTGATTGATAACTGAATCGACCTCTGTGAAGCTGAGCAACGGGTTGGACTGAACAGGAAAATATATAAAAGAAAACTACATTAAAGATGTCGGTATGTCGGAACGGGGCGGAAAGGAGGGGGGAGAACTTTTCTTTTTTCCTCTATGTGATTACCTAACAACCCCCCCACCCCAAGAAGAACCATTGCAATAACTGATAACAAGTGAGATGGAATAATGAGCTGTGTGGAAATGAATCATTAACTAAAGGCTTTGCTTTGTGGAAGATCTGGAAAGGAAATGGAAGGCTTTTGGGATGACGCAGTTCTAAAAGAGAACCGCCATGACAAGACAGGCTCTGTTGCAGGATTGACGGTCAAGAGGGGGTGGAAGCCACGGCTTTGTTATCATATTTGACTTGCGTTTGATCTGGCAGAACCCCCTCAAAAGATTGATGTCAGAGCAACAGGTCTGGGAAAGCTAATGAGCAGACGCTGAGACTGTATTTTATGGAAATGTTGAAATGGCGTCTGCTGTCTGAATACGACTTTTGGATTAATGTGAAAATCCACACAGGACTATAACAACGTTCGTTTCAACTTGCTTGTGGAGAATTTCAGAGGTTATAAAGAAAGGGGGGGGAAATACGATAACAACAAGAAAATTGAAAGATGATTTGTAAAGGAAAACAACAAAGAGATGAATGGACAGAACTGTGAACATCAAAGCAACAGAAATAAGAGATGATTGGACCCTTTCTGAGCTCGAAACATGGGTACCCCCAACAAAAATTTAAAATTCGGTTTTGTAATTTGGAACTAATGTGATTTGATTGGTTTGTTAATAAAAATTATTAAAAAAACAAAAAACAAAAATCTATCAAAACCTTTGTAATGACCCTGTAACTGACTCATCTCATATACCCGTAGCTCAGCCACAAAACCTGGAGCAGGTAAGAAACATACTTAAGCGTGAAAGACAACGTACATGAATCAGCCATGATGATTTGTACAGTATTTTTGAATTGACAGAACTCCTTGAAGGCTTCAACCATGATATCTCTCTGTGTCCTACAGTGATTGTTGTTATGGACCTACAGGATATCTCATCTGAAATTGGGAAAGTAATGTCACTGAAGACAGATTTACCTATGCATTTTTCATATGACAAAACATTTCAACTTGGAGACTTCTGCCTATCTACTTTATTATTTCAAAATGTGCTTTTCACTGAGTCACCACTGATTCCTGTAATGTTCATGATACATGACAGCAGACAAGAGGACAATCACAGGAGATTTTTGGAAACCCTTTCAAAGCAGTGTCCTTTGCTCAATTCAGATAAAGTTGTCATAGTGTCTGACAGAGAAAAAGGAATTGAAAAGGCTTTGGATCATGTTTTGCTCAAGAGTCACAGAGTGGTATGCTGGAATCACATCCACAGAGACATCATGTTTTGGTTGAAAATGTTAGGATATTTCCGTTCCTCCTTAAAAAGGGAGCAGGCTGTTGTGTGTCACAAGCCTGCGTACTTCCTGCTCACAGGGAGTTTCCGTTTTGTATATAGCTTTTGTTTCTTGCTGTTTTCCTCGACACGAAGGCAAGCAGTCATGTTTTTCCTTTGTTCTGACCAACATTGAATAAAGTTGTAAATATGCTCTTCTGGGTGCATCTTGTTTTGCGGAGTCTGCTGAAAAGGGTGTGCACGAGTCCTGGAATGTGTCTGAGGCTCGTGTCGCTAACTGACTGATGCTGTTCTACGAGAGATCGATGGATCGTCTGGAATTGACGATGGAGGCCTGCCCAGTGGCCTTTTGTCTCCCTGGCAGTATCCCAGCAACAGGTTTTGGGCCCAGATTCACGGCACTTACAGGAGAGTAAGACTGCTGAAGACTGCGAGAGGTATGTGGGGAAAAGCAAGACTTTTCTGTGCCGCGGCAGAATCTTTGATGTCCAGCAGGCTAATTAGGCTGGTGGAGAAGAGCCAGCAGGCCTCATGATTAATGACCTGCCAAGATAAGGAGCTTTTGAAGGGAAAAAGGCTCACGGCTGAAGTAAAGAGCTGGAATGGAGCTTTTACAAGTCTCAAATGGCGCTCCGGTTCCAAAGCTTACTGCCCACAATTATGAGACCTGGGCAAGGTACTGTGAGGGAATGGGGCTCCGGTTCCAAAGCTTACTGCCCACAATTATGAGACCTGGGCAAGGTACTGTGAGGGCCTGTTAAGGCAGTTTGGAGTGTGGCACACTGTATGTGAGGCCCCTCCAGTTCCTCTGACAGATAGATGGAGGGCCGAGGATTCAAGGGCCATAGACGTGATCGTCTTGTCCGTCTCTCTAGAGGAAATTGTAACACTGGCTGGCAACACGACAGAGGCTCCTTTTATTAGCAGAAGTCAAGAATTGGAAACAGTAGTGAAACCACCCTGAACATGATGTATTTCTGTAATGGCATAAGGGGTTGCTTGTGCGTAAGCGCTAAAACGCTCCCAGTTTTGTGGTTAGTTTTAAACTCTCTCTAGCCGGACAGCCATGAGTGCGTGGCTGCCTTAATCACTGGCAGAATCCGTCAGTGGGCGTTTCCTGAATTTCTTCCAACATAAAAGTTCTTTGACAGAAAGTCTCCTCCTTGATTCTCTGCGCGACAGCTTTCTGCGCAGAGTGGGCGTCCCAAGGGGAGGCCCTGAGCTCTCACCATTGGTCTCGCTTGAAGCGTCTCTGTGCCTCACCTCCAACACTGTCTCCTCCTCCCCTCCTTCTTCATCGGAAACTCTCCCTCTCCCCCTGCTGGTTCCCTCCTCAACATCCGAGGGTCTCCCAGCATCCGAGAGCCTCTCCACCACCCTGCGCTCCGATGGCAGTTCCCTGACATCCACCTCCCCTCCAGGACCCCCCTCACCCCCTGTCCTCCCGTTTTCTTTGGGCGGTGAGGCTGGGAACCCCCGGAAAGAATCTCCCCTATCTTCTGATGACTCGAAAACTGCTCTCCACCTACTACTATCCCGTCTTCCTGAAAAATCTTCCCAATCTGATTCCCCATCTTCAGATTCTTCTTCCTCTTCCTGCCCAGAGTCCGGAAATCCCTCAAACTCCTCTTCATTGTCTGTGGTGCCAAATTGCTCCTCCCAGAACCTAGCTAAGGGTTTGGGCCTCCTTGGGAACCTACGGTGAAACTCCCCCAAGAGAAACTCATCCTTGATGGTTTCCGCTGGTACCCATGCATTTTCTGACTCCGGTTCCCCTTCCCACGCCACTAGGTACTCCACCTGTTTACCCTTCCACCTTGAATCGAGTATTTCTGCTACATGACTGCTGCGCTCCCTCTCTTCTACCGGTGGTGCCGCGGGAACCTCTCCCTCCAGTCCCTGGAATTCCCGCCCTTCCCTGTATGGTGATAGTAAGGATCTATGAAATACTGGATGTAGTTTCATGTTGTCTGGCAGGTTGAGCCTAAAGGCCACCAGATTCACCTGTTGTGTAACCTCGAAGGGGCCCAGTCGTCTCGGTCTCAATTTCTTGCAACCTCCCTTGAACGGTAACCCTTGTGTTGACAACCACACCCGGTCCCCAACCCTTATGGTCTCTCCTTCCCTCCTGCTCCTATCTGCCTGCCTTTTGTACGCTTCCTTGGCCCTCTCTAAATTCAACTTCAGCTGTTGGTGTATTGCTTCCATTTCTTCTACAAAATGTTCTGCCGCCGGTACACTCCATCTTTCCTCCCCTCCCCCTGGAAAGGCCCTAGGGTGACAACCATAATTGGCCATAAATGGACTCATGCCCGTGGACACATGCTCAGCGTTATTGTAGGCAAATTCGGCCAGGGCTAATTTCTCCACCCAGTCACTCTCCCTCTCATTGACATAACACCTCAAGTATTGTTGCAAAATACTGTTTGCCCTTTCCGCTTGCCCGTTGGTTTCTGGGTGTCTGGCCGTCGAGAAATTGACCTCCACGTGCAGTAGGCTCATGAGCTTCCCCCAGAACCTGGACGTGAATTGTTTTCCTCTATCTGAGACCACCCTCAAGGGGGCGCCATGCAACCTAAAAATGTGTTCTACAAACAGCCTGGCGGTTTCCTCCGCCGCCACCGCATGTGAGCAAGCTATAAAATGACACATCTTAGTTAACAAGTCGACTACCATCATGACCGCCGTTTTCCCCCTAGATTTGGGCAAATCTGTCATAAAATCTATAGACACTGCCTCCCATGGCCTTTCTGGTGTGGGTAATGGTTCCAGCAACCCCGCTGGTGCTGCCCTCTCCCCTTTGGCTCGCTGGCAGCGGTCGCACCCCCTGACATATTCCCGTACATCTTCCCTCACCTTTGGCCACCAGAACTGCCTGGTGACTAGCAACATGGTTTTGTGTTGACCAAAATGTCCTGCCGTGGGGCTGTCGTGTAATTGTTTGAGTACTCTACTCCTCAATTGCCCCTCTGGTATATACAACGCCCCCCTGTAGTACAGCGCCCCATTTTTTTCCTCAACCCCCCCCCCCGGGTTTTCCCCTGTTCCCCGGAGCTCTCTGAGCTTGTTTTGGGCGTACCCGTCGCCCTCGGTCCCCTCTGCCAGTTCTCGTTGCCCAACCAATACTGCCCCACACACCCAGTGGTCCTTGGGTATCACATGTCTTTCTTCCGGCGCTCCCTCTCCCTTCATATATTCTGGCTTCCGGGAGAGAGCATCCGCCCTTACGTTTTCTTCCCCCGGTACGTAGCGAATTTCAAAATGGAACTTGGAAAACTCCTGTGCCCATCGCACTTGTCTCTGGTTGAGTACTGTCACGGCCACCCAGGACGGGTCCCAGCTCACAAGAGACCTCACTCCGTTGCAGTTTATTTACAGGAAAAGTTTATTGAAGATTTCTGCTTCTCGTACAGTTCAGCATCGTGGCCGTACGTCTGTCACGTTAGACCGCTGAAGTCCCCTCTGACTCCTCCCCTCTTCCACACCAACTTAATAGCCTGGCTCTAGACCACCTCTTCCTCTCCTTTCTTTTCCGCAGGGTCTTCCTGCCCCCCTGGGTTCCCTCTCTCCGTGACTCGCCTGAGGCTGAATCCTCTGCCGCCTCTTCCCCCCTCCTTCTGGCTTTAGGGCCGGGCTCCTCCCCTGAGCTCTCTCCACTTCCGCGCGCCTCTACGTTTGAACTTGGCGCGCGTACGTTGCTGCTGACCTTTCTTTCGACCGCTACACCACCCCTTGTTCTGCTCTCCACCCTTTCCGGCTGAACACCTTGCTCCAACCCCCTTTCTCTGTTCTCTCCTAATCCTGCTCCCTCCGAGAGGCTGACGACTCCACCCCCTTTACTCCGTTCCGGCTGAGACGCCTCTTGCTGCGTCTGTCTTCCACTGGGCTCCTCTCCGCTTCTCCCTTCTCCTCCCTTTTGCTTGATTAAGGTAACCCCCTTTTGAGAATCCTCTGACTCGCTGCTCAGACTCGTGGATTCCCTCAGAATTCCGTCATCTTCTTCCTCATCCTTCTGCCCCTCCTCCCACTCGCTCTCCGTCTCCTCTGTCATCTCCTCCTCTCTCCCAGAAACCCTGACATCCATCCCCCCCTCGAAGCCCCCCCTTCCCCCCTCCCGCTCGCCGGGTGCAGGTTGAGGAAAACGTGGTTCTTCCGGGGTCGGTTCAGGATACAAGTTGTCCACTTCAACGTTCTCCTCTGTCATCTCCGTATATGTGTGTTCGAACTCGGGTTCCCCACCCACAGACATCACAGTCTCTTCCTCCATCACTGCTTCTCCTGGCGCTGCCTGCCAAGGACCTACCATCCATCTCTGACTCCATGCCTCCCTTGGCTGATCCACCCACCAACAAGGGCCTGTCTCCTCCCCCCCCAGTCTCGGATCCCTGGTCGGGCTTGTTTCGGGCGTATGGCCCTCGGGTGAGGAGAAACCCTCGAACGTGCTGTCTGACAAAGTGGGCGTGAAAAGCCAATCATCAAAATACTCCTCGGGCATGGGCTTGTGCGGAAAAAGTGCATGGAACTCCTCCTTCAACAGGGGTTCGTCCAACGCGTAACCCGGCACCCAGCTATTGGCAGAGGCCGGAGTGCCTTCCCTGGCTAGAAAATATTCGACTCCCTCCTCCCCCCATCTCGAGTCCAGTATCTCTGTGACCTCGTTAAGAGGTTCTGGCCTTGGCGATTCCCCCCCCTCAGGCGCCCTCCTACGTGGCTCTGGGAGTGCTCCTGACTCTTGAAACCTGTGTGGGGTTTTGTAGGGAGTGAGCACCGACCTATGAAAGACCGGGTGCACCCTGGAACCCTCCGGAAGGGCTAGACGAAAAGCCACCGGATTGATCTTAGCCTCAACTTGATATGGCCCTAGCTGCCTGTGTCCTAACTTCTTCTTGGCCAATGACCTGGCCGGCATCGCGTGGGCTGCTAACCACACCCAGTCCCCAATCTGGATGTCCTCTCCCGCCCTCCTGTGCTTATCGGCCTGCACCTTATACGCCTGTTTTGCCAGCTCCAAATGTCTCCGCAGCTCCTCGTGCACCTCTTGCAACTCCGCTGCAAACTGGTCGGCATCTTGAGGCCCCCCCCCTCCTGGTGCCGCAAATCTCGGGAAGGTTCTGGGATGACGGCCATTGTTCGCGAAGAAAGGCATCACCCCGGTGGATGCGTGTTTCGTGTTGTTGTAGGCGAATTCAGCCATCGGCAGATAGTCCACCCACGCCGCAGGTCGCTGGTTGGCGTAGCACCGCAGGTACTGCTGCATGATCGCGTTGACCCTCTCCGCTTGACCGTTGGTTTGTGGATGTCTCGCCGATGTCAGGTTGATTTTGACGTGCAAGATGCCCAGAAGCTTTCGCCAGAAAGTGGAAACAAACTGGCGCCCCCTGTCGGACAAGACGGACTGCGGAAGTCCATGCACTCTGAAGACGTGATCGATGAAGAGCTTTGCGGTCTGTTCTGCCGTCGCCACCTTGGCACAAGGGATGAAATGCGCCATCTTGGTGAACAAGTCCACCACCACTAACACCGCCGTCTTACCTCTGGAGCTGGGCAGGTCCGTAACAAAGTCCAACGCTACCCTCTCCCACGGTTGCTGCGGTGTCTCCAGCGGTTCTAGCAATCCCGCCTGCTTCTGGTGCACTGGTTTGGACCTCTGGCAGATATCACACCTGGCGACGTAGTCCGCCACCTCTCCTCTCATCTGGGGCCACCAAAAGTCTCTAGCCACCAACTCCATCGTCTTCTCTTTGCCGAAATGGCCTGCACTAGGGGCGTCATGCAATTGTTGCAGAACCTTGGCTCGAAGATCGTCGGTGGGCACGTAAAGGGCACCCTTACGAGTCAAAAGTCCATCTTGCAATTGGAACTCATCGTTGTCTCGCGACCCTCCGCGTAGCTCCTCCATCTTGGACTGTGCAAACTGATCCCTTTGCAACGCGCGTCGCACCGCGTCCAGGTCGACTGCGATGGTAGCGCACGTCCACGCCTGCGGTGCGAAAATGTGCTTTGCTGCGATTGGAGCTGCTTCCTCCAAGTATTGCGGCTTTCGGGACAGCGCGTCTGCAATAACATTGGAGTCTCCTGGGATGTATTCTATTTTGAAGTCGAAATCCGCAAAGAACTCCGCCCAGCGCATGTGTCGCTGGGTCTGTAACTTAGCCGTCCGCCAATACTCTAAGTTCTTGTGATCCGTGCGGACTTGCACCGTGTGCTTGGCTCCTATTAAGAAGTGTCGCCACGCTTTGAAAGCTGCATGAATGGCCAACAACTCCCTGTCCCATATGGTATAATTGCGCTCCGTCTTGCTGAGCTTCCGGGAGTAGAACGCACCCGGTCTCCAGTTGCCTTGTGAATCCTCTTGCAAAAGAACGGCCCCAACCGCTCTGTCTGACGCATCGGTCTCTACCCGCATGGGTCTGCCGGGATTCACGTGGAGCAGCTGCTCTTCGGAGGCGAAAAGACCTTTAAGCGTCCGGAAGGACCGCTCCGCTTGTTCGGTCCAGACGAACTTCTTCTTCTTGGAACTGAGGGTGTCAGTGATAGCCGCCGTCGCGTTCGCAAAACCTTTAATAAACTTGCGGTAAAAATTGGCAAAGCCGATGAACCTCTGGACCTCTTTCCGATTTCGAGGGCTTTTCCAGTCCAACAGCGCTTGAACCTTAGCCCTGTCCATGGCCAGTCCCTCGTCGGACAACTTGTAGCCAAGGAAATCAACCTCTCTGACATCAAACTGGCATTTTTCCAACTTGGCGTACAGCCTGTGGTCCTTCAGCCTCTGCAGGACCTCCCTCACGTCCTTATCGTGATCCTCCGGCGATTCCGAGAAAATCAGGATATCGTCGAGAAAGCAGACACACTTCTTGTAGAGGAGACCTGCTAGCACGTGGTGCATAAATGCTTGAAAAACGTGGCTGCCATTTTGGAGACCGAAAGGCATGACTCTGTATTCGTATGTGCCCAGAGGGGTGAACATGGCGGTCTTCCACTCATCTCCTTTCCGGATGCGGATGAGATTGTAAGCTCCACGTAGGTCCAGCTTGGTGAAAATCTTGCCCCTCCTGACGGTCGCTAAAAGGTCGTCAATCTTGGGCATGGGGAAAGCCTTGGGCTTAGTCAAGCTGTTTATGAACCTGTAATCCACTATAAGCCTTTTTTGGGGCGTGTTTTTCTTCTTCACAAAGAACACAGGGCTGCCACCCGCTGCTTTAGATTCCTGGATGAAACCTCGCTTGAGGTTATGGTCTATGAACTCCCGAAGCTCTTGCATCTCGCCTTCCGACATGGAGTACAGCTTGGCAGCAGGCAGTTGCGCCCCTGGCACTAAATCAATCGCGCAGTCGTAAGGTCTGTGAGGCGGCAACTTGTCAGCTTCCTTCTCACAGAAAACCTCCAAGAAGTCCTGGTACTTGTGAGGCACTGTTTGCACCATACCCAGATGCAACTGCTGCTCGGCTTCTCCTCCCTGATCGGTCTGAAAGCAATACTGAGCACAATACGAAGAACAAAAGGTGATCTGCCGCTGGTACCACGCAACCGCGGGACTGTGCCTCTCCAGCCAACTCATGCCTAACACGATGGGTGTGTCCGATAAGTGGGTGACATTGAAACTAATAAGTTCTCGATGGTTGCCAATCTGCATCATCATGGGAGGGGTTTGCTGCACCACTTGCCCCCCCAGCAACTTCCTGCCGTCTACCGTGACCACGTTTAGAGGCGTCGTTGCAGGCAGGAGCGCCATGTTGTGCTGCTTAACGAACTGCAGTCCCACGAAGTCGGCGTTGCTTCCCGAATCGATCGTTATTGGAACCTCGAGGAGTCTCCCATCAGGCAACTGGAGTGTTGCTGTGAGCAGAACTGCCGGTCTGGGAGGCAAAGGGTCCACGCTCTGCAGTGATGCTGGGGGCTTGTCTACAGATCCGCCTGGCTGAGCCCCAGTAGCTCTGCTTCCAGCCAGGCACTGTCGTTTCCCTGAAGCTGCTCCCCTGGTTGCACCTCTGCTGTTACAGTTGCCAGTGCTGCAGTGTGCTTCTGGAGCCTCTGGGGGCACTCTTTCGCCATATGGTGCGCACTGTCACAGATGTAACACTTCCTGGTTCCTCTAGGAGGCTTCGCTTTGGCTGCACCAGGGACAGGGCTCTGGGATGGCTTCTGAGCCCTAGCACCACCAATCTCCATCGGCTCCTCGCTGTCCTTCCCCATTGGCGAGGGGTGCGCACGGCTGAAATCCCTGTGCACAAAAGGGAGAGTCCTCGCTTGCGCACGCGCTTGGGGCCCGTCCTCCTCGTGCCACGGACGTCCCTCATGTCGAATTCCAATAGCTAAAGCCCGTTGCACCACGTCTTCTAGGGTCTGGGGTCTGTCCCCCCTAGCGATCTCATCCTTGATGGGGGGGCTCAATCCCTCCCAAAAAAGATCTCTGACCGGCTTACTGTCCTTTGGCCAATCTAAGGCGGTGAGCAATGCAAAAAATTTAGAGTGGTATTGGCGCACAGTCGCTTTCCCCTGCCTCAGCCCATGCATTTGACGGCGCGCAATGTCCACATCCACAGAGGATTGAAAACAAGAATCCATCGCTTTGATGAACGCAGTTGAATTGCGACGGGCCGGTCCATCTTCGCGCCACAGATTGCGTAACCAAGCCCTGGCCTCCCCATGCAGGTGCGAAACAATGAACCCCACTTTCTCCTCCTCATCTTTAAAATCGTGACGGAGTAAATGCAGTGCATATACGACGTCCGCTCTGAAATTGGGATAGTCTTGCAAGTTGCCATTAAAATGCGGAACCAGGGCACCCCCCCTCCGTCCAAGCGCAATGCCCTCCGCTCTGGAACCTGGGGCCCCCGCCCTGTCCGCGTGTTCCCACCTTGCCTGCAAATCCTGGCACGTCTTCTCCAAGTCGTCATTCTTCTTCTGCGAAGCAATGACTGCCGATGTGAGAGCGGTAACCTGATCCCGCAGTGCAACCAGCTGCTCCTCAGCGCTCATGGCTGCTCCCGTTCGTGAGCTTCGCAAAAAAAATTTTTTGCTTTCTGAGAGGGGACTTACTGTCACGGCCACCCAGGACGGGTCCCAGCTCACAAGAGACCTCACTCCGTTGCAGTTTATTTACAGGAAAAGTTTATTGAAGATTTCTGCTTCTCGTACAGTTCAGCATCGTGGCCGTACGTCTGTCACGTTAGACCGCTGAAGTCCCCTCTGACTCCTCCCCTCTTCCACACCAACTTAATAGCCTGGCTCTAGACCACCTCTTCCTCTCCTTTCTTTTCCGCAGGGTCTTCCTGCCCCCCTGGGTTCCCTCTCTCCGTGACTCGCCTGAGGCTGAATCCTCTGCCGCCTCTTCCCCCCTCCTTCTGGCTTTAGGGCCGGGCTCCTCCCCTGAGCTCTCTCCACTTCCGCGCGCCTCTACGTTTGAACTTGGCGCGCGTACGTTGCTGCTGACCTTTCTTTCGACCGCTACACCACCCCTTGTTCTGCTCTCCACCCTTTCCGGCTGAACACCTTGCTCCAACCCCCTTTCTCTGTTCTCTCCTAATCCTGCTCCCTCCGAGAGGCTGACGACTCCACCCCCTTTACTCCGTTCCGGCTGAGACGCCTCTTGCTGCGTCTGTCTTCCACTGGGCTCCTCTCCGCTTCTCCCTTCTCCTCCCTTTTGCTTGATTAAGGTAACCCCCTTTTGAGAATCCTCTGACTCGCTGCTCAGACTCGTGGATTCCCTCAGAATTCCGTCATCTTCTTCCTCATCCCTCTGCCCCTCCTCCCACTCGCTCTCCGTCTCCTCTGTCATCTCCTCCTCTCTCCCAGAAACCCTGACAAGTACCCTTGCCGTCCTCCAGTATTCCAGGTTCTTATGGTCTGTGCACACCTGGATCTTGTGTTGTGCCCCTATTAGTAGATGTCTCCAGCGTCGAAATGCTTCATAAATGGCCAGCAGTTCCCTGTCATACACTGTGTAGTTCCGTTCCGACTTGTTCAACTTCCTGGAGAAGAAAGCACACGGTCTCCAGTCGGACGGAACTCTTCCCGGTTGGAGCAGTACTGCCCCTACCGCTCGGTCTGATGCATCGGTCTCCACCCTCATTGGTTTCTGCAGATCCATGTGCAAGAGCTGTTCTTCCGAAGCGAACGCCTTCTTTAGTTGGTCAAAAGATTGCTGCGCCTCTTCCGTCCATACGAACTTCTTCTTGCTACTGAGGCAATCGGTGATGGGTGCAGTTAAGTGGGCAAAGTTTTTGATGAACTTCCGATAGAAATTTTCAAACCCCAGGAATCTCTGCACGTCCTTCCTGGTCTTAGGTGTCTTCCATTCCAGTACCACTTGTACCTTGCCCGGATCCATGGATAATCCCTTGTCGGACAACCGGTACCCCAGGAATTCTACCTCTCTTGTATGGAACTGGCACTTCTCCAGTTTGACCCATAGCTGGTTCGCCTGTAACCTGCTTAGCACTTCCCGGACATCTCTGACATGCTGCTCCTCGTCCTCTGAGTAGATCAACACATCATCTAAGAAGGCTACACAGTTCTTGTACAGCAAGGGTCCTAGAACGTGATGCATGAAAGATTGAAAGCATGCTGAACCCCCTTGTAATCCAAAAGGCATAACGAGGTACTCGAAGGCCCCCAGGGGGGGTAAACATGGTGGTTTTCCATTCATCCCCCTCCCTCATTCTGATCAGGTTGTACGCCCCCCCCCCCTTAGGTCCAGCTTGGTAAAAATCTTTCCCTTCCTAACCCTGGTCAAAATGTCGTCAACCCTGGGCATGGGGAAGGCTACTGGTTCTGACACCGAATTGACGGCCCGAAAGTCCACTACAAGCCTGGGCTTATTAGTGTCTTTTTTGTCTACAAAAAACACTGGACTGCCCCCCACCGCTCTCGACTCCCTTATGAAACCTCTCTTTAGGTTCTTGTCTATAAATTCCCTTAACTCCTGCATCTCCCTGTCCGACATGGCGTACAGTTTGCCCACTGGCAGCTGAGCTCCCGGGAGTAGGTTGATTTGACAGTCAAAGGGCCTATGAGGGGGTAGTATATCTGCTTCCTTTTCACTGAAGACGTCACACAGGTCGGCGTATTGCAGTGGTATTTCTCCTTTCCCCCCCACCGCCAGTCCTGCCAAACTGGCCATTGCCATCCCCGGGTTCCCCCCCCCCATGGCAGTGTTCCAAGCAGTGAGCTGACCCGAAAGAGACCGTCCGCTGGTGCCATCCCACTAACGGATCATGTAGCGCCAGCCAGCTCATTCCCAATATGATGGGTGGTCCCGCCAGGGTGGCTACGTGAAAGGCAATGACTTCCATGTGCCTGGCCACCCTCATTCTCATGGGGACAGTCTGTCGGGTTACTTCTCCCCCCAGAAGTTCCCTCCCATCAATCGTGGTGACTTGCAAAGGACTACTTAGGGGCAGAGTCTGTATCTGATGCTCTGACGCGAATTCCTTACTCATGAAATTGCAAGAGCTGCCTGAGTCTAACAGCGCTTTTATCGTGGGTGGATGTCCATTGGGTAGCTCTAGCACCACCCCTATGGCGATGGCTGCTCGGGGGGGTTCAGGCTTGGGCATGTTCACTGGTCCTTGGCCTGGCTGCTGTGCCCTGTCGTCGGCAGCCAGGCGTTGGCTTTTACCTGCTCCTTAACCCCCTCCTCCTCACTCCCAACAGCCCCCACTATTCCTTGCCATGCCTTTCTTTGAGGGCAGACCCTGGCAAAATGTCCTGGCTGTTGGCAGAGGAAACACTTTTTGGCGGCTTTCCCCTTCTTCTTCCACCCTTCGTTTGAATTTGAAGCCCCACGCGCGCGCGCGCCTCCAATTTCCATTGGCTCCACTGGCTGGGAAGACTGTTCTGGCATCTCAGGAATGCGGAAATCATTCCAACGCTCTCCTCTGCCTCCCCGCTTCTCTAGAGCCCTTGCTTCCTGTCGCGCACCAATCGCAAGCGCAGCCTTGGTCAGCTGATCCATCGACTGCGGGCGGGGCGCGCGGGAAAGTTCATCTTTCACTGCAGGGGCTAGGCCTTCTTCGAATAACATCTGTATTGGGTCCAAAGCCAGATCCCAACCCAGTCTGTGTATGATCATAGCAAATCGCGCCCAGTACTCTCGGACTGATTGATTCCCCTGTTTGCACGCCATCAACTGCCTGCGTACAATGCCCTGCTCAATCTGGCTGGAAAACATCAAGTCCATAGCTAAAAAAAATTTCCTCAAGTCTTTCAAGGCGTCATTATCCGATGCCATCAGGGGTCTAACCCATTCTCTAGCCCCTCCTTCCAGGTGTCCGATCACAAAGGCTACTCTCGCCCCCTCGTCGGCAAAGTCATCATACTGCAGGTTCAGAGCATACTGCACCTCTGTCTTAAAGGCTTGGTAGTCCTTTGGATCCCCCCCGAATTTATGCACCAGTCCCGGTACCTTCCTTGCAATGGGGGTGGGTTTCCCCTGTGCATCCTGAGCTCGCCTTTCATCGAGTCGTGCTGTTAGCAGAGCCAGCTGGTGTTCCAAATCTCTGTTTCTCTCCTCCAGAGTTGGTCCGCCTCCGGCTCCCTCCACTCCTCCGACTCCCGTTGGGTTGCTCATGATGCCCTTCCTTTGCACAAACAACGTCAAAGACTGACGGATTGCTGTAATGGCATAAAGGGTTGCTTGTGCGTAAGCGCTAAAACGCTCCCAGTTTTGTGGTTAGTTTTAAACTCTCTCTAGCCGGACAGCCATGAGTGCATGGCTGCCTTTATCACTGGCAGAATCCGTCAGTGGGCGTTTCCTGAATTTCTTCCAACATAAAAGTTCTTTGACAGAAAGTCTCCTCCTTGATTCTCTGCGCGACAGCTTTCTGCGCAGCGTGGGCGTCCCAAGGGGAGGCCCCGAGCTCTCACCACTGGTCTCGCTTGAAGCGTCTCTGTGCCTCACTTCCAACACTGTCTCCTCCTCCCCTGCTTCTTCAGCGGAAACTCTCCCTCTCCCCCTGCTGGTTCCCTCCTCAGCATCCGAGGGTCTCCCAGCATCCGAGAGCCTCTCCACCACCCTGCGCTCCGATGGCAGTTCCCTGACAATTTCCATCTAAGCACATTTCCAGCATTAGCAAATACACGTGTCAGCAGGTGTTTCCCTAAAATGTTTTCCCCGATACTTGATTACGTCATGCTCCAACCAACCAATGGCAGAAGCAATGGTGTTATCCTTACATGCAATGCAAAAAGTTTACTGGAGAGAAACTTTGCATGCACTATGTAACACTGGAAACCTTCATTTGCGGCCTCAGTTTATCAGACATTCAGGGTCACCAGAACATACAGTCTTTCCTCATATAGCTTGTGATCCATCACAAATCATGGATCTTGTACAAAGGGGAGAACTTCCGCGTCCTAAGAAAGATGAAAGCTATGGGAAGGCACCATCAGTTTGTCAAATGGTACTAAAGGACTTTATGGTACTGAACAATTTAATAGCTGTTTGTCCACAACTTGGTGTATTTGTCGCAAGGGGTAGTAAGGAACAGCATTATGTTGTCCGCCTTTTTCCCAAAGAGAGCTGCTCTTGCCCATCATCCAGGAATTGTTACCATATTATAGCTGCCTAAAAATCTATTGGCATGCCACCAGAACCAGGGAAGCCTCACCGGTTGTAGCTCACACAGTTGAAGTGAAATAAAAGACAGAAGAGTAGATCGGGAAGAAAGTTCCCTAAACTGCAGGAAAATAGAACTGTAGCTCCAACATCTGATTGAGTGCAGGCTGCTGAGGAGTTGGACTCCTTAAAAACAGATCACCAACTGACTATGAGAAACCTGGAAAGCACTCAACCTCAGACGACCTCCACTCCAAAAAGTGGGAAAGAGCATTTGACAGTGACCAATATTGAGTCTTTTGATAGCAGCCCCATATTCTCAACACAAAGTGAGAAGTGTTTGGGCAAATCACTGATTTGTACATCAGTTCCCCCATGGCACAACTGTACCTTCCCCACACTCAGTCTACAAACCATGGGACTTGTGGGTTCAGTTACCAACATCTGTGTGTATGCCTATGACATAGACACACTGAAAGGATCGAACTGGATAAATGACTGCATAATAGATGCATTTCTTGCCTCCAGGGTGATCATGGCCAAAAAGCTAGGTCACAAGGGAAAAATTTTTCCACTTAGTTGCCACTTCATGCAGATGTGTCAAAGATTGTCAGTGCAAACCCGGAAGTACTGTTTGAGATTTGGAGTGCTAAAGAAAGATGTTTTGATTATACCAGTAAATGACAGGGAAGTCCACTTGATACTGATAGTAATCATTTTTAAAAAGAAGACCATACTCTACCTAGATTCCAAACATGGATTGAACCACTCTGTGATTGATGCAATAACATCCTTCTTAGCATGTCTGCATGAGATGGATTCAAAATGTCCTTATAGTTTTGCAGGCTGGTCATTTTTTGCACCAACTGATATACCCAGGCAAGGTAATTCCAGTGACTATGGTCCTTTCACATGTACCATTGCACATCTGATTGCTTCTGCCGGCCAATTACAGTTCACACAAAAGGATATGGCTGCCATTAGACCCTGGATTGCAAAAGAAATAATACAATACAGTGGGGAAACCTATCTTGAAGGACAAGACAAATATTTTCAAGTGGAAATTGATGCTGTTCCTCCCGAGAAGAGACAAATCTTGAAAGAGAGTCACATTACTGTATCTAGATCATGCCCAGAGGGATGGAAGGATACACTAGCCTATTGCTCGGATATTTTACCTTCCTTGTTTGAAGGCTGCTGGTCACTATGTTTTTCGAAGGAAAGATGCATGAGGCCCAGTGGTGACCTAGCTATGGTTTACTGTGAAGGAAACTGCAAGGACTGTGTAATGGTTATATGGGGTTGCTCGTGCGTAAGTTGCCGCCACTCCTGGCTAGGTGGCCTGGTTAAACCTTTCCTGGCTGGACAGCCCTTCACTTTGTGGCTTTTCAGTCGCTAGTAGGATCCGTCAGTGGGCGTTTCTTGAACCTCTTCCAGCAAAGAAGCTCTTTGACGCCAAGTCGCCGCCTACGTTCCCTGCGCGAAAGTCTCCTGCGCAGGGTGGGTTTGGGCAGTGGAGGACCTGTGCTCTCCTCGCTGGTCTCCTGCGAAGAGTCCTGGAGCCTCCTCTCTGCTTCCCCCATCGGCCCCGCTCTATCCCTGGTGTAGCGCTGATTATCTTCCCCAACCGGAGACCTGCCTCTCTCCTTGCTTGGCCCCTCTCCAGCATCGCTGTGGAGCCTCGCCTCCTCCGCTAGTTGCGATGGCAGTTCCCTGACAGACTGGTACCACTGCTTTTGCATAGGCATTGATTCAAAAGATCTTCCACAGGTTTTCATGTGTCCAGATTGTCAATCCACTGCGGCCAAATAGATTTTGAAACTGCGAACTGTCATATTCCACAGGTTGGTATAATACAGCAAAATCCAAACACATAGTTTTCTTCATCATGGCAGGGATGGTCTTTTTCCATAGAATTATTATCCATGGAGTTAGTTTTTATATCCTGCTTTTCTCTACCATACACTCCCCTTTTTTGTTGTTGTTTAGTCGTGTCCGACTCTTCGTGACCCCCTGGACCAAAGCACGCCAGGCATTTCTGTCTTCCACTGCCTCCCGCAGTTTGGTCAAACTCATGCTGGTAGCTTCGAGAACACTATCCAACCATCTCGTCCTCTGTCGTCCCCTTCTCCTTGTGCCCTTCATCTTTCCCAACATCAGGGTCTTTTCCAAGGAGTCTTCTCTTCTCATGAGGTGGCCAAAGTATTGGAGCCTCAGCTTCACGATCTGTCCTTCCAGTGAGCACTCAGGGCTGATTTCCTTCAGAATGGATAGGTTTGATCTTCTTGCACTCCATGGGACTCTCAAGAGTCTCCTCCAGCACCATAATTCTAAAGCATCAATTCTTTGGCGATCAGCCTTCTTTATGATCCAGCTTTCACTTCCACACATCACTACTGGGAAAACCATAGCTTTTACTATACGGACCTTTGTTGGCAAGGTGATGTCTCTACTTTTTAAGATGCTGTCTAGGTTTGTCATTGCTTTTCTCCCAAGAAGCAGGCGTCTTTTAATTTCGTGACTGCTGTCACCATCTGCAGTGATCATGGAGCCCAAGAAAGTAAAATCTCTCACTGCCTCCATTTCTTCCCCTTCTATTTGCCAGGAGGTGATGGGACCAGTGGCCATGATCTTCGTTATTTTTATGTTGAGTTTCAGACCATATTTTGTGCTCTCCTCTTTTACCCTCAATAAAAGGTTCTTTAATTCCTCCTTACTTTCTGCCATCAAGGTTGTGTCATCTGCATATCTGAGGTTGTTGATATTTCTTCCGGCAATCTTAATTCCGGCTAGGGATTCATCCAGCCCAGCCTTTTGCATGATGAATTCTGCATATAAGTTAAATAAGCAGGGAGACAATATACAGCCTTGTCGTACTCCTTTCCCAATTTTGAACCAATCAGTTGTTCCATATCCAGTTTTAACTGTAGCTTCTTGTCCCACATAGAGATTTCTCAGGAGACAGATGAGGTGATCAGGCACTCCCATTTCTTTAAGAACTTGCCATAGTTTGCTGTGGTCGACACAGTCAAAGGCTTTTGCATAGTCAATGAAGCAGAAGTAGATGTCTTTCTGGAACTCTCTAGCTTTCTCCATAATGCAGCGCATGTTTGCAATTTGGTCTCTGGTTCTTCTGCCTCTTCTAAATCCAGCTTGCACTTCTGGGAGTTCTCGGTCCACATACTGCTTAAGCCTGCCTTGTAGAATTTTAAGCATAACCTTGCTAGCGTGTGAAATGAGTGCAATTGTGCGGTAGTTAGAACATTCTTTGGCACTGCCCTTCTTTGGTATTGGGATGTAGACTGATCTTCTCCAATCCTCTGGCCATTGCTGAGTTTTCCAAACTTGCTGGCATATTGAGTGTAGCACCTTAACAGCATCATCTTTTAAAATTTTAAATAGTTCAGCTGGCCTTGTTATTTGCAGTGCTTTCTAAGGCCCATTTGACTTCACTCTCCAAGATGTCTGGCTCAAGGTCAGCAACCACACCACCTGGGGTGTACGAGCGATCCATATCTTTCTGGTATAATTCCTCTGTGTATTCTTGCCACCTCTTCTTGATGTCTTCTGCTTCTGTTAGGTCCTTACAACTTTTGTCCTTTATTATGGTAATCTTTGTACAAAATGTTCCTTTCATGTCTCCAATTTTCTTGAGCAGATCTCTGGTTCTTCCCATTCTGTTGTTTTCCTCTATTTCTTTGCACTGCTCGTTTAAGAAGGCCTTCTTGTCTCTCCTTGCTATTTTTTGGAAATCTGCATTCAATTTCCTGTATCTTTCACTATCTCCCTCGCATTTTGCTTGCCTTCTCTCCCCCGCTATTTGTAAAGCCTCGTTGGACAGCCACTTTGCTTTCTTGCATTTCCTTTTCATTGGGATGGTTTTCGTTGCTGCCTCCTGTATAATGTTGCAAGCCTCCATCCATAGTTCTTCAGGCACTCTGTCCAGCAAATCTAAATCCTTAAACCTGTTCCTCACTTCCACTGTGTATTCATAAGGGATTTGATTTAGATTGTATCTTACTGGCCCAGTGGTTTTTCCTACTTTCTTCAGTTTAAGCTTGAATTTTGCTATAAGAAGCTGATGATCTGAGCCACAGTCAGCTCCAGGTCTTGTTTTGCTGACTGTATAGAGCTTCTCCATCTTTGGCTACAGAGTATATAATCAATCTGATTTTGATGCTGCCCATCTGCTGATGTCCATGTGTAGAGTCGTCTCTTGTGTTTGTGATGACCAGCTTGTTCTCTTGACAGAACTCTATTAGCCTTTGCCCTGATTTGTTTTGATCTCCAAGGCCAAACTTGCCAGTTGTTTCTTTTATCTCTTGATTCCCTACTTTAGCATTCCAATCCCCTACAATGAAAAGAACATCCTTCTTTGGTGTCACTTCTATAAGGTGTTGTAAGTCTTCATAGAATTGGTCAATTTCAGTTTCTTCAGCACCAGTAGTTGGTGCATAAACTTGGATCACTGTGATGTTAAAAGGTCTGCCTTGGATTTGTATCAAGATCATTCTATCATTTTTGAGATTGCATCCCAGTACAGCTTTCACCACTCTTTTGTTGACTATGAGGGCCACTCCATTTCTTTTACGGGTTTCTTGTCCACAGTAGTAGATATGATAGTCATCCAAACTGAATTCGCCCATTCCCGTCCATTTTAGTTCGCTGATGCCCAGGATGTCAATATTTATTCTTGCCATCTCATTTTTGACCACATCCAACTTACCAAGGTTCATGGTTCTTACATTCCAGGTTCCTATGCAATATTTTTCTTTACAGCATTGGACTTTCCTTTTGCTTCCAGGCATATCCGCAACTGAGCGTCGGCTTTGGCCCAGCTGCTTCATCAGCTCTGAATCTACTTGTACTTGTCCTCTGCTCTTCCTCAGTAGCATGTTGGACACCTTCCGACCTGAGGGGCTCATCTTCCAGCGGCATAACTTTTATATGCCTGTTGTCTTTGTCCATGGAGTTTTCTTGGCAGGGATGCTGGAGTGGCTTGCCGGTTCCTCCTCCAGGTGGATCACGTTTGGTCAAAACTCTCCACTATGACCTGTCCATCTTGGGTGCCCTGCTCAGCATAGTTCATAGCTTCTCTGAGTTAACAAGCCCCTTCGCCATGGCAAGGCAGTGATCCATGAAGAGGACACTCCCCTTTAAGGAGTCTCAAAGCGGCTAAAAACCTCCTTTCCCTTCCACCCCCACAACAGACACCTTGCGAGGTAGGTCGGGCTGAGAGAGTTCAGAGAGAAGTGTGACTGGCCCAAGGTCACCCAGCAGACTGCATGTGGAGGAGCAGGGAAGCGAATCCGGATCACCAAATTAGAGTCCACCGCTCTTGGATAGAGGGTACATTTATGGAGGGAATAAGAGCGATTTATTCGACTCAAACAGCCAAATTGATTATCAATAATAATTTAATGGAATCATTTAAAATTTCAAAAGGTACGAGACAGGGGTGCCCTCTATCCCCACTTTTATTTATAATGGTGTTGGAGGTAATTGCAAATAAAATAAGAACAATGTCAGAGATACGAGGAATTAGAATTGGGATAAAGGAATATAAACTGAAAGCATATGCAGACGACTTGGTGTTATCATTAGAAGAACCGCAAAAAAGTGTCGGTAAAGCTATAGAATTATTAGAGGAATTTGGAAAAATATCTGGTTTTAAGTTAAACAAAATAAAAACTAAAATGATGATTAAGAATTTGGGGAAAAACCTAAGAGAACAATTAGAGTCACAAACTGGAATTAAAGTGGTAAAAAAGGTAAAATATCTGGGAATTTGGTTAACCATGAAAAATATAAACTTAATTGCTGATAATTACATCAATACTTGGAAAGAGATTAAAAAGGATCTAGACACTTGGAATAAGATAAAACTTTCATGGTCAGGAAGAATGGCGGCAATCAAGATGAATATACTCCCGAAAATGTTGTTCTTATTCCAAAATATTCCAGTGATTAGAGGAACTTCGATATTCAAGGATTGGCAAAAAACTCTCTCAAAATTTATTTGGCAGGGGAAAAGGCCGAGAATCAAATTTAAATTACTTACGGACCAGAAAGACAGAGGAGGATTCGCTGTACCAAATTTGAGACTATATTTTGAAGCCTCTTGTCTTTGTTAGATTAAGGAGTGGAATAATTTAAAGAATACGGACTTGCTGGACCTAGAAGGTTTTAACATTAGATTTGGATGGCACGCATACCTGTGGTTTAACAAAGAGAAGGTGCATAAAGGCTTTTCCAATCACATTATTAGAGGACCATTATATGAGGTCTGGGGGGGGGGGACACAAAAAACTCCTCGAAAGAAATACCCCCTGATGGCTATCACCAATTGACATCTTAACAACCAAAAAAATAAATATGAAAGGCGAAAGAATGACTTATGAAGATCTATTGGTAAGAACAGAAAAAGGATGGAAAATTAGAGCATATGAAGAACTAAAAGATAAACTAACAGGTTGGTTGCAATTTCACCAAATAAACGCACTATGGAATGAAGATAAAAAGATAGGGATGAATGAAAAAAAATCTAGATATCAGGTAGAAATATTAGAAGGTAAATCTAAACTTTTATCTAAAATGTATAATTTTTTGTCAGAATGGGACACCAAAGACGAAGAGATAAAAGAGGTGATGGTAAAATGGGCAATAGATTTCGGATATAATTTAGAATATGATAACTGGGTGAAGCTTTGGAATAAGGGAATGAAATTTACAGCCTGCGTTACACTTAGGGAAAATATGGAAAAAATGATGTACCAATGGTACATCACACCGGTGAAACTGGGAAAAATGTATAAAACTGGAAATAAAGTATGCTGGAAATGTAAGACTAAGAAAGGAAGCTTTTACCACATGTGGTGGACTTGTGAAGAAATTAAAAAGTTCTGGGAACTTATATATAACGAATTAAAAAATATATTTAAATACACTTTTTCTAAAAAAAACGGAAGCCTTCCTATTGGGAATGATTGGAGATGAAATTAAGAAAGAAGATCAGACACTGTTCCAATATGCGACAGTGGCTGCCAGGATACTGATAGCTCAAAATTGGAAGACTCCAGACATTCCAACTGTTAAAGATTGGCAAACAAAACTATTTGAATACGTGGAATTAGCAAAAATGACGCAAAAAATTAGACACCAAAAAGGTACAAAGTTTATTAATGATTGGAGTAAATTTATAACATACATTGAAGGAAATTTTAGAAGTTTTAAAATCACAGCAGGCTTAATATAAATCTTGTGATGTGTAGATCATTAACAATGAAACTGCAAAAAAAAAAGATTATTTTTTTTAAGTAGTCCGAAACCGGGATGGAGGGAGGTCAACATGTGTATATAGGGGTAATAATAATAAGATGATATAACTAAAGAAGGATGGTAATGGATATTTATATTATGCTATGTTGTTAATTTTTGTCTGTTTTGTTGTTTTGTTTAAAGGAAATCAATAAAAATATTTTTTTTAAAAAAAAAAGATTAGAGTCCACCGCTCTTAACCACTACACCACAGAAACATATCTCTTAAAACTCTGGAGCAAGCTGTTCAGTTTAGCCTCATAGTGATACTGATTTGCGGAGGGAGGGTTGGTGATGAGCAAGATCTGTTCCCATTTCCCAACACAGAGACCATAGAGCAGTTTCTTTGGGGGGCTGAACCTTCTATGTTCAGCATTTCTGTGGCAGAAATTGGCCAAGTGCCTTTATAAACATTCAGCTTCTCAAATCGAACCCCATGATGAAACTTTCAGGTGTAGCTGTTGGAGGTGGAGGGCAGAGAAGGTGCTAGTCCTTACCTCCCTCCTCTCAGACCCATTATCAATTGCCCAGTGGGCTGAATTTCAGGGCTTTTGTATGTAAAGGGAAAGCTTGTTCTTTACTTGTTTAGACTCTTTAAACTTGGGAACAGATGGTATGGGAAAGAGAAAGTCCACAAAGGATTTTACAATCATATAATCAGGAGACCACTAATGAGGGTGTGGGAGAGATATAAAGACTTAATAGAACAAAAAACACCCTGGTGGTTATCACCAATTGAAGCTTTGTTACTCAAACCGCTTGGTAAAAAAGGGAAGTGCCCTACATATATAGATTTGTTGAAGGATCAAGAAGGGAAATGGAAATTAAAAGACTACGAGGGAATTAAAGATCATTTTCAGAGTTGGTTACACTACAGGCAATTACATGAGATGTACAAGGAAGATAATAAGAAAGGGTTTAGCTATACAACTTCTAGATTTCAAAAGGAAGTTATAGAAGTGAAGCTGCTGAAGAAAGCATATAGTATTTTGCTAGAATGGGAAACAAAAGATGAGGTCAAATCAGTCATGATCAAATGGGCACAAGATATAGGACATAATATACAATTTGAAGACTGGGAAAAATTGTGGAAAGTAAATTTGACGTTTACAGACTGTTCTCTTTTGAATGAAAATTATATGAAAATGATGTATATTACACCAGTACAGATAGCAAAAATGTATAAAACTGGGTCAAATATATGTTGGAAATGTAAAGAAAAAGAAGGGACTTTTTATCATATGTGGTGGGAACGTAGAGAAGTTAAAATTTTGTGGGAAATGATATATAATGAACTGGAAAAGAAACCAGAAGCATTTTTGTTAGGGACTGTAGGACAAGATCTGCCAAGAAAAACAAATAATTTATTTATGTATGTTACAACAGCGGCAAGAGTCTTGATAGCACAAGGGTGGAAGAATGAGGAAATCACAACGAAAGAACAGTGGCAAGAAGAATTGATGAGCTATGAAGAACTGGCTAAATTGACATACAAACTGCGGGACAAGGACAACTGTGACATTAAGGAAGAATTGGAACTTTTTACAAATTATCTAAAAAGACAGCAAAATGAACTGGACTCCTTGGCAGGTTTTGAATAAACATACACAAATTTATTGGTTGATAACATGATAGATAGACAGCGTAAGGATATGTATAATTTTATAACATGCAGAGAATAATATGTGCAAAGAAATCAGAGAGAGGAGCTGAGGGAAGTCCCTGGTTGGTTGGGGGGGGGGAGGGAGAGATGGAAAAGGGGGAGGGAAATAATGTATGTGATTATATGATTTGATAATTTGTTATGTTGAAAATGCTTAATACAAATATTTTTTTAAAAAAATAAGATTGGGAACAGATATTTGGCTCCATGACCAAAATGGCCAAAAGGGTCGGCTTCTAGAGGACTGGAAAGATGATGGTTGTACTTCCCCTACCCTCAGTCCTAACTCTGTTGAGTATTTTTTGTTATGAGGCTGAGCATTTGGGGCTGATGCTGTAGCATTCTTGTCTGGGGGCTTGGTGGAAAAATAGAAAAGTGACCCTCACCTAACTCTCCAATGCCCTTCAACAAGAATGCTGTAGGAAATATTGCTAAGCCCAAAGGGAGGCAAGCATTTGCTTCAGTTCACCTTGTCAATGGAAGAGCAAAAGCTATGCGTGTGTCATTGCGTGGCAAGTCCCCTCCCCCAAGAGAAATGAAGACACTGGACACATTATGTAAGGTTAATGGGCATAAAAAGGCCACGACTTTATTGATTACAGAATTGGAAGGTATTGGCCTTAGGTATTGGCTCCTATCGACTACCCGGCATGGAAACCGGGAAGGGTTGTCCACAAGCCGTGGGGGTCCTGTTGAAGTACGCCAACTAGGATCCCACGGGTGTCACCGCTCGGGGGCGTGCTGGGGGCCCTGACCTCCCTAGGCTTCGGACAAGGCAACGCCCCCCAGAGTCCTCTACCGGACTACCTTTTCCATTGGGGAAGGTGATGGCGCTTCCTTCCCCCCCATTCATTTGCATAACAATTGACCCCTGCCAATGCCTAACCGCCAATACCGAGGAAGTTGTGACGTTTGCTACGAGGTAGGCAAAAAAACCAAAAGGCTCGAAGTGTGCCAAATTGGAAAAATTCCTACCAGGCCCCTTGCGGCGACCAACCGAAGTCCATAGCAAGGCCATAGCTACCTAAACCTAAAGGGTGGGTGGGATGGGAAAACCGCTCAGCCGGGAAAGGTGAAAGAGGGCGGTCCCCGGGCGTGCCTGGCCTTAAATGGGCTAGGCCACACCTCCCCGGCCCGCCGATTGGCGGGTGGGGTGGAAGGCACGCCCGGGGATTCCCTCTTCACGCGGGGGCCAGGTCCCGCCCCCACGTGAGTGGGAGGAGGGAGGAGGGTTCTGCCCGCAACGCCCTCTCCTCCCAGTCCGGTCAGAAATGGCTTTCTCAACCAGTCTGCCTTCAGGACTGATTTTAGAACCCTCTTACATCAGGCCACATGGTCACTGGAGGTGGCCCCATCATGCAGACTTCACTATCCACACAGGGACCATCTTTTTTCTTTTATTCTGATACTGGATTTTAAGTTACAGTAACATCTTTTAAAACAGCTGTCAGTAGATCACACTGTATTCCACCTGCCTTCCAAAGGAATGCATGGCTCACCCCATGTAGCAGATTAGGTTGAGACTGCTGATCCAAAGTGATCAGTAATTTTTTCGGTAATTACAATCCTGCTTTTCCTTGTACCAGCTTACCTTGACTTCAGTAAGGCCTTTGAAAAGGTCCCCCATGATATTCTTGCAAAAAAGCTAGTAAAATGTGGGCTAGATGAAGCTACTGTTAGGTGGATTTGTAATTGGTTGACGGACTGAACCCAAAGAGTGCTCATCAGTGGGTGTAATGCACAACAAAGATATTTACAAAATTGTATTATTTGCGGATGATATCCTTTTATTTATTACAAAACCAAAAGATACAATTCCAAAAATTATGGAGAAAATAAAAACCTTTGGCAGAATATCGAGATATTCCATAAATTGGACAAAATCAGAGATTTTATCAATAGTGCCAAGGGCTACTTTGTATAGAAAACATCAATTTTGGATGTGCAAAGACTTTGGGTATAATGATTTCATCAGATATAGACCAAATTGTAAAATTAAATTTGAATCAAATTATAAATGAGATTTTTTTTTTATATTGAAAGGTGGGGAATTCAGCTTAAGTTACTAACAGATACTAAGGAAAGAGGAGGCTTCGCCCTGCCAGATTTGAAATTATATTATGAAGCATCTTGCCTCTGTTGGTTGAAGGAATGGATGAAATTAGAAAATACTGAATTGCTGAATTTAGAAGGTTATGACAATAGATTTGGGTGGCACACATATTTATGGTATAATAAGACCAAAGTCCATAAGGGATTTGGAAGCCATATATTTTGAAGATCCCTAATAGAAATCTGGGATAGGTATAGAAACCTTTTGGAACGAAAAACACCACATTGGTTATCTCCATTAGAAGCGATGAGTGTAAAAAAGGTCAATATGAGTGTGAAATGGAGAACATATGGGAAATTAATATATATGGAAGGAAGTAAATGGAAACTGAAACCATATGAAGAAATTAAAGAATATGTTAATGATTGGTTACATTATCACCAGGTCAATGAAATGTTTAAACAAGACTCTAAAGAAAAAGGATTTGATGAAAGTGGAACAAAGTTTGAATTAGAGATATTAAGTAATGATGCAAAAATTATGTCTAAAATGTATAAACTGCTGCTTGAATGGCATTTGAAGAACGAAGAGGTTAAGTCGGTTATGATTCACTGGGCCAAAGATTTTGGGTATAATATACAGCTGAGTGATTTGGTGAAATTATGGAAGGAAGGTTTAAAATTTACTGCATGCAATGCCCTAAAAGAAAATGTGATGAAAATGATGTATAGATGGTATATTTCACCTGTTAAGTTAGCGAAAATGTATAAAGTTAGTAATAAATGTGGGAAATGTAAAGAAAAAGAGGGAACATTTTATCACATGTGGTGCGAATGTAAAAAGGTGAAATGCTTCTGGGAGATGTTATATAATGAGTTGAAAAAAATGTTGAACTATACATTTACAGTATAAAGAAACCAGAAGCATTTCTATTGGGCATTGTGGGGAGTGATATAAATAGAAAGGAATGTAAGCTCTTTCTATATGCAATAACAGCAGCAAGGATATTATTGGCCCAAAAATGGAAGCAAGAAGAGTTACCGTCGATTGAAGAATGGAGGATGAAGTTAATGGACTATGCAGAATTAGATAAACTAACAAGAAGGATTCAAAACCAGCGAGACCAGAAATTCATGGAAGACTGGAGTAAATTTACGGACTATTTGAAAAGTAATTGTGAAGAACAGATGACGTTTGTAGGCTTGCAAGAAGTTTTGTGAGGAGTATTATTAGAAGTATTGTAAAAATGGATAAGGGGGAGAATGATTTGTTAAGAGATGTAAAGGCAATATAAAGTTAAGAAATGCATAAGAAGTGGTTAAAATGGTGGATCATCAGAGGTGCTGATGGAAGTCCAAAAAGATTGTATAAGTGATAAGTTTTGTGGTGCATTTTATAATTTATATGTTAAAATTAATAAAAAATATTATAAAAAGAGAAAGGCTCTAAACCTCTATCTTTGGGGAAAGGTTAATATACTCAAAATGAATGTTGTTCCAAAGCTTTATACATTCTTAGAGGATTACCAATACATATTCCCAAATTATACTTCCAAAAAACAAATCAACTATTTAGATCGTGTCTGTGGGGTACAAAGCCACCAAAAATATCACTACATAAAATGCAACTTCTGACTAAGGAAGGCGGCTTTGGGCTCCCAAATCTGGAACTGTATCACCAGGCTTACTTGCTGAGTAAGACTAAATATTGGAGAGCTAGCAGGAATCACAATTGGGCTACTCTTGAATATAGTTTCTTTGAACCTCTTGTAGGGTGGACTAAACTCGGCTCCAATTTTATGAAATATCCTATTATCCTGGAGACTATTAAAGCACCTATAAAAATTTGGATGAATATAAATAAAAATAATAAGGATGACCCCTATCAGCATGACAATTAACAATATGGGCCAACCCAAAATTAAAAATTTGAAATCAAGTAATAATTTGGCAAAATTGGATGAAAATAGGTATTTTGATATTGAATCAATTAATTGATGAAAATTATAAATTTGTGGAATATAAGACTTTGCAAGTAAAGTACGGATTAACCAGTGAAACACAATGGCAATACATCCAATTGAAACATATGTTGGAAAGGCAGTTTGGCCCTGACGCTATAGCAGCATCGGAAACACCCATGCTGCTACAAGATTTAATCTCTGCAACAAAACCAAAAAACTCAACACTTGCACTATATAAAACCCTACTCAACAGGAAGAAATATGATTTAGAATATGATAGACAAAAATGGAGTGAAGAGTTAGGGGTACAGATAACAAATGATATATGGGAGTCATGTATAGGATCAACAGAAATAGCCTCTATGGATCTAAGACTAAGAATTATTCAACAGAAAATAATATTCAGAGTTCACTGGACTCCAGCAAAACTATACCAGAAGAAAAATAAAAAGTGCAAACAACTGCTGGAGATGTGGGAGTAAAAATGCGAACTTAGTACATATGTTCATTAACTGCCTGATGATAAGATCATTTTGGTACGAGGTGAGAATATTTATAGCAAGAGTAATAAAAAGAAACTGTTAATTAGGGGAACTGAATTTAATTCTAAATTATATTCCGGAAACGTGGGAAATTTCAAGGGGTCAAAAAAAATGGATGTACTGTGAAGTGAAGGCCCAAGACAGGTGTTGATCATCATCTGAGCTGCGCACAGGTGGGCTGAAGCGAGCTACCACCATTCCTGTGGAGCCTCCTTTTATTGAGACAAATATGCAAGCCAGGCAAATACATTTTGGGCTTTGACCTTTACACACCTTCCGTCCCAAGATCGTGGGGTGGTACAAAGCTATTTTGGCACCTGTTCCACAGCGTCATTTCCCCCTTGCACGGTGTATGACGTAGGAAACAAAAGGTCTCAGGGAAAAACTTACAGACAGGACACCGCTGACTTCTGAGACCGCAAAAGGTCAGACGTAGGTGGAACGATGTACCAGACAGCTGTGGCTTGTCTGGGGGGGGGGGGGGTTCCCTGCACCCCAAGGTCACGCGTGCAGGCAGACTGTGGCTGCCTGCTGGCGGGGAAGTGTGCTCCCTCCGGACCCCACTCCCTGCTCCGCGATATCCCTACAGTACTGTGCAATATTAAGAGCAAAAAACTTGTTTTGATGAATTGGAAGAGCCGCAAAAAGATTCCATTGAGCACATGGATTGATAATATGGACAGATTAGCTACATACGAATGAACTGCATGTCGATGCAAAATAAGAATTGATAAATATGAAGAAATCTGGAATGAATATTTAAGCGATAAGGCGGATAGTGGGGGAAGGAGAGAGAGGAGAGAGAGGTGGGAAAATATTGTTTAAAAAGGTGTAGTCATAGGTATATCAGTGTATTCAAATCTGAATTGTCAAATTGTGTGATTATTGTTCTTATGGGTTTTGTTGTATGTGTCTTTTGCAGTTGATGTTTGTATAAAAAAAAAATGATTAAATAAATTAAAATAAAATAAAAAAGAGTGCTCATCAGTGGCCCATAATCATCCTGGAAAGAAATGACTAGTGGTGTTCCACAAGGATCTGTCCTGGGCCCGGTGCTATTCAATATTTTTATAAATGATATTGGATGATGGAATAGAGGGCATGTTAATCAAATTTGCAGATGACACTAAACTGGGAGGGGTTGCTAATACCCCAGAGGACAGGGTCAGAATTCAAAATGACCTGAATAGCTTAGAGAGCTGGGCCAAAACCAACAAAATGGAGTTCAATAGGGATAATTGTAAGGTGCTACACCTGGGTAGAAAAAATGAAATGCACAGATTGGGGACACTTGGTTTGACAGCAGTACCTGTGAAAGGGATCTGGGAGTCTTAGTCGACCACAAGTTGTACAAGAGTCAACAGTGTGATGTGGCAGCTAAGAAAGCAAATGCGGGGACTTCCGGTCAGCGCCAGCGATCAATGGCGGATTCCCTCTGAGCTCCGGAGGGAATCGGCTCTGCGGGTTCGGGTCTTGCCGCTATGGCGAAGTGGGGACCCCAAAAAATCACAGGCGGTGAAGCCTGTGAGCGAGGAGACTCGGCGGGCACCATTTGCGCCCCCCCAAGCCGTGAAGGAGCCTTTTTAAAGGCTTCGGATCGGGAGCGGGCGAGCGGCGCGGTGCTGAGAGTTGTCTACCCAGTCCGTGGAGTGAAGCCACATGGCCATTATCGGAGAGCGCTGATTTCTTCCTGAAAATTGGACTCAAAAGCAACTACTCGTGAGTAGGTTTAAATGATTTAATTGGAACAAAATTAGAAGAATTTTGGCACCGATACGGGAAAGGTATAAACAGGAAATCTGCCTTTCCTGCCTGTAAATAGTTTAAAGCAAAGAGACTGTAAAGCTGTAACTTTGGAAGATTTTTTCGAAAAAGAGTAAATCCATCATCAAAAAAAGCAGCTCCCCTCCTGTTTGCAGGAGCGGAGGGGAAGGAATTTGTGCATTATATACCTGCAAGAAAAGGGGAGGACAAAAATACATCCGCTGCCTTAAAACCCTGGGAACGGGCTGCTTTTGACAGGGAAGCCGATCAGTGGGCTGTCAGCACGTTAGGGTAAAGACTTTTGAAGTAACTTTTGAAGTAACTCTGCGAAAGATACAGTGTCTCTGGACTGTCTTGACTACAAAATAACCCTTAAAGTAATTGAAACTGTGGCTTTTTAGGGGATATGGGGGACTTTTAAAGACCATATTTGTTTCAAAAAATTGCAAAGTGAAGTTGGAAGTTTGTCCCCCTAGAGGAGACTTTGTTGCAACAACAACTAAGCCACTAAGCAGCTAAGCCACTGGAAATTTCCTTTTCAAAACAAATCTACAGGCGTGAGACTGACCTTGGCTTTGCATGAGAGTGTTATGGCAAATGGTAAAGGGAAAATAGAGCTGGTACAGGAAAAAACCACCAGGTCTGGCAGACAATACAAGGTTGACATTCCACACCTGCGAAGGGCTTCAACATCCGGAGGCACAGGAGCAGCTGCCGCCTCGCAAATAAAATCAAAAGCTATGTTATCTGAAGACGCTTTGGCACAGGCACTTGGCAAAATTAACGAATCTTTGGAAAATTTAATGAAACAGGTAGCAGAGACAAATAAACAAGTTGCAGAAACCAACAAACAAGTAGCTGAGGCCTCAGCAAAAATTGACTTGAATACTACAAGCATCAACGAACTGGGAAAGAAGGTGAATTCTAACACACAGTTCATCGAAAAGCTTCTAGAGGAATCGGCTACAACTCGAAAGATTGCAGAGGAGGCAAAGGAAATTGCAATTGCTACCCAGGAGAAGATACCACCGGTCTATAAGAAATTAGAGGACCACGATTTGACACTGTCTATGATTGAACTACAAGGAAAAGAGAGAAATTTAAGAATTAGAGCAGTACCTGAAAGTGAGAAGGATAATCTGGCGGACTTCCTTACAAAGGAATTTCTGGATTTTTGGCAACAGGGCCTGGAGAAGGAAGAATTCAAGATAGTGAGTGCATTTAGACTCGGTAGAAGACAAAGAAGGAATAAGGCAAGAGACTGTTTGATAACTTTAAGATCAAAAGAAGAAAGAGATAAAATTCTGAATTCGCACTATCAAAAAACACTGCAAATTGAAGATTCTCATGTGGAGATCTTTAAAGATATACCGAAGTACATTTTGGATGTAAGAACCTACTACAGAGATCTGGTTATTTTATTGAAAAGAAACAGCATACTTTTCAGGTGGGAATTCCCTCAAGGACTATCCTTTAAATACAAAGGAAGGAAAATAAGAATAAGGACAGTGAATGATAAAGACAAGTTCCTGAGAGACCACGAAGAGGATCTTCAGAAAGAAGCGGAATCTGGAGAGGAGCCAATCCCACCAGGAAAAGGAATACTAGACATAGCAAACTTATCATTTGGACTGAAACCACCGACAGAAGAAGAACTAGTTGGAGCAGTAGGAGGGGAAAGTAAGTAACTCGATCATGGCTCTGCAACTTCTAAGCTGGAATTGTAATAGTTTGAACTCGCCCCGGAAGAGAAAAAGTGTTTTTCACATATTAAAAAAAGAACAATTGGACTTGATCTGTTTACAAGAAACACATGTGATGAGGTTACATAGAAAAATACTCATTAATAAGAGATTGGGACAAGAATTTATTTCATCTGATAAAGTTAAAAAAAGAGGAGTTGTGATATATGCAAAGGAAAAATTGAAAAAAGAGTAATCTGGGACGCAAGTAAAGCCGTTATGCGAGGATTCTTGATACAACAAAATGCAATAAAAAAGAGAAGCCAAAATGAGAAGAAAGATAAGATTTTGGAGAAGATAAAGGAAGGGGAAAGGAAATTAAGATCAAAACCAAAGTCTCATGAGATTTTGAGAGAAATCAAGTTATATCAAACACAATACATGGAACTGATGAATCAAGAAATAGAATGGAAAATTAAACAAATGAGACAAAAGACTTTTGAATCAGCAGATAAATGTGGTAAACTGTTGGCTTGGCAAATGAGGAAAAGACAAAAACTGAATACGGTGACAAATTTAGAAGTGGAAGGAAAGAACATTTACAACCCAATTGAGATTAGAAATTGCTTCCAGAGATACTTTAAACAATTATATTCACAAGGGCCGCAGAAAGAAGTGGACATAGAACAATTCCTTGAGAAAAATGGATTAAAAAAAATCTCTTATGAAAGTAAAATAGTTTTGAACCAGAAAATAACTGAACAGGAAATAGAAGGTGCCATTCAAAACACGCAATTGGGTAAATCTCCGGGACCGGATGGGCTGACTTCCAGATACTATAAAGCTTTGAAGGAGTGGTTATTACAACCTTTGAAGGAAGTCTGCAATGAATTTTTTTGGGGGGAAAGGGCACCAGAATCGTGGAAAGAGGCTTTTATTACACTTATACCGAAGACAGAGACTGAAAAGACTCAACTCAAGAACTACTGCCCCACTTCTTTACTAAATGTGGATTACAAAATCTTTGCTGACATTTTGGCTAAGAGATTGAAAAAAGTTTTGATGGAGGAGATTCATAGAGATCAAGCGGGCTTTCTCCCAATAAGACACTTGTCAGATAATGTAAGGAATATAATTGATATTTTGGAAAAACTAGAAGTGAATATAAACACTAAAGCAGTTTTGATATTCGTGGACGCAGAGAAAGCCTTTGACAACATTTCTTGGAGTTTTATGAGAAAGAATCTCCGGGGGATGGGGGTAGGCCAAGGGTTTGAAAATGGTATGGGTGCAATATACTCTGAACAAAAAGCAAAGCTAATTGTAAACAATGTGGTTACGGAAGAATTCAAGATAGAAAAAGGGACACGTCAGGGGTGCCCAATCTCTCCATTACTTTTTATATCAGTCCTGGAGGTCTTGCTGAACATGATTAGAAGGGATCAGCTGGTTAAAGGGGTACAGGTCGGAGCTAAACTATACAAACTGAGAGCATTTGCAGATGATCTGGTACTTACATTACAAGAGCCAGAATCTAGTACTAAAAGGGTTTTAGAATTAATTAGAATTAATTCAAGAGTTTGGTCAAGTAGCAGGATTTAAATTGAATAAGTCAAAAACTAAGGTATTAGAGAAAAACTTAACAGCTATTGAAAAAGAGAGGTTTCAGAATGAGACAGGTTTAACTGTGGTTAAGAAAGTGAAATACTTGGGGATTAATATGACAGCTAAAAACGTGAACCTATTTAAAGATAATTATGAGAAACGTTGGACAGAAGTGAAAAAAGATTTAGAAATCTGGTCAAATTTGAAGCTTTCCTTATCTGGTCAAATTGCAGCTATAAAGATGAATGTATTGCCTAGAATGTTGTTTTTGTTTCAAACATTGCAAATTGTGGACAAGATGGACTGTTTCAAGAAGTGGCAGAAAGATATTTCTAAATTTGTCTGGCAGGGCAAGAAACCCAGAATAAAATTTAAGATTTTAACTGATGCAAAGGAAAGGGGGGGGGGTTGCCCTGCCAGACTTTAAACTTTACTATGAATCAGCAGCTTTTTGCTGGTTGAAAGACTGGCTGCTTCTTGAGAACACAGACATTTTGGATTTAGAAGGTTTTAACAATATTTTTGGGTGGCATGCATATTTGTGGTATGACAAGGTTAAAGCTCATAAAGCTTTTAAAAATCATATTGTCAGGAAAGCATTGTATAATGTTTGGATTAAATATAAAGATTTGCTGGAAAATAAACCCCCAAGGTGGTTGTCGCCAATGGAGGCAAAGGCTGTGAAAAGACTCAATATGGAGTCCAAATGGCCGAAATATTGGGAAATTTTGGAACAAGAAGGGGACAAACTGAAATTGCAGAGTTTTGAGAAATTAAAAGATAAAGTGTGAGACTGGCTTCATTATTACCAAATAATGTAGGCTTACAAGTTGGACAGGAAAACTGGCTTCCAGGTGGAAAAATCAAAATTGGAAACAGAATTGTTAGAACCCAAAATTAAGAATTTGTCAAAAATGCATAACTTGCTGTTGAAATGGAATACGCAGGATGAAACGGTTAAATCAGCCATGATTAAGTGGGCACAAGATATTGGTCATAACATTATGTTTGCTGACTGGGAACAGTTGTGGACCACTGGTATGAAATTTACGGCATGTAATGGCTTAAGAGAGAATATTATGAAAATGATTTATAGGTGGTACATGACCCCAGTCAAGCTTGCAAAAATTTACCACTTGCCTGATAATAAATGTTGGAAATGTAAAGAA
Source organism: Podarcis melisellensis (assembly GCF_964234715.1). Classification (NCBI taxonomy): domain Eukaryota; kingdom Metazoa; phylum Chordata; class Lepidosauria; order Squamata; family Lacertidae; genus Podarcis; species Podarcis melisellensis. The sequence continues at coordinate 8,624,282 of NC_138535.1, read as the reverse complement.
AATGAAGGTACATTCTTTCACCTTTGGTGGACGTGCCCAAGGATTAAGGCTTTCTGGGAAATGATATATGATGAAATGAAAAAGGTATTTAAATATACCTTCCTGAAGAAACCAGAGGCCTTTCTCCTGGGCATGGTCGGCCAATTGGTGCGAAAGAAGGATAGAACATTCTTTATGTATGCTACAACCGCAGCAAGAATACTCATCGCAAAGTATTGGAAGACACAAGATCTACCCACCTTGGAAGAATGGCAGATGAAGGTGATAGACTATATGGGACTGGCAGAAATGACTAGCAGAATCCGAGACCAGGGAAGAGAGACGGCGGAAGAAGATTGGAAGAAATTTAAGGACTATCTTGGGAAATATTGCAAGATTAATGAATGTTAGAATGATGATGGTTTAGAAAATTAAGGGGTTTTTCAGCTGTAATGATTAAGTAAAAAGAAAAGAAAGGTTAAAAATTAAATGAAAATTAAGGGAAAGGATTTGCTGAATTAATAATTAGAAATTGGAATACAAAAAGGGGAGGTATGAGGAGGTCGGGGAAGTAAGTTATAAGAAAATAAGGGAATGAAACTTTACTTGTTTTTAAATAGTTTTTAGTTTTGTATTTTGTTTTTTGTTTTTTGGTGTTTGTGTTTTGTTTTTATTACTTTTTTTGTATAACCTTTGAAATTTCAATAAATATCTTTTTTTTAAAAAAAGAAAGCAGATGCGATTCTGGGCTGCATCAATAGGAGTAGAGTGTCTAGATCAAGCGAAGGAATGCTACCACTCTATTCTGGTTGGCCAGATCTCACCTGAAATATTGTGTCCAGTTCTGGGCACCACAGTTGAAGAAGGATATTGTCAAGCTGGAGCATGTCCAGAGGAGGGTGACCAAGATGTAAAAGGTCTGGAATCCAAGCCCTAAGAGGAGAGACTTAGGGAGCTGGATTTGTTTAGTCTAGAAAAGAGAAGATTAAGGGGTGACATGATAGCCATGTTTAAATATTTGAAGGCATGTCATGTTGAAGAGGGAGCAAGCCTGTTTTCTGCTGTTCTAGAGACTAGGAAGCAGAATAATGGATTCAAACTATGGGAAACGAGATTCCACCTAAACATTAAGAAGAACTTTCTGACAGTAAGGGCTGTTGGACAGTGGAATACGCCACCTCGGAGAGTGGTAGAGTCTCCTTCTTTGGAGATTTTTAAGTGGAGGCTGGCTGGCCATCTGTCAGGAGTGCTTTGATTGTGTGTTCCAGCATGGCAGGGGGTTGGACTAGATGGCCCTTGTGGTCTCTTCCAGCTCTGTGATTCTATGATTTTATGATTCTATGGCACGAGCTAGTACACTGCACTGTTCCATTAGATAGATATTGTTGCTGTTTTTTTAAGCTAAAGGTTATGTATAGCTGGCATCTGTTAATCTTTGAGCCAGCGTGGTGTAGTGGTTAAGAGCAGTGAACTTGTAATCTGGCGAACCAGGCTCGCTTCCCTGCTCCTCCACATGCAGCTGCTGGGTGACCTTGGGCTAGTCACACTTATCTGAAGGCTCTCAGCCTCGCTCACCACACAGAGTGTTTGTTGTGGCGGAGGAAGGGCAAGGAGATTGTTAGCCGCTTTGAGATTCCTGAAGAAGCAAAAAAGGGGGCGGTTCCAAGATGGTGACGGCGTAGCAAGCAGGCTTTGGAGCTCCGCAGATAACAGGACTGTAATTAGCGTTGATTGCTACCCAGGGAAGTAATTTTTCCTTTTTCTTACTTCTCTACTTTTAAACTTACCAACCTCCTGAGATTCTATCAGCACCTTCTTGTCTATGCTATGAGAAATATCTTGGGCAAATTCTGTGAAGCATCCTGGGCAGGCCGCCAGCGGCTAGCTATTAACCGCCAGCTTCCTTCTGTACTTTATTCCTGGAACAACTGGCAGTCACCACACAGAGAAGCTCTTAAATTGAACAAACTGAGCACTTTCTATTTTTTCTCTCTTCGTCAGTTAAGGAAACCTCTCCTTGTTTACTCTCCACCGTTATACTATGCCTGCTAGCAAACGTTACAGGGACCCTGAGGATGCAGCTCTCTCACCAGTTTCCAAACAATCTAAAATAGAGGCCTTTTGTAAAAAAATCTGCTTTTATAGTTCCAACAAAAAACGCTTTTCTCCCCTTGAAGATGATTGTGAGTGTGGGGAGAATATTCAAGGTGAGAGCGTAGAACTGGATCCAACAATGGGGCAAGTTGATCCTGTGCCGCTAAGAGAGGAAGGAATAACAAGTAGGGAGAGCATCCAATTAACTCTATTTATTTTTTAAAATTATTTTATTTTCATTGCAAAATCATAACAAAAATTACAAACATTGAATCCAAAATAATACTATACAAACAAGAAAGAAAAACAGAACACAAAAAAGAAAACAAAAGAAACAAAAAGTAAAAGAAAAAACACACATCTACAAATAAAACCATATCATCATTTTAATCTAGTCATTACATACATATACACATATTGACTTCTTTCCTTTGTTCTAAGACCTCAGAATTTTTACTCTTACTAAATTGTTGTGTCTAATGTAGATTACTTCCATCTTTGTACTTTTTTACACATTTTTCTTTTTCTTTAACCCTGTAAAGCATCATTCATTACATACCGATATGCTTACTCCAGAACAATGTTTTTTCATATACGCTTTAGCACATCCCCATTCTTTTAACAATTTCTGGTCCAATTGTCCCCTTATGAATGCTGTTAGCCTTGCCAGATTTATATATTCACAAAATTTAATTTGCCATTCTTTTATTGATGGAATTTTTCTCCCTTTCCAATTTTTTGCTATAAGCATCCTGGCAGCTGTCATTGCATAAAGGAATACTTTCCTTTGATTGTTGGGAATATTGTTTGTGATTATACCTAAAAGGAATGCCTCTGGTTTTTTACTGAAAGATATTTTAAACATCTTTTTGATTTCTTCATATATTTCATTCCAAAATTGTTTAATAGGTCGGGATTCCCACCACATGTGAAACATTGTTCCTATTTCTTTCTTGCATCTCCAACAGGTATTTGATTTTAATTTGTAAATTTTAGCCAATTTTACCATTGGTACACCATTTCATCAAATTTTCTCTGATTGTGTAACATGCTTTAAATGTAATATCACATTTCCATAATTTATCCCATTGGTCCAGCTGAATTACGTAACCTTTATCACATGCCCATTTAGTCATAACTTCTTTTACTTCTTCATCCTTTAAGTCCCATTCTAATAATAAAAGACTCTCCTCCTGGAAGAGAGGGGAGTGGTTGTGGGCGGGAACCCGAGCTCCACCTCTAGCAGGGGGCGTTAGCCCCCTGCCTTCCACTCACCTGGCTGGCGCCCACGGCCATCGGCAGGCACCCAACCAGGTGTCTCCGAGGGGGCGTGTACAGCAGCCTATATGCTGCGGCGCCAGCCCCTTCCCGGCCTCACTCTTCGTCGTCCCGTCGTGCGTCACCCACCCTCCACTCCCTTTTAGCTGAGGGTCTTAGTTTTCCTTGGCCTTGCTATGGATCTTAGGTTGGTCGCCCTGGTTGTCCGGGGGGCCTGGTAGGAATTTTTCCATTTGGCATTAGGCTTTTTTGTTTTTTCGCCTACCTCGTAGCAATCGTCACAACTTTTGTGGTATTGGTGGGTAGGTTAGGCATTGGAATAATGTGTTGTGGTGTCGAAGAGCTAGGTGTGGCCATCGCCTATGCTTTCAATTTTTGGGTATTCCGTTAAAGGAATCTGGCGGTCGTGTATTCAGTCCGATGCCTGCTTGGCGGGAGGCCATGGCACGACCCTCGGTGACATCAGGGGAGTGCCTATAGTTGGATTAGCATCAACAGGCTCCACCTACTGGTGAATAAACCCCCCTTGTTTCTGACTCACCCCTCTCTGAGGGGGTGGAGTCAGTCAGCTGACGTAATCCAATGCCTAAGCCAATACCTTTTCACTTGCTGTAATCAATAAAGTTGTGGCCTTTTCTTGCCCATTAACCTTATATCACGTGTCCTTGTGTATTCATTCCACTTTGGGGGAATCGGGTCCTCGAACCACAATTATACATTTTGGATATACTCATTTTCGAGTTTTGTAATAATACTTTTTGTAATTTTGATTCTTCTTTTTCAAATCCTATTGCTTTATCCTGATTGAATATTTGGGCAATTTGGTGATATTGTAACCATGTGGTGCAGTATTGGGTCACCTCTTCGTATGGTCTTAGTTTTAATTGGCCCTGTTCCTCCTTTAGGAGCTGCTGGTATGTCGCCATTCTTCCTATCGTATTTTTCTTTTTAACCGATATTACTTCTAATAGTGAAAGCCACCATGGGGTTTTCGGTTCTAACAACCTTCTATGTCTCACCCAGACCTTATATAATGAATTTCTAATTACATGACTTAGAAATTCTTTATACACCGCCACTTTGTTGTAAATTGGATAGGCATGCCAACCGTATCTGTTGTTCCATCCCTCCAAGTCTAAAATGTCATTATTATCTAATGTAACCGAGGCTCTGATCCAACTAAAGCATGCCTCATCGTAATATATTCTCAGGTCTGGGAGTCCAAAGCCACCCCGCTCTTTTATGCCAGTTAATAATTTATGTTTGATCCGTGGCTTTTTACCTTGCCATATAAATTTTGTTAGGTCCATTTTTCATTTTTTAAAACAATCATCTTTACCTATTGCCAGGGAATTGCCATCAGTGCAGGAGGGAGAGAGCAAAAGCCAAATGGATTATAGAGAGCCTCCAGGGATCGTGGAAAGTAGCTCCTCTACAACAGAAGAGAGTAAACGTGGCTCCAGTGGAGAGGAGGTGCAGGAGTCAGAAGTGGTGAGGCGGTCCCAGGACTCCTTGCCTGGGAGAAGCGGGGAGGGAAGGGGTCCTCCGCTGCCCACGCCCTCTTTGCACAGAAAGCATTCGCGCAGAGAGGGGAGGCGCAGACTGGGCATCAAGAAGCTGCTTTGCTGGGGAAAGTTTAAGAACCGCGCACTCACGGATTCTGCCAGCGATTGAGTCAGCCACGGAAGAGTGGCGCTCCGGACAGATAAATTTTATTTTGGCAGCAAAGCCAAGTCTTCACAGCCAAGTAGGGAGATATTTGCCTGCTTGCTCCCGAGCAACCCCTTGGAAACATAACAGCAATCCGCGAGTCCCTGACGTTGCTCGAGAGCCGCCGGGGGAAGGCAGCACTATGCGCCAGACCAGACCAACCGGGGAGACGGAGCAGGAAGCGATGGTGCGAGGGCTGGTCGAGAGGAACCGAGACCTAGAGGCACATGTCACTTCACTGTCAGCAAGGCTGGAGGAGAGACGAGCTCAGGACGCACAGGTCAGATCTACCCCGATCGGGAGGAAGGTCCACGGGCTGGTAAATAAGTTTGGAGGGAAGCCCCAAGACTACAGTGCTTTCCGCACAGAAATTCAATACTGTCAGAGCTGCCTCTAGGTCCCAGCTCACAGAGGACCAACGCTAGTCAGTAATAATGTACAAAAGTCTTTATTGAAGTCCAGTTTCCATTTCCAAGCCGCAGAGTGCAGCTCTACGTCTTAGAACCTAGATCGGCGAAGCTCCGTCTGAGTCTCCACCCCCTGTACACCAGTTTAAGACTCTAGCCTTACTCCACCTCTTCCGTCGCTCTTTTCTCCTCTGGGTCCTTCTGCCCCCCGGGGTCTCCTCCTTTCTGGACTCTTCTGACGCTGACCCCCCTGACTCTTGTCCCTCCTTCCGGCGGGCTTTAGGACCTGGCTCCCTATCCGGGCTACCTGCTGTGCCGCTCGCCTGTACATTTGAGCTTGGCGCGCGCGCCCAGCCTCCAACCTTCCTCTTGACCGTTTCCTCGCTCTCCGATGGAGGCGTGGCCAATCCTGACTCATCTCCTCCCGCTGGCGGTGAGCAGCCTGATCCCGATACCTGGGACTCCTCCCCCCTACTGCGCTCTGGTGGGGAAGTTGGTCCTGATTTCCAACTGCTGCTCTCTGAGTCCCCTCTGGCCCCTTCTTCCTGGGGTGTCCCCCTAGGCACTCCCCTTGCTTTGACCATGGGAGCCCCTTTCTGTGAATCTTCCGATTCACTGGAAAGACTCAGAGACCTCGGACCACTGTCATCGCTTACGCTTCCTTCGGATTCCTCCCCCTCACTCTCCATTTCCTCCCTTTCCTTTGCCTCTGCTCCTGAGCCCCTGACAAATACGCTTTAGAATTACAAGAAAACGACTTTACTAATGACAGGGAAAGAGTGGCGTACATTATTGGACACCTACAGGATGGGGCGCGGGAATAGATTAGACCACTCATGGCAACATGGAACGATGCTTTGAAAGACCTGAAAAAATTTTATCAGGCAATGGACGCGAGGCGAGGAGGAAGAAAGTGTGACACGGAGGGAGCTGCTGGGTTGCAAACAGGGAAGTTTGTCCGTCAGAAGCTACTGGTTGCGTTTTGCGATGTTAGTGCACAAGCTGGGGTGCTACCTAGATTCTGAACCCATGCAAACGCTGTTTGAGGCAGGTTTGAATCCCGAAGTTAAGGATGAATTGTCCAGAGCGCCCCGCCCACGGTTGATGGATCAGCTTACAAAGACTGTGCTTGCGATAGGAGTATGCCAAGAAGCTCGGGCTCAAGAAAGTCGGGAGATAAGGGGGGAGTGTTTCCAAGGCAACCAAATTCCTGAGATGCCGAGGGAGCTTTCCCAGGTGGCAGAGCCAATGGATATCGATGGAGCCCGCGCGCGTGAGGTTTCAAATGCCAGTGAGCTCAGGAAAAAGGAGGGAAAGGAGTGGAAAACGGCAAAGAAGTGTTTCCTCTGTGAGCGCCCTGGACATTTTGCGAGGGTCTGTCCCCAACGAAAAGCCTGGCAAGGCATGATGGGGACAGCAGGCCACGAGGAGGAGGGGGAGAAGGGGCCGGTGCAGGGAAACGAGAAAGCCTGGCTGCAGACCAACAGGGGCAGCAGCCAGGCCAGCGACCAGTAGAAGAGCCCCAACCTGATCCTCCCAAGGTAGCTATAGCCATTGAAGTGGTGCTAGAACTCCCAAATGGGCACACAGTCAAGCTGAATGGTCTGCTGGATTTGGGTTCCTCGTGTAACTTCTTCAGTAGAGACTTCGCTCTGGAGCACCAGCTGTACCTGTTGCCACTAGATTTCCCCTTGCAGGTGACCACCATTGATGGTAGGGAGCTACTGGGGGGAGGGGGAGTGACACACCAGACACCGCCAATGACGATGAGTGTTTCCAGGCACACAGAAACCATTGTCTTTCACGTGGCCTTTTTTAAAATTGCTTTTTATTAATTTTTTCACAAACAAAAATAAAACAATCTTTTACAGTCATCATTTTATGTCATCTTATTTACACTGCGTATATTCACGCCCAGACTTCCTTCCTTCTCGCTTCAGTTTTCTTAATGTATGTCTTCTCTTGTAGATTCTTTTTCACCTTCCATACACATCACAGGATTTATATCAACCCTGCTGTAGTCTTTAAACTTCTACAGTTAGATCTTATATATGCCACAAATTTACCCCACTCTTCTTCAAACTTTGTCCCTTTTTGGTCTCGAATTCTATAGGTCATTTTAGCTAATTCTGTATACTCAAAAAATTTAGCCTGCCATTCCATTATCGTTGGGGTCTCCTGTAATTTCCATTTTTGAGCTACCAGTATTCTAGCTGCTGCAGTAGCATATTGGAATAATTTATGCTCCTCCTTCTTAACTTCCTCCCCTATGATCCCTAATAGAAAAGCTTCCGGTTTTTTCGGGAATGTATACTTTAAAAGTTTCTTCAGTTCATTATATATTAAATCCCATTTTTTTCATCTTTTCACACTCCCACCACATGTGGTAGAGATCCCCACCTTTTACTTTATATTTCCAACGGGCTTTATTACTCAATTTATACATTTTGGCCAATTTAACCGGGGTGATATACCACCGGTACATCATTTTCCCTAAATTTTCTCTTAAGGTGGAGCATGCTGTAAATTTCATACCTACGTTCCATAATTTAACCCATTTGTCGTATTCAATATTATAGCCAAAATCGACCGCCCACTTTATCATAACTTCTTTTACTAACTCGTCCTTAGTGTCCCATTCCAGCAAGTAATCGTACATTTTAGACAGGAGTTTTGTTCTACTCTCCAAGATATCTATTTGGTATTTGGACTTTTTCTCACTGAATCCCTTTTTTATCTTCTTTTAATAAACCATTCACTTGATGGTATTGTAGCCATCCTGTAAACCCATTTTTTATTTCCTCATATGGTTTAATTTCCCATCCATTCTCTGTTTTCACTAATATATCTTCGTAAGTTACTCTCTTTCCCTCCATATTTAATTTTTTTGTTGTTAACACATCTATTGGGGATCACCACCAGGGTGTGGTTCTTTCTAGTAAATTTTTGTTCTAGTCCCATACATCATATAGGGCACCCCTAAAAATATGATTTGTAAAACCTTTATGTATTTTCACCTTGTTTTGCCACAAATAAGAGTGCCATACGAATCTATTATTGTATCCTTCAAGATCCAGCAAGTCAGTGTTTTTCAGAGTTATCCATTCTTTTATCCAGCACAAACAAGATGCCTCATAATATAATTTCAAGTTTGGTACTGAAAACCCTCCTCTCTCCTTCCTGTCTGTCAATAATTGAAATTTAATCCCAGGTCTCTTTCCTTGCCAAATAAATCTTGATAGAGTTTTTTTGCCAATCCTTGAACTGAGATGTCCCTTTAATCACAGGTATCGTTTGAAAGAGAAACAGCATTTTCGGTAGGATATTCATTTTAATCGCTGCCATTCTTCCGCTCCAGGATAACTTTAATCTGTTCCAAATATCCAGGTCTCTTTTAATTCCTTTCCACACTACCGTATAATTATTACTGAATAAATTAATATTTTCCATCGTTAGCCAGATCCCTAGGTATTTTACTTTTTTCACCACATTAATTCCACACTTTTGTTCCAGTTGTTCTGTCACTTTCCTATCCAAATTTTTAACCATCATTTTAGTCTTTATTTTATTTAACTTGAATCCTGATAATTTACCAAATTCCTCTAATTCATACAGTGCTTTCCCCACGCTTGTTTGTGGTTCCTCTAAGGATAATACCAGGTCCTCTGCATAGGCCTTCAATTTAAATTCTTTGTTCCCGATTTTTATTTCTCGTATTTCTGATGATTTTCTTAACCTTTCTGCTAAAACTTCTAGGACCATTATAAACAACAACGGAGATAAAGGGCATCCCTGTCTCGTACCTTTCATAATATCAAAGGACTTTGACAAGGTGTTATTTACAATTAATTTAGCGGTTTGGTTAGAGTATATTGCAATTATTCCTCTCATGAATGAGCCCTCTATCCCCATTGCTTCCATACTCTTCAATAAAAATTGCCAAGACACATTGTCAAATGCTTTTTCTGCGTCAATAAATATTAACACCGCTGGTATATCATTCCTAATTTCCAAATATTCTATAACATATACAATGTGTCTTATGTTGTCTTTAAGTTGTCGGTCGGGAAGAAAACCAGCTTGGTCCTTATGAATCAAATCCTTCAGATTTCTTTGTTGAATGGTTTCTTTAAATGTAAAGGTTCATCATTGTTCCACCTGATGTGTATGTCTTTAAGGGGCCAGAGCAAAATAACGAGACCCAGCTTTACAGCTGTGAAACATAGCAGGTGCTGCTGAGTTGTATTGATTAAGCTGTGTTAGCAATTGGGTGTAGTATATAAGGAGCAGCACCTAGCTCTCCTATTACCCTGGGGGATGGGTTGGTGGTTGGGTCAGGTTTGTTGTTGATGTATTTAGTGTATAAGGAGTTTTTGTTTTTGTAATTAAAACCTTGTTTAAGTTATTTTTGAGTCCCTTTTTAATGCATGGTCTCCCCAGCAAGCTCTCTGCAGCGCTACTAAACTGCAAATAGCCAACAACTTTGGTTATGGGCCCAGCTGCTGAGTGGATGACTGCATATTTTTGGACTCTGAGAAAGGTTTGAAAACTCCTTCTCCTGTTGGTGTAGTTCAGTGGGTCTGGAAGAGTTGCAGAATGGGTTCCAGAAGCTGAGAAGGCTCTGGTCTTCCCACAGATGACAGATGAGAACTATAGTTTATGGTCTTTTCGGGTGGAGGTGCTTTTGACCTCTAGAGAAGTATGGACCTATGTAACTGATGACCCTCCTGACCCTGTGACTAATGCTTGGTCGAAAGGAGATGCAAAAGCCAGGGCAATAATTAATTTGGCAGTCAGCGACCAGCAAGTAGTCTATATAAGGAATAAGAAAACTGCCAAAGAAATGTGGGACAGTCTTGCAGCAGTGCATATTAGAAATGAGTCAGTGTCTGCATTGACGTTTTTCAAGCAGCTGTACCAGACGAAGTTGCAGCCTGGTGTTGATTTGGCAGCACACTTGAGACGTCTGGAGGCAATACACTGAGAATTAATTTGAAGGGACATGGAGATACTTGATATTCAGTATGTTTTTATCATTCTTCGTTCCCTTAATGAGAACTTTGATGGTGTAGCTAGCCAGATATCTGACGTTCCACTAGCACAATTAACTGTGGAAGGGGTAACGGCAAGATTAATGGGTGAGTTGGATAGAAGGGAGGTTTGTGCCATAAGCTCTCCTATTTCCAGAAGTAATGAGGAACGCCATATGCAAACATTCTTTTCAGTCTATTTGCCAATATTTCTGTAAAGATCTTATAATCGTTATTTAACAGTGAAATCAGCCTGTAGTTCTTAATAGTAAGCCTATCAGTTTTTTGCTTGGGAATTAGAGTTATATATGCTTTCTTTCATGTATTTGGAATATTCCCTCCTTGTAGAATGTTATTCATTACTTCACAAAGTACAGGAGTTAGTTGTTCATTAAGAGTTTTATAATATAAGAACAACTAACTCCTGTAACTTCCTAGGGATTATCTAAAGTTCTCCCCTTTTCCACTATTTTATAAATTAGTTTTTGCTTTTGTCTCTTTTTCAGTTGCCAGGCTAGCATCTTTCCGGGTTTATTTGCAAATTCAAATGACCTTTGTTTCATCCATTTTATATTATCCTTGATTTCACTCTTTAATACTGCTGAAGCCTGGGTTTGTAGTATTTTTAGTTTTTGGTTTATTAATTCATTTTTTTGTTTTGTTAATAATTTTTTATTCCTATTTCTTTCCTTATTTGTTCTAGTTTTTGCTCTGTTTCTTTTCCTTATTGCACTTTGTTGTATATAAAAGCCTCTTATGAAAGCTTTACTTGCATCCCATATTGTTCTGATGTCTGTATCCTGTTCTTTAATTCAAAAAAATTTTTCATTAATTCTTGCGCTTTTTTCACAATCTTTTCATCGTTTAATATTCTTTCATTAAGTCTCCATCTTTTATTAGTTTTCTTATATTCCTTTAATTCTATTTTTTTTTACTTCTGAGAAATGTGTATACTGTCTTTCTCCTGGGTTTTTATATCTCCATGCGTCAATCAAATTTAGCTTTTCTACCATCTGAAAGAAGGTGTCTGGGAGTCTACCTTTTTTTATTTTCTTTCTCTCTCTGCCCTACCTAATTCTATTGACGTAACGCCATTTAGGTCTCCCATCAAAATAATTTCCTCTTCTATAAATTGCAGTAAATTAGCTTCTACTTTTCTGAAAAATTCTGTTTTGTTACCATTTGGTGCGTAAACTCCTACTATAATTAAATGTTCTTTACCTTTTGGTATTTTTACCCCTAATAATCTACCCTCATCATCCTTAAAGATTTTTTGTGCTTCCAGTTTAGGGTTTACATAGATCACAATTCCTCTTTTCTTTTTTACATCTGAGGATATAAATTCTTGACCCTATCTCTTGTTTACTAAAACCCTTCTATGATTTCTAGTCACATGGGTCTCCTGCAAGCATATGATATCCCATTGTCCTTTCCTCAATACATATTCTATTCTATTTCTCTTCCTCTTATCATTTAAACCGTTAACATTCCAAGATATAATTTTTAAATTCATTAATCTTTATTTGTTATCTACAATGGTTTCATTGAGTAAATAAAAACGAAAAGAAAACTCAGAAGTCTGTGGATCTTGATATTATGTTTTTTCCAGTCTCTCCCCACCCCCTTAATACCCGCTTGTCTCTCTATACTTCTTGTGGTGTCTGCGTTGTTTCTTCTCGCTCCCATGTTGAATCTTCAGTTAGTTCTTTTTTGTACTTCCTCCAGAATTTTCCCAACTCATCCACTGATCTAAAAGTTTTTCTTCTGTCTTTGTATGTAAAGGTGATACCCTCAGGAAATTCCCACCGGAATCTAATCGAATTCTTCTTGAGTGCTTTTGTTACTGTCTTATAATTCTGCTTTTTTCTCAAAATTCTTTTTGGGATTTCCTTAAATATTTTGATAAGTCTGTCATCTATTATTAGCCTCACTTGGCCCTTTTGTTGTAATATTTTTTCCTTTAGAAGTCTTGAATTAAAAAAAAAAAGCAATCTCCTGGCCCTTTATAAGTGTCCGATCTTTCTGATTTAATCCTGAAAATTTTATTGATATATTAGCATCTCTTCTACTTCTACTCCCAACAAGTTTGCAATCTCCTGTGATAATTTCTCTTGAATTTGCTCGTCATGAGTTTGTGGGACGCCTCTGACGTGGAGAACCATCTCCTTCTGACACATCTCCATCAACGATATCTCATCGAGTATCTCTTCATGGGCTCTCTTTAAGTTGTTTATTTCTTCCTTCGTTGAATCTTGTGATTTTTTAATGTCCTTATTTTCATTTTGCGATTTCTTTGCCATTTCCTCTTGTTTGGTGGATTTACTCTTAAGTTCTTGTACAGATTTATCCAGTTCTTTATTTTTTAAGTGAGAGGTCACTTATTTGTGTTGTTAAGTCTATTATTAACTTTGAGTTTTGTTGGATGTTGCCAGCTAATATGTCCAGCTTATCATTCAAGCTCTATCCATCCCCATTATAAGGTCTTTTATGTCAGCATTGGGGTCCGTTTCAGCTGTTGATGGTCTTCTCACTTGTAGTCCTGACCGAGATGTCAGTGTAGTTTGGTATTTTTCAGAACCCATATTCGTCTTCTTCCTTTTGGTTCTGATCTAAATGTCTTTACTTCAGTCAAAGAATATTATATTTTTAAACTTTGAAAATGTTATTTTTATACTCTATATTTCCATCCTTTTATTCCATCTGTTGGTATTGAAAGTCAGTTAAGATTCCGGTGGTTTTTCACTATGTCGTTATCAGTTCATCTCAAATATATAATTTTTTAAATCAGAGTTTTTATATAAATTTTGTTGAATATTTTATTTTATTTATTTTGGCAATTGTCAAAGAAAAATTCCTTTGCAGTACTTAAAGTCCGTCTTAAGAACTTATGTTCTAGAAGCTGAGCTTGCTATTTCAGATATCCTTTCATGTGTAGCTAGTTTTCTTTATGGTTGTATTTCAAACCTGTGTCTTTGCAGCGTTTTTTAAATTGTGGGAATATTTTTTTCCCACCACTAGATGGCGCGCTTTTCCAATTTACTTGTGAGGTGGTCCTTCTTGTTTTTTCCCTCTAACCTCTCTTTGTTGCAGTGACTGTTTCCGCCACTATTCTTCTTCAGTCTTTTTTCCCTTCTGAGGGCAATGACTCACACTCCCCCCCCCCCCGTGCCATTTTCACCATCTGCTTTCTTCCCTATTATCTTTTTCCCCCTCCTTTCTCTTCTCAACCAACAGAAAGCAAAAATTATTATTAATGGAGAGCTTGGAGAAGAAATCAATATATTTAAAGGTACAAGACAAGGATGCCCCCTATCCCCAATGTTGTTTATAATAGTATTAGAGGTTCTATTAAAGAAAATAAGGCAGGACAACCAAATAAGACGAATAGCAGTTGGTGAAAAAAGATATAAGTTAAGAGCCTTTGCAGATGAAGTTATGATCACAACAGAAAATCCCCTACAATGCACACCTTGAATATTGGAATGTATAAACAAATATGGCAGATTAGCAGGATTCAAATTAAACTATGGGAAAACCAAAATATTACTGAAAAATATGGAAGAAAAAGATAAAGTGACATTACAAGAAATTACAGGATTGGAAATTAAAAAGAAAATAAGGTATCTTGGAATAAATTTAACAACAAATACTATGGTTTTAAGTAATGAGAACTATGGGGAAACGTGGAATGAAATAAAAAATGATCTGCAAGTATGGGTGAAATTAAATCTTTCCTTACTAGGGAAAATATTGGTAATAAAGATGAACATACTACCAAGGATGATGTTTTTATTTCAAAGTATCCCAATATTAGGAGGAGATAAATGTTTTAATAATTGGAAAAGAGATTTGGCCAAATTCGTGTGGTCAGGGAAAAAACCAAGAATAAAATACAAAATAATGATAGACAAGGAGAGAGGAGGATTTGGCCTCCCTGACATGGAGTTATATCATGATGCGGTGGGTCTGACCTGGCTAAAAGAATGGATCAAATTAGATGACTCAGATGTATTGGATTTAGTGGGAGTAGAGATGAGATTTGGATGGCATGCCTATCTAATAGATGAGAAAGTGAGAGTACATAAAGGGTTCCTAGGACATATAGTCAGAAAGTCTATATATAAAATATGGGAGAAATATAAAAGACTCCTAGAACCGAAAACTCCTTGGTGGGTATCGCCGGCAGAAATTGTCGCAGTGAAAAAATTAAATATGAAAGAAAATTGGGCTACTTATAAAATTGTATTAAAGGAAGAAAACGGAGAATTGGAATTAAAGGATTACACAGAAATTAAAGCTCATATTAGTGACTGGTTCCAATATATTCAAATTAAGTATAGATTAGCGAAAGACATAAAGTTAGGATTTGAAAAAGAAATATCAAAATTCAATAAATACTTATATATTTTTTTTTTATAAAATTGTATTATCTAAATTGTATAATCTGATCTTAGAGTGGGAAACAAAGGATGAACTGGTTAAAGCATCCATGATTAAATGGGTGCAAGATATTGGGAAGAATATTATGTTTGAACAATGGGGAAAATTGTGGAAAGAAGATATGAAATTCACTATGTGTTATATATTGAAAGAAAATTACCTTAAAATGCAACATAGATGGTATTTAACACCTGAAAGAATAGCAAAAATGAATAAAAATTGTAGCGATGTCTGCTGGCGATGCAACACTGGAAAAGGTACTATGATGCATATATGGTGGAATGGTTTAAACATCAAACAATTTTGGGAAACAATATATAACGAAATGAAAAAAATGTTCAGATATTCATTTAGGAAAACACCAGAAGGTTTTCTATTGGGAATAGTACCAGGAAGTCTAAAGGAAGAAGACAAGACATTATATTTATACACAACAGTAGCCGCAAGGCTATTGATTGCGAAAAATTGGAAAAGTGGTATTATACCGACAAAAACAGAGTGGTTTGCCAAATTATTGGAGTATTACAGTATATCCAAAACAATGGGAGAAATGGAAAGGATCTCAAAAGAGAAGATAGACAGGGACTGGAAGGTGTTTAAAGGATACTTGCAAAACCATACTGAGAAATCAGAACTCCTATTAGAATAAAAAAGTTCCGTTTTAAATACTGAAATGCTAAATAAGATGGATAACAATGTGTAATAGAAAAAGGAGCATGAAATTAGGTTAAAGGTGTGTGAAAGAAAGTAATAGAAGTGTAAAGAAATTGCAATTGAGTAGATTGGAAGTCTAACACAAAGGTGGGGTGAGGGGTGGTGGATAGTGATGGGAAAAAGAATTATCTGTGGGATTGAGTGTAGGTATGTTTGAACATTTTTAATGATTGTATGAAATGTATGTATGCTTGTATATTCGCAATATGTGTGTATTAATGCTGAATTATTTTAATAATAAAAACTATTTAAAAAAAGGACTCACTTGTTAGAAGCGTCTGTCCAAGGAAAGGATTGGGTGACATATTTTACAGGAATATAAGGCCCCCGTCCTGACACACCCTCACAAGTTTATTATACTCTGTTATTAGAACTGCCAGAATGGCCAGATGTCACACCCAATCAGATTAAGAGGCTAATCATAAGCCAACTAGCCAATAAAGCTCCAGGAGAAGACATGACCCCAATGGAGATTTATAAGATAAGACCTTATTTCTCGTCACCCATTTTTGCAAAACTGTTTTGACACATTAACAGTTCAGGACACATACCAGAATGGTGGAAGCTGAGTATAATTTCCCCAATATATAAAAAGGGTGATAAGAAAAACCCTGCCAATTATAGACCCATTAGTATGTTAGATGTAACCTCTAAACTATATGCCAGGCTCCTTCTTGGGAGACTGGAAGAATGGGCAGATACAAATAAGGTGATATCAGATATCAAGTATCCAGGCAGGTTTCCAAAGAGGGAAATCCACATTGGACCAGTGCTTTGTGATGAACTTTCTGCTATGTAAATACATCCATAATTTGAAGCAAAAATTATATGTTGCTTTTATCGATCTAAAGTCAGCTTTCGATACGGTCCCAAGACATGTGTCAGGGAACTGCCATCGCAGCTAGCAGAGGAGGCGAGACTCAGCAGCGATGCTGGAGAGGGGCCAAGCAGGGAGAGAGGGAGGTCCCCGGCTGGGGAAGATAATCAGCGCTACATCAGGGATAGAGGGGGGCCGATGGGGGAAGCGGAGAGGAGGCTCCAGGACTCTTCGCAGGAGACCAGCAAGGAGAGCACAAGTCCTCCACTGCCTACGCCCACCCTGCGCAAAAGACTTTCGCGCAGGGAAAGTAGGCGGCGACTTGGCGTCAAAGAGCTTCTTTGCTGGAAGAGGTTCAAGAAACACCCACTGACAGATCCTGCCAGCGACTGAACAGCCACGGAGTGGAGGGCTGTCCAGAGGGAAACGGCTTAACCAGGCAAACTAGCCCGGAGAGGCGGTAACTTACGCACAAGCAACCCTTAAAGCCATTACAGCAATCCATCAGTCCCTGAAGTTGCTTGTGCACAGTGGCAGGCAGGGGAGCATAATGAGTCAGACCGGAGAAGCCGGCGGCGCGGAGCGAGCAGCTAGAGTGCAGAATCTGGTGGAGAGGAACCGAGATTTAGAACAGCATGTGGCTCTGCTGACGGCGAGGGTGGATGAATGGAGGGCTCAGGATGCCAAGGTCAGACTCACCCCCATCGCAAGGAAGGTACCGGGGCTAGTGCACAAGTTTGGGGGGAAGCCCCAGGACTACAACGCGTTCCGAACGGAAATAGAGTACGCTTTGGAACTGCAGCATAATGACTTTGCTGATGATGGGGAAAGGGTGGCTTACATTGTCGGGCATCTGGAGCATGGAGCGCGGGAATGGATCAGGCCCCTAATGGCAACGCAAAATGCCGCCTTGAAAGACGTCAGTTTTTTCAGGCAATGAATGCAATGTTTTCAAGAGAAGTGGAGCAAACTGTGGTTCGACGGCAATTGATGGGGTGCAAGCAGGGGAATCAATCTGTTAGAGAGTACTGGTCGCGCTTTGCGATGTTGATCCACCGGCTTGGGTGGGATCTGGACGCTGAACCCATTCAGATGTTGTTTGATGAGGGGTTGTCCCCAACGGTCAAGGATGAGCTTTCCCGCATGCCCCGCCCGCAGTCGATGGACCAGCTGACCAAGGCTGTGCTTGCGATTGGAGCAAGACAGGAAGCCCGGGCTCAGGAGAAGGGCGGAGGGAGCGGGGAGCGTTACCATGACTACCGCATTCCTGAAATACCGAGACAGCCTTCCCAGCCAGCAGAGCCAATGGAAATAGATGGCGCGTGTGTGCGGTTTCAAATACCACTGAAGGGCGCAAGAGGGAGGGAAAGGATTGGAAACCCCACAAGAAGTGTTTCCTCTGCCAACGGCCAGGACATTTTGCCAGGGTCTGCCCTCAAAGAAAGGCCTGGCAAGGGATGGTGGGAGCTGCTGGCTGTGAGGGGGAGGAAAAAACGGAGCAGGCCCAGGGAAACAACCAAGCTTGGCTGCCAATCAGTGGGGGCAGCAGCCAAGCCAACAACCAATAGAAGTGCCCCAACCAGACCCTCCCAGGGCAGTCATAGCCCTAGAAGTGGTGCTAGAACTCCCAAATGGGCACCCAGTGAAGGTGAAGGGGCTGCTGGATTCAGGCAGTTCCTGCAATTTCTTCAGCAAGAGTTTCGCTATGGAACACCAACTCCACCTGCTTCCTCTGGATTTCCCCTTGCAGGTGACAACCATAGACGACAGGGAACTTCTGGGAGGGGAGGTGACGCACCAGACCCCACCAATGAGAATGAGGGTGTCCAGGCACACAGAGGCCATTGCCTTTCACGTAGCCACACTGTCAGGACCCCCAATAATACTGGGAATGAGCTGGCTGGGACTGCATGATCCAGTAGTGGCATGGCACCAGCGGTCAGTCACCTTTGGGTCAGCTTACTGCTTGGAACACTGCATGGGGGGTGGAGACCCCAAGGATGACAGTGGCCAGGGTGGCTGGAATGGCTGTGGAGCCAAAGGGGAAGGTGCCACCCCAATATGCTGACCTGCAGGAGGTCTTCAGCGAGAAGGAGGCGGATAGACTACCCCCCCCATAGGCCCTTTGACTGCCAAATCAACCTACTCCCAGGGGCTCAGTTGCCAGTGGGTAAGCTGTATGCCATGTCGGACAGGGAGATGCAGAAGTTGAGGGAATTTATTGACAAGAACCTGAAAAGAGGTTTCATAAGAGAATCAAGGGCGGTGGGGGGGGGCATTCCGGTGTTCTTTGTGGACAAAAAAGACACAAAGCAGCCCAGATTAGTCGTAGATTTCAGGGCCTTGAACATGGTATCGGAACCCGTGACCTTCCCAATGCCCAGGATTGACGATATTTTAACAAGGGTGCGGCAGGGAATTTTTTTTACCAAGCTGGACATCAGGGGAGCATACAATTTGATCAGGATGAGGGAGGGGGGCGAATGGAAAACCACCATGTTCACCCCACTGGGGGCCTTTGAGTACCTAGTTATGCCCTTCGGATTACAGTCGGGCTCCGCCTGTTTTCAAGCTTTCATGCACCACGTGTTGGGTTCCCTGCTGTACAAGAACTGCGTAGCCTTCTTGGACGACGTCTTAATCTATTCTGACAATGAGAAGCAACATGTCAAAGACGTCAGGGAAGTGCTAAAGAGACTGCAGAAGCACCAGTTGTGGGTCAAGCTGGAAAAATGCCAATTTCACGCAAGGGAGGTTGAGTTTCTGGGGTACAAGTTGTCAGACAAGGGCCTAGCTATGGACCCCAGCAAGGTGAAGGCGGTACTGGAATGGAAGGCCCCAAAGACCCGGAAGGACGTGTAGAGGTTCCTAGGGTTCAGCAACTTCTACAGGAAGTTTATCAAGAATTTCGCCCATTTAACAGCACCCATCACAGACTGTCTCAGTAGCAAAAAGAAGTTTGTCTGGACGGAAGGGGCCTAGCAATCCTTTGAAAGCCTGAAAAAAGCGTTCGCATCGGAAGAACAGCTCCTGCACGTGGATCTGGAGAAACCCATGAGGCTAGAGACCGACGCGTCAGACTGGGCCATAGGAGCCGTGCTTTTGCAGCCAGGAACCCAGCAAGACTGGAGGCCGTGCGCCTTTTTCTCGAGGAAGCTGAACAAGTCGGAGCAGAACTACACAGTGTATGACCGCAACCGCTAGCTATCTATGCAGCATTTCGCCGATGGAGACATCGTTTGCACGGATCACAAGAACTTGGAGTACTGGAGGACTGCGCGAGTACTCAACCAGAGACAGATTTGATGGGCACAAGAGTTCTCCAAGTTTTCCTTCGAGATCCGGTATGTGCCTCTCTCCCAGAAGCCGGAGTACATGGAAGGAGAGGGACCGCCGGAAGCCCGACACATGTTCCCCGAGGACAGATGGGTGTGTGTGTGTGGGAGTGTTGGTTGGGAGACGAGAACTAGCCGGTCTCACCAAGGACGACCAGTTCGCCCAAACCAAATCAGGGAACTACGGGAAGGAAGGGAAAACCATGGAGAGTTTGAGGAAAAGGAAGGGGTACTATACTATAAGGGAAACTAGGCAAACCAGGCAAACTAGCCCAGAGAGGTGGTAACTTATTCACAATTAACTCTTAAAGCCATTACAACATGTATTGTGGCAAAAATTGGAAAAGACAAATATAGACCTCCGTCTATTATCTCCCATCAAAACATTATATACTGACACATCAATACAAGTAAAGGTGGATCTGGCTGGCCATCTCACCACTAGAATTAAGACCATTACTGGAGTCAAACAGGGATGCATTTTTTTTTTTTAAAATATCATCAAGTTTATTTCTTATGAATCAATGCAGTCTCAGAGTTCTATTACTCATGAATATCTTAGGGTTGCCATATTTCAAAAGGTGCAAATCTGGACACTTTTTTGCAACACTACCAATATGGGTATGTATGCATCTGGATTTTCCTGGACATTTCAGCAATTTCCACCTAGACGCAGCTTTCTTTTTTTAAAAACAAAATATATTTATTAAAGATTTTCTTAATACAATAAAAAAACCAAAATAACATATACTTTTACAATAACCATACTTTCTTCGCTTCTTTGGACTTCCTCACATCTCTCGTTCCTGCGTTCCAAATTTTCAAGCTTTACCCAGCAATTTATCACCTTGTTTCAATTCTTATATTATAATTTTCCAATATTGTCTCCCTAATTTTAGATAATTTAACCCAAACCTTAAAAGCTTAGATTTAACATAATATTTATCCAAAATTTATCTTTTCTTATCTTTTCATTTATCTTCATATTCCTTTTGACTAGCTTGTTGGTGCCATATTGTTAATAATCTTACATCTTTCTTAACATTCATACAATTTACAATATTTTTGTAAATAGTCCTTAAATTTCTTCCAGTCCTCCTCCACAGCCTCTTCTCCCAGGTCTCGGATTCTGCCAGTCATTTCTGCTAGCTCCATATAGTCTATCAGTTGCATCTGCCATTCTTCCAGTGTGGGCAAATCTTGGGTTTTCCAGTGCTTGGCGACAAGTATCCTTGCTGCTGTTGTTGCAACCATAAAATATGTTCGGTCCTTCTTTAACACCCTCTGGCCGACGATGCCCAAAAGAAAGGCCTCTGGTTTCTTAGGGAAGGTATACTTAAATACCTTTTTCAACTCGTTATATATCATCTCCCAGAAAGCCTTAACTCTAGGGCAGGTCCACCAGAGGTGAAAGAACGTTCCTTCAGTTTCTTTACATTTCCAACATTTATTATCAGACAAATGGTATATTTTTGCAAGCTTGACTGGGGTCATGTACCACCTATATATCATTTTCATAATATTTTCTTTCAAGGCATTACATGCCGTGAATTTCAAACCGGTGGTCCATAACCTTTCCCAGTCAGCAAACATGATATTGTACCCAATGTCCTGTGCCCATTTTATCATAGCCGATTTGACCGTTTCATCTTTTCCACCTAGAATCCTATCTTTTTATCCAACTTGAAAACTTCTTTGATCTGAGCAATAGTAACCAATCTCGCACTTTATCTTTTAATTTCTCCAAACTCTGCAACCTCCAATTATCTCCATCTTTTTCTATTATTTCCCAATATTTCGGCCATTTGGCCTCCATATTGAGTCTTTTCCGGGCCTTAGCTTCCATTGGTGATAACCACCTTGGGGTCTTATTTTCCAATAAGTCTTTATATTTTATCCAGACATTGAACACTGCTTTCCTGACAATATGGTTCTTGAAGGCCTTATGACTTTTAACCTTGTCGTACCACAAATATGCATGCCATCCATAAGCATTGTTAAAACCTTCCAGATCCAAAACCTCAGTGTTTTCAAGAAGCAGCCAGTCTTTCAACCAGCAGAAAACTGCTGATTCATAGTACAACTTTAAGTCTGGCAGGGCAAAGCCCCCTCTTTCTTTAGCATCAGTTAGTATTTTAAACTTAATTCTGGGCTTTTTGCCCTGCCAGACAAATTTGGAAATATCTCTTTGCCACCTCCCAAAACACTCCATTTTATCCACAATCTGTAAAGTCTGGAACAAAAACAGCATTTTTGGCAATACATTCATCTTTATAGCAGCAATTCGTCCTGACAAGGAAAGTTTCAATCTTGACCAAACTTCTAAATCCCTTTTAATTTCAGACCAGCATTTTTCATAGTTATCCTTAAATAGACTCATATTCTTCACTGTTATGTTTACCCGCTAAACATACCCGCTGATCCGCTAAGCCGCTTATCAGCTGATCCGCTAAGCCCACTAAGCCGCTAATAGCGCTAATCTGCTAAGCCGCTAATGGGCTTGCTTCGCAAGACGAAAAAACCGCAAGACGAAGAGACTCGCGGAACAGATTCTTTTCGTCTTGCGAGGCACCTCTGTACCCTTAAAAACTGGGTACATTACACTACCCAACTGATGGGCAAATATGACCTCTCAGTGTCTGAGATCAAAGAACCTCCCATATATTCCCAGAAAAGTATCTTTAAACGAACCAAAAGGGCAGTGGCAACTAAAAACGATCTAAATATGTACACATCTACATGCACCCCATTATATTTTAAACTTAGAGAGGCCTATGAACATACTTCTTATTTTAATGAATTGACTTTTGTGCAACTTTGGAAAGCTTTCACAGAGTTACGATTAAATACAATAAACTCTGCTTACAGAGATGGGAGACACAGAGGCATACCAACAAACAAATGTGTTTGCATTAGGGGATGTCCTGAAGTAGAGGACCTTATGCATTATATCTTGAGCTGCCCCTTATATAATGAAGCAAGAGAAAGATTTTTAGCACCTATAATGACAAGGTCCCCTGGCCAGAACCCCTCTGACATGATTTTATATCTCCTCACAGACACAGTTAAGTATGTGACCTGGCATGTAGCACTCTTTGCAACTGCTGCTAGGAAAATTAGAACAAATTATATAGCCAAGGTAGCCACCAACTGTAAAGGAGATTAATTTATTTGACCCTATCTACATCAAGCTATATTCTATCTTTATCACCAAACTCCAAATATAATTGCACATTGTATTAATTAACATTATTTTAAACTATATTAGTGGCCATGTGAAAATTTTAGCTTATAAATTTTATTGTTTAATGTCTTAACTTGTATATTAAGGTACTTTTATAGCTCTGTTTAGAGTAGGTAATGTCTTGATAATATAAATGCTTTAAGTTTTTTCTATCAATCCAGTATATTTTCTTTTAATTGTTGAATGATTCTGTGTACATTGTGGCAGCCTTTGGCTATGTGCAGTAAAATTGACTGACTGAGACTCCTGAAGGAGAGTGAAAGGTGGGATATCAAGTCCAAACTCTTCCTCCAAACTCTTTGTAATAGTGACATTTCCCATAAATATGCTGAGACACAACCAAGTAATGTTATAGATTTCAATAGGATTCATGGAAGGGCCAAGTCTATTCTGCAGTTAAAATGAATGGGGCATGGAAGTGCTTAACTCGTTCTTGATCAGGGCCAAAACTTGGGGGAAGGAATCTTTAGTCCCTGTAGCAAACAGCAGGCACAACACCATTTTGTATAGAATGCAGAGCCAGTTCTTCTCATAAGCAACCAAGGGGAGCCTCTGAGGTGCTGGATCATGGGTAGGCAAACTAAGGCCTGGGGGCCAGATCTGGCCCAATCGCCTTCTAAATCCGGCTCGCGGACGGTCCAGGAATCTGTGTGTTTTTACATGAGTAGAATGTGTCCTTTTATTTAAAATGCATCTCTGGGTTATTTGTGGGGCATAGAAATTCGTTCATTTCCCCCCAAAAAATATAGTCCGGCCCCCCACAAGGTCTGAAGAATAGCAGATCAGCCCCCTGCTGAAAAAGTTTGCTGACCCCTGTGCTAGATGCACCACTAGAACTGGCGGCATGGTGTGAGTACCAAGTAGAGGTCAAGAGAAGGATGTGTTTCTTTTGGAGTCCCCACTGGGGAGAAAGGGGACTATAAATGAAGTGAGGGCCTCACAGACCTACACTGCAGCCAATTTGGGCTGATTTAAGCCCACTGAGGTGCTGGCACAATTCTACTGGAGTTTTGCTCCCTCCCTGCATGTATAGCTAAGAAAAACCTTTGTCTCACCTCCCCACACATTTTTTGATTGCCAGCACACCAACATCTCTACAGGTATATGCGTGGGAAGGGGGGCAGATTCGATTAGCCCTCCCCAAAGGATCATATTTTCTTTAGTGAACTCTGCTCTGATGCTACAATGTTGTTATATTATTTATCTTTTTTTAGGATTTCAAGTGAAGAGCTCTGACTCTCTTCTTTTCAGTCTGCGTGTGCCAGTTTAATGTGTCCAACTGTTAGTTCTCTTGGTCTTGAATGCCTCCATGTCCCTGAAGTTCTTCCGCTGCTGTTGTTGTCTTTTTTTTTTTATAAAAATTTTTATTCATTTTTCAAACACATAATAAAAAACAAACACAACACAAAACAAAAACATACACAACATTAAACATATACCGACTTCCCCATACCTCCCTTTCGCTGCATCCTTATTCCACAATTCTTTAGCAACCCTTTAGTCAATTTATCTATTAGTTCCCTTTCATTAGATTTCCTTAAACTTATTAGTTACAGCTGTAATTCTCTACTTCTTACCCCTTGACATCTTAACACTCCTCAATTTTACAACAGTTTTTAAGATATGTTTTGAATTTCTTCCAGTCCTCTTCCACTGTCTCTTTCCCCTGGTCTCGGATTCTGCCGGTCATCTCTGCTAGTCCCATGAAGTCTGTCACCTTTGTCTGCCATTCTTCCAGAGTAGGTAGTTCTTGCATCTTCCAATACTTTGCCAGAAGAATTCTTGCTGCTGTAGTAGCATACATGAAAAAAGTCCTATCCTTCTTTGGCACCAATTGGCCAACCATGCCCAGGAGAAAAGCCTCAGGTTTCTTAGGAAAAGTCCACTTAAGGACCTTCTTAATTTCATTATAAATCATCTCCCAGAAGGCTTTAATCTTTGGACAGGTCCACCAAAGGTGGTAAAAGGTACCTTCAGTCTCATTACATTTCCAGCATTTGTTATTGGGCAAATGGTAAATTTTTGCAAGCTTGACTGGGGTCATGTACCACCTGTAAATCATTTTCATTATGTTTTCTTTTAAGGCATTACATGCCGTAAATTTAACACCAGTGGTCCATAACTGTTCCCAGTCAGCAAACATAATGTCATGACCGATATCCTGTGCCCATTTAATCATAGCTGATTTCACCGTTTCATCCTGTGTATTCCATTTCAACAGCAAGTTATACATTCTAGACAAATTCTTAGTATTGGGTTCTAACAATTCTGTTTCTAGCTTTGACCTCTCCTTCTGAAATCCCATTTTCCTGTCCTGCTTAAATGTCTCATTTATCTGATGGTAATGTAACCAGTCTCAAACTTTGAACTTTAATTTCTCATAACTCTGAAGTTTAAGCTTCTCACCATCTTGTTCTAGGATTTCACAGTATTTTGGCCATTTAGAATCCATATTAAGTTTTTTCACCGCCTTAGCTTCCATTGGTGACAACCACCTGGGAGTTTTACTTTCCAACAAGTCTTTATATCGAATCCAAACATTGTATAGTGCTTTCCTGACAATATGGTTTTTGAAACTTTTATACACCTTTACCTTGTCATACCATAAATATGCATGCCAACCGAAGTTATTATCATACCCTTCCAAATCCAAAATGTCTGTGTCTTCAAGAAGTAGCCAGTGTTTCAACCAGCAGAAAGCTGCTGATTCATAATAAAGTCTTAAGTCCGGCAGGGCAAAGCCCCCTCTATCTTTTGCATCAGTTAAAATCTTAAATTTTATTCTGGGCTTTTTGCCCTGCCAGACAAATTTAGATATGTCTTTCTGCCACTTCTTGAAGCAATCCATCTTGTCCAAAATCTGTAACGTCTGAAACAAAAATAACATTCTAGGCAATACATTCATCTTAATAACAGCAATTCGGCCTAACAAGGAAAGTCTCAGTCTAGACCATATTTCTAAATCTTTCTTTACTTCTGTCCAACACTTCTGTCCAACACTTTTCATAATTGTCTTTAAATAAGTTCACATTCTTAGATGTTAAGTTCACCCCCAGGTATTTCACTTTTTTGTTATTTCCAACCCTGTTTCACTCTGAAATCTCTCTCTTTCCGCTGCTGTTGTTGTCTTCCCTGTATAGATCAGAGTGGAGCTGCAATTCCAGAGTTTCTTGAAATTCCTCAGCTTAGCTCCATTCCATAATGATCACATCCTGCTTGATGTTTCCAGACAAACAACAGGCTACAACATGTCAGGGACTGGACAGAGAAGGAATGGTGGAGCCCGCCTCCCCATCCTGAACCTTCCAGAGAAGAGACAGTATAGATTTACAACAGTGGTTTGCAGTAGGTCACAGCTCAGAGTTAGATGAAGGGCAGAGTTGGGAAATAATGGGAGAGGAGGTGAGGGAGGCAGAGCTGGAGCAGCTGGCTGACACATTATCACTAGAAAGCATTCCACACCCACTTCTACCAGAACCCAGCAAGCATTGAAAGTAGGAGAGCAAAGGGGAATGGCCCTCAGTGGCCACTGTAAGGTGGGTGATGCTGTTGACGATTGGGGAGAAAAGGGGGCGGGTGGACATTATTTGGAGCAACACCACTACTCTAAGAGGCTGCATTTCTAAGCCACTCTCTGTGAATATTGAATAAAAGATATTGGTAATAATTTCATTGTCTATCTATTCCTGGCAGCCTACCATGGAGGGATTGGATTCCGTGATGCCTGACACAACAATTCACTCCTTTCTACTGATCAGTTGGAGTCTCAAAACTTCTCCATTTCCTCCTCAGGCTGGGAAGGTGGAGCTCATGCTTAGCCACTGTCAGGCAGCAGAGGAAACAACCCCCATGGCAGGTTGCCAGGAACGAATAAGACAAGGAAAAGTCCTTACCATCTGCTTTTTATTCAATATTTAAAGAGAGAGACTTGGAACACAGCCACTTGGAATAATGGTGTTGTCCCAAGTAACTCTCCACCCCCCTTTCCCTCACTTCCTCATTCGTCATCATCTCCCCTATGGGTGGCACTGAGGACCCTTTGCTTCTGGGCCCTTTGCTCTACTACTTTCAAGGCTCGCTGGGTTCTGGGAGAGGAAGGGTCTGGAATGCTTTCTAAAGACACGGTGTCTGCCTGCTGCATTCTCTTCCTCCTCCTCCTCCTCTCCCATTATTTCCCAGCTTTCCCCTTCATCTGCCTCTGAGCTGTGCCGCCCTCAAATCCCTGTTGTAATTCTGAACTGTCTTCCTCTTCTCTGGAAGGGTCAGGCTGGGGAGGCAGTCTCCACCATTCCTCCTCTGCCCAGTCCCTGACACCAGCAAACAAAAGCAGTGCTGAATGCAAAGAACTCTCACCCTGGTAGTTTTGGTCAGTTGGGGTAGCGTGTATGAAACACCCTTTGCAAGTCTGGAGCATGGACATTTTCTGCGTACTCCCATGATCTTTCTTTGGGGCCATACCCCTTCCACACAATCAGGTATTACAACTCATTTCTTCACATCCTGAAGTCTAGAATTTGTTCTACTTCATACCCTTCCTCTCCTTCTACCATGACAGGAGGCGGAGATGCTTGTCTAGGTGCCTGGTGTAATGGCTTGCATTTCTTCATTTCCTTGAACTCTTTGCTCAGAGCTGAAATTACTGCTGGAGCCTACCTTTTCTCCCTCCTCCTTGCATTCCAATTTAATTTGGCTGTAAGCTTTCTTTCTTTTCTTTTTTTTTAAAAAAAGATTTTTATTAAAACAAAATAAACAATTATACAAACAATAATATTTTATTATTAAAACAATTATACAAACAATAACTTATTTTCTTATAACTTACTTCCCCGACTTCCTCATGCCTCCACTTTCTGTATTCCAATTTCTAATTTATTAATTCAGCAAATCCTTTCCCTTAATTTTCATTTAATTTTTAACTTTTCTTTTCTTTTTACTTATCCATTACAGCTGGAAACCACCTAATTTCTAAACCAACGTCATTCTAACATTCATTAATTTTGCAATGTTTCTTAAGATAGTCCTTAAATTTCTTCCAATCTTCTTCCGCTGTCTCTCTCCCCTGGTCTCGGGTTCTGCCAGTCATTTCTGCCAGTCCCATATAGTCTATCACCTTCATCTGCCATTCTTCCAAGGTGGGTAGGTCTTGTGTCTTCCAATACTTTGCGATGAGTATTCTTGCTGCTGTTGTAGCATACATAAAAAATGTTCTATCCTTCTTTGGCACCAATTGGCCGACAATACCCAAGAGAAAGGCCTCTGGTTTCTTCATTTAAATACCTTTTTCAGTTCATTATATATCATTTCCCAGAACGCCTTAATCTTTGGGCACGTCCACCAAAGGTGAAAGAATGTACCTTCATTTTCTTTACATTTCCAACATTTATTGTCAAGCAAGTGGTAAATTTTTGCAAGCTTGACTGGGGTCATGTACCACCTATAAATCATTTTCATAATATTCTCTCTTAGGGCATTACATGCCGTAAATTTCATACCGGTGGTCCACAACTTTTCCCAGTCAGCAAACATAATGTTATGACCAATATCTTGTGCCCACTTAATCATGGCTGACTTCACCGTTTCATCCTGCGTATTCCATTTCAACAGCAAGTTATACATTTTTGACAAATTTTTAGTATTGGATTCTAACAATTCTGTTTCCAATTTTGATTTTTCCACCTGGAAGCCAATTTTCCTGTCCAACTTATAAACCTCCATTGTCTGATAATAATGAAGCCAGTCTCGCACTTTATCTTTTAATTTCTCAAAGCTCTGCAATTTCAGTTTGTCCCCTTCTTGTTCCAAAATTTCCCAATATTTCGGCCATTTGGACTCCATATCGAGCCTTTTCACAGCCTTTGCCTCCATTGGCGACAACCACCTTGGGGTTTTATTTTCCAGCAAGTCTTTATATCTAATCCAGACATTATATAATGCTTTCCTGACAATATGATTTTTAAAGGCTTTATGAGCTTTGACCTTGTCATACCACAAATATGCATGCCATCCAAAAATATTGTTAAAACCTTCTAAGTCCAAAATGTCTGTGTTCTTAAGAAGCAGCCAGTCCTTCAACCAGCAGAAAGCTGCCGATTCATAATATAGTTTAAAGTCTGGCAGGGCAAATCCCCCCCCGCTTTCCTTTGCATCAGTTAAAATCTTAAATTTTATTCTGGGTTTCTTGCCCTGCCAGACAAATTTAGAAATATCTTTCTGCCACTTCTCGAAACAGTCCATCTTGTCCACAATTTGCAATGTTTGAAACAAAAACAACATTCTAGGCAATACATTCATCTTTATAGCTGCAATTTGACCAGATAAGGAAAGCTTCAAATTTGACCAGATTTCTAAATCTTTTTTCACTTCTGTCCAACGTTTCTCATAATTATCTTTATAGGTTCACGTTTTTAGCTGTCATATTAATCCCCAAGTATTTCACTTTCTTAACCACAGTTAAACCTGTCTCATTCTGAAACCTCTCTTTTTCAATAGCTGTTAAGTTTTTCTCTAATACCTTAGTTTTTGACTTATTCAATTTAAATCCTGCTACTTGACCAAACTCTTGAATTAATTCTAAAACCCTTTTAGTACTAGATTCTGGCTCTTGTAATGTAAGTACCAGATCATCTGCAAATGCTCTCAGTTTGTATAGTTTAGCTCCGAACTGTACCCCTTTAACCAGCTGATCCCTTCTAATCATGTTCAGCAAGACCTCCAGGACTGATATAAAAAGTAATGGAGAGATTGGGCACCCCTGACGTGTCCCTTTTTCTATCTTGAATTCTTCCGTAACCACATTGTTTACAATTAGCTTTGCTTTTTGTTCAGAGTATATTGCACCTATACCATTTTCAAACCCTTGGCCTACCCCCATCCCCCGGAGATTCTTTCTCATAAAACTCCAAGAAATGTTGTCAAAGGCTTTCTCCGCGTCCACGAATATCAAAACTGCTTTAGTGTTTATATTCACTTCTAGTTTTTCCAAAATATCAATTATATTCCTTACATTATCTGACAAGTGTCTTATTGGGAGAAAGCCCGCTTGATCTCTATGAATCTCCTCCATCAAAACTTTTTTCAATCTCTTAGCCAAAATGTCAGCAAAGATTTTGTAATCCACATTTAGTAAAGAAATGGGGCAGTAGTTCTTGAGTTGAGTCTTTTCAGTCTCTGTCTTCGGTATAAGTGTAATAAAAGCCTCTTTCCACGATTCTGGTGCCCTTTTCCCCTCCAAAATTTCATTGTAGACTTCCTTCAAAGGTTGTAATAACCACTCCTTCAAAGCTTTATAGTATCTGGAAGTCAGCCCATCCGGTCCCAGAGATTTACCCAATTGCGTGTTTTGAATGGCACCTTCTATTTCCTGTTCGGTTATTTTCTGGTTCAAAACTATTTTACTTTCATAAGAGATTTTTTTTAATCCATTTTTCTCAAGGAATTGTTCTATGTCCACTTCTTTCTGCGGCCCTTGTGAATATAATTGTTTAAAGTATCTCTGGAAGCAATTTCTAATCTCAATTGGGTTGTAAATGTTCTTTCCTTCCACTTCTAAATTTGTCACCGTATTCAGTTTTTGTCTTGTCCTCATTTGCCAAGCCAACAGTTTACCACATTTATCTGCTGATTCAAAGGTCTTTTGTCTCATTTGTTTAATTTTCCATTCTATTTCTTGATTCATCAGTTCCATGTATTGTGTTTGATATAACTTGATTTCTCTCAAAATCTCATGAGACTTTGGTTTTGATCTTAATTTCCTTTCCCCTTCCTTTATCTTCTCCAAAATCTTATCTTTCTTCTCATTTTGGCTTCTCTTTTTTATTGCATTTTGTTGTATCAAGAATCCTCGCTGTAATGGGAATTGGGGTTGCTTGTGCGTAAATTCCAAACTGCTCCGAGCTGGCTGCATAGCTGGACCTTGTCCCGGTTTGACAGCCCTAAAACGCGACTGTCTCAATCACTGGCAGAATCCGTCAGTGGGCGTTTCCTAAACTTCCTCCAACATAAGAATTCCTTAACAGCCAATCTCCTCCTCCCTTCCCTGCGCGGAAGCCTTCTGCGCATAGTGGATGTGCCAAGGGGTGGTCCTGCACTCTCCTCACTGACTTCACTGGAAGAGTCTCGGAGCCTCCCCTCTGACGTACTCTCAGTCTCTCCTTTCTTCCTGGTGTCACCTCGGTTTCCTTCCCCAGCGGAAGCTCTCCCTCTTTCCTTGCTGGTTCCCTCTCCGGCATCATTAGGGAGCCTTACCACTCCACTCGGCTACGATGTCAGTTCCCTGACACTCGCATAACGGCTTTACTTGCGTCCCAGATTATTCTTTTTTCAACATTGGTCTTCATATTTATTTCAAAATAGTCTCTCAAAGTTTTTTTGGGCCTTTTTGTATACCTCTTCATCTCTAAATAAGGTGTCATTCATCCTCCATCTGAAGGAGCCAGCTGTTATTTGCTTCATCTCCATCTTTACGGCATTATGGTCGGAGCAAGTTTTTGGGCAGATTTCAACTTTTTTTTATCTTTGGAGCCATTCCTCTAGTAACCCATATTTGGTCAATTCTAGTCCATGTCATTTTGGCTTCAGAGAAGAAGGTTCCCTCTCTCTCAAGAGGGTTTTTTGTTCTCCAAATATCAACCAAGTCCATATTGTCAGTCATTTCAAAGAAAGTTTTTGGTAGTCTTCCATCTTTAGTAACTACCTGTCTTTGTGCTTTGTCCATATTTGTAGATACTACTCCATTCATGTCTCCCATCAAAATTAAGTTGTAATCCAGATAGTCCAACAAAATCTCATGCAACTTCTTAAAAAATTCAGATTTCCCCTCATTCGGTGCATAAATTCCTACAATCAAAAATTTCTCTCCTTGCACTTGAATTTCAATTGCCAAGAATCTTCCTTGGTCATCTTTAAAGATTAATTTCGGCAGCAATCTTTCCTTTGCGTATATCACCACTCCTCTTTTTTTTTACTCTGTCAGATGAAATGAATTCTTGTCCCAATCTTTTATTAATAAGTATTTTCCTATGTGACCTCATCACATGTGTCTCTTGTAAGCAAATCAAGTCCAATTGTTCTTTCTTTAATATATGAAGAATGCTTTTTCTCTTCCGGGGTATGTTCAGACCATTACAATTCCAGCTTAGAAGTTGCAGAGCCATGATGGGATTATTTGCTTTTCCCTCCTACTGCTCCAAGTAATTGTTCTTCTTCAGTCGGTGGTTGCAGTCCAAATGATAAATTTGCTATGTCCCGTATTCCTTTTCTTGATGTTGGTTCTTGTCCAGATTCCGCCTCTTTCTGAAGATCCTCTTCGTAGTCTCTGAAAAACTTGTCTTTGTCACTCACTGTCCTTATTCTTATTTTCCTTCCTTTGTATTTAAAGGATAGGCCTTGAGGGAATTCCCACCTGAAAAGTATGCTGTTTCTTTTCAATAAAATAACCAGATCTCTGTAGTAGGTTCTTACATCCAAAATGTACTTCGGTATATCTTTAAAGATCTCCACATGAGAATCTTCAATTTGCAGTGTTTTTTGATAGTGCGAATTCAGAATTTTATCTCTTTCTTCTTTTGATCTTAAAGTTATCAAACAGTCTCTTGCCTTATTCCTTCTTTGTCTTGTACCAAGTCTAAATGCACTTACTATCTTGAATTCTTCCTTCTCAAGGCCTTGTTGCCAAAAGTCTGAGAATTCTTTTGCAAGAAAGTCCGCCAAATTATCCTTTTCACTTTCCGGTACTGCTCTGATTCTCAAATTTCTCTCTTTTCTTTGCAAATCAATCATGGACAGTGTCAAATCATGATCCTCCAGTTTTTTACAGACTGGTGGAATTTTTTCCTGCGTAGCAATCGCAATTTCCTTAGCCTCCTGCAACCTTTCGAGTTGTAGCCGATTCCTCTAGTAGTTTTTCAATAGTCTCTGTATTAGAATTCACCTTCTTTCCAAGTTCATTTATACTTGTGGTATTTAAATCAATTTTTGCTGAGACCTCAGCTACTTTCTTATTGGTTTCTGCAATTTGCTTGTTAGTTTCGGCAACTTGTTTACTTGTCTCTGCCCCTTGCTTCGTTAAGTGTTCCAAAGATTCATTAATTTTTCCAAGTGCCTTAGCCAGTGCATCCTCCGATGACATAATTCTTGATTTTGTTTGTGAGGCAGCAGCTGCTCCTGTGCCTCCGGATGTTGAGGCCCTTCTTTGTTGTGAAATATCAATTTTGTATTGTCTACCAGATCTTAGACTTTTTTCCTGTAGCTCTACGTTCCCTTTATCATTTGCCATAACACTCTCATGCCAAGCCAAGGTCATTCTCACGCTTATAAGATTGTTTAGAATAGGAATTTTCCAGTGGCTCAGCAACTAGTAGTTCAGTTGTTATTGTTACAATCAAGTCTCCTCTAGGGGGAGAAATCTCTAGCTTCACTTTACAACTTTTGAAACAAAGTTTAAAAATCCCCCATGTCTCCTAAAAGTCCACAGTATCAATTTTCCTCAAAGTTATTTAAGTGCAACACAGTCCATATATAATCCAGGGACACTGTATCCTTTCAAAGAGATGGTTCAAAAGTTTGCTCAAAAGTTACTTCTTTACCTTAACGTGCAGACAGCCTACAGCCGGCTTCCCTGTCAAGGCAGTCCGTCCCCAGGGTGTTAGAACAGCAGTAAAATTCCGATTCCCTTCTTTCATGCAGGCATATAAAATACAAATTCCTCCCCTCCGCTCCTGCCTACGGGAGGAAGGCTGTTTTTTAACGGTGGATTTGTACTTGTCCAAAGATAAATTCTCTGACAGTTACAGCTTAACAGTCTCTTTGCTTTGATCTATCTGCAGAACGGAAAGGCAGACTTCCTCTTTATACCTTTCCCGTCTCGGTGCCAAATTTCCTCAAATTTAACTTCAATTTAGTCCTTTAATCATTAATCCTACTCACGGGTAGTTGCTTTTACTGAGTCCAATTCTTCGGAAGAAATCAGCGCTCTCCGCTAATGGCGATGCGGCTTCACTCCACAGGCTGGGTAGACGACTCTCAGCACCGCGCCACTCACCCGCTGCTGCTCTGAAGCCTTTAAAAAGGCTCTTCGCAGTTTTTGGGGGGGTACAAAAGGTGCCCGCCAAGTCTCCTTGTTCACAGGCTTCACCACCTGTGATTTTTGGGGGTCCCTGTTTCGCCGTAACGACAGGACCCGAACCCGCGGAGCAGACTCCCTCTGGAGCTCAGAGGGAAATCTGCCATTAGGCGCTGGCGCTGACCAGAAGTCCTTGGCTGTAAGCTTTCTGACTCTCTGTCAGCGGAGGCATGAAGCTGATATCACCCCGTTCTCTCTCTCTTTTTTAATAATAATTTTTATTCATTTTCCAAACATTTTTATACAATCAACTCTCATTTTATCACTCATTCATCAATTTTTGACTTCCATCAGTTTCTCTGCCAATCTTTCGTTAAAATTTCTATTGTTAACGCATTTCTAAACTTATTATTGCCTTTAGACACTCCTCTTCCCTCTTACTTTCTTTTTTACAATATTTCTTAATTTTTCACAGAGTCTCTTCAAAACCAACAAGCGTTGTCTGTACATCACATATGCTTTTCAGATATTCTGTAAATCTCCCCCAGTCCTCGAAAAACTTTTGGTCTTTCTGGTATCGAATCTTCCCAGTCAGTTTATCCAATTTTGCGTATTCAGTCAATTTCATTCTCCATTCTTCCACTTTTGGAATTTCTTCCTGTTTCCATCTTTGCGCCAGAAGTATTCTTGCTGCTGTTTCTTGCTCCTGACCGGATGGATACTAGAATCAGCAAGGGATACCCACATGACCTGAAGGTGCTGCTGTGCAATGCCAGGTCAATGATTCATAAGACCACTGCCATCCATGACTTGATCATGGATGGAGGACTTGACCTGGCATGTGTAACAGAGACTTGGTTGGATGAAGCAGATGGGCCTGTCCTTGCCGCTGCTTGTGCACCAGGTTTCTCTTACGCACAGCAACCCAGGTCATGTGGGCGGGGAGGGGGGGTTGCAGTGATTTTTAGAAAGTCATTAGTTTGCACCAGGCGTCCTATTGGGAAGACCCACTTTTCTGAGTGCATGTTCTGGAAGTTGGGCAATAGGGGCAGTACAGGATTCCTTTTGGTGTACCGACCTCCCCGCTGCACCAAGGATTCCCTGCCCGAGCTGCTTCAGGTCGTGGCGGATGTTCTCCTGGAGACACCTAGCTTGGCCGTCCTAGGGGATTTTAACATCCATGCCGACATGACCTTACAAGGGGCAGCTCGGGACTTCGTGGAAAGCATGGCCTCCATGGGGCTGTCCCTGAATAAGTCTGGCCCAACCCATAGCCGCGGACATGCCTTGGACCTGGTGTTTACCTCTATGGATGTTGGTGATC
Organism: Podarcis melisellensis; assembly: GCF_964234715.1. Taxonomy (NCBI): domain Eukaryota; kingdom Metazoa; phylum Chordata; class Lepidosauria; order Squamata; family Lacertidae; genus Podarcis; species Podarcis melisellensis. The sequence continues at coordinate 8,588,851 of NC_138535.1, read as the reverse complement.
TGACACTAAGTAAAAGTGAAACAAAAGAAGTGCCATGGTCAGATCACTTCCTGGTGCAACTGGACTTCTCTGCGACCCATCCCCTCTGCAGGGAGGTGGGACCAATTCGGATGGTCCGCCCCTGCCACTTAATGGATCCAAATGGTTTCCAGAGGGTGGTAGGGGATGCTTTATCCCATGTTGATGGCCTTTCAGCTGATTCCCTGGTGGCCCGCTGGAATGCGGAGTTAACCAGGGCTATTGACTGTTTGGCTCCGAAGCGCCCTCTCTGATTGCATGGAGCCCGGAGAGCCCCGTGGTTTTCCACGGATCTGAGGGCAATGAAACAATCGTTGAGATGGCTAGAGCGCCGGTGGCGGATAACTCATTCCGAATCTGACCGGACACAGGTTAGAGCTCAACGTCGAGCCTACCAAGTAGCGATAGCAACGGCGAAGAAGAATTTCTTCACCGCCTCTATTGCATCTGCAGAAAACAGCAGCAGGAGACTTTTTCAGGTGGTTCACAATTTAGCGGAAACACCTGTAACATCGGGGCCCAGTACGGGCCACATATTCTCCTGCAATGATTTTGCAAAGTTTTTTGCAGATAAAATCGCTCAGATTCGGGAAGAAGTAGACTCCACCGTGGGAGCAGGGCCAGGGCGGGAGAGTGCTAGAGTTCTGTCTAGTCAAGTTGAGTGGGATCAATTCCAATCTGTTACCTCCGAGGATGTGGACAGGCTGTTTGGACGAGTGAAACCAACCACCTGTCTCCTGGATCCTTGCCCATCCTGGCTTATAAAAGCTAGCCGGGAAGGACTGGGCGATGGGCTTTGTGGGGTGGTGAATGCTTCCCTCCGTGAGGGAGCCTTCCCAGATCCACTGAAAGAGGCGGTTATTAAACCGCTTCTTAAAAAACCATCTTTAGATGCGGCCACAATGGCCAACTATCGCCCAGTCTCAAATCTTCCATTCTTGGGCAAGGTGATAGAGCGAGCGGTTGCCGAACAACTCCAGGCACGCCTGGAAGAAGCGGACCATTTGGATCCCTTCCAGTCGGGATTCAGGCCTCATCATGGGACTGAAACTGCCTTGGTCGCACTGGTTGATGATCTCCGGCGGGCTAGGGACAAAGTTTAGAGCTGTTTCCTAGTTCTGCTGGATCTCTCAGCGGCATTTGATACCATCGACCATAACATCCTTCTTGACCGTCTTGAGGGGTTGGGAGCTGGGGGCACTGTCCTACAGTGGTTCCGCTCCTTCCTCCTGGGCCGTGTTCAGAAAGTGGTGGGGGGGGATGAGTGTTCAGACCCCTGGGCTCTCACTTGTGGGGTGCCTCAGGGTTCTGTCCTCTCCCCCATGCTTTTCAACATTTACATGCCGGCCCCAGGGTCCAATTTAACATCGCTGGGGACATTGCAGAATCAGTTTCTCCGTCGCCTCCTGAAACTCCCCATGTGTGTGAGCAATGAAGCCACACATCTGGAGTTAAGGATTGCATCATTGGAGACGGTCATCTGGAAGCGAGTCTTTGGCTATTGGCTGTCCAGCTGGCATAGGCTTCCCGACCATTACCTCTTTCAGTGCCTCTGGCGGGATGACTTTGTTAACCTGTGGGTAGGAAAAATCCATGCCAAACTTTTGAGCATTGGAATTTCCCCAGCGGACTCCTTAAAGATGAACCTACGCTCAGCCAAAAGCCTTATCGAGCAAAGACTAGCAGACATTGAAAATCAACACAACCTCTCCAGGGGTGGGGGTGTCTGCTCTCCCAGGTATCACGGAATAACCCCACCACTTGGCCTTCCATCATACATGTCATCTCTTTCATCTGCACCACACCGACTTGCATTTATTCGTGCAAGGTTCAATGTTTTTCCATTGAACCTGTTGAGCTACAGATTTTCCAAGGGTTTGGTGTCTTCCGTGTGACGGGAAAACAGTTGAATCTCTTCCTCATATAATGTTCAACTGTCCCTTACATAGCATAGCTAGGACTAAATTCCTGGGTCCTGCTTTACTGCGCTTGGTTGGCAGACCTGTTGAGTCACATGCCGCACTGCTCTTGCAGGATACAGATCCTTCTGTAACTCTGCAGGTGGCGAGATTCCTGAATGCGGTTATCTCACACACAAAAACCACCAAAAAATTACAACAACAACAACAACAACTAATCGGACAGTCATGATGAGAGTGCATGACGGATCTCGTCTCCAGTTCTCCTTTTTCTGTGAACCGTCCCTTGGATCTTTCCGGGCCCCAAGCCGTTATTGTCACTGTCCAATGACCACCCTTGCATCGTGGTGTTCCCCTTCTGTTGTTAGATGTACCGGTTTTTATGCTTCTGTGTTTTTATGTTTGTACATATTTTATGGGCTAATAGCCGTAAATAAATAAAATTGAACATTTACATGCAGCCGCTGGGAGAGATCATCAGGAGGTTTGGGCTGGGTGTTCATCAGTATGCAGATGATACCCAGCTCTACCTCTCTTTTAAATCAGAACCAGTGAGGGCAGTGAAGGTCCTGTGTGAGTGTCTGGAGGCGGTTGGAGGATGGATGGCGGCTAACAGATTGAGGTTGAATCCTGACAAGACAGAAGTACTGTTTCTGGGGGACAGGAGGCGGGCAGGTGTGGAGGATTCCCGGGTCCTGAATGGGGTAACTGTGCCCCTGAAGGACCAGGTGCGCAGCCTGGGAGTCATTTTGGACTCACAGCTGTCCATGGAGGCACAGGTCAAATCTGTGTCCAGGGCAGCTGTTTACCAGCTCCATCTGGTACGTAGGCTGAGACCCTATCTGCCTGCGGACTGTCTCGCCAGAGTGGTGCATGCTCTGGTTATCTCCCGCTTGGACTACTGCAATGCACTCTACGTGGGGCTACCTTTGAAGGTGACTCGGAAACTACAACTAATCCAGAATGCGGCAGCTAGACTGGTGACTGGGAGCGGCTGCCGAGACCATATAACACCGGTCTTGAAAGACCTACAATGGCTCCCAGCATGTTTCCGAGCACAATTCAAAGTGTTGGTGCTGACCTTTAAAGCCCTAAACGGCCTCGGTCCAGTATACCTGAAGGAGCGTCTCCACCCCCATCATTCTGCCCGGACGCTGAGGTCCAGCACCGAGGGCCTTCTGGCGGTTCCCTCATTGCGAGAAGCAAAGCTACAGGGAACCAGGCAGAGGGCCTTCTCGGTAGTGGCGCCCACCCTGTGGAACGCCCTTCCAGCAGATGTCAAAGCACTTTTCCAGCACTTATTACATGTTTTATACATTTTAGCCAGTTTAACTGGCGTTATATACCATCTATAAACCATTTTCATTACATTTTCCTTCAACGCAGTACACGCTGTAAATTTTAACTTTTCATTCCATAATTTCATCCAATCATCATATTGTATATTATAGCCAAAATCTCTGGCCCAATGTATCATTACCGATTTCACCTCTTCATCTTTTGTGTGCCATTCCAGCAACATTTTATACATTTTGGACAAATTTTTATACTCATTATTCAGTACGTCTGTTTGAAATTTTGATTCTTTTCCTTCATATGCACACACTTTACAATCTTTTTTAAACATTTCATTAACCGGATAGTAATGCAACCAATCATAAACAAATTCTTTCACCTCTTCATAGGTTTTCATTTTCCATTTCCCCCCCTCTCTTACTATCAATTCTCCATAAGTTATCCACCTCCCCCTCATATTAATCTTTTTCACACTCAACACTTCTAATGGTGAAATCCAGTGGGGGAGTCTTGGTTCCAACAGATTTTTATACCTCTCCCACACCTCTATCAGTGATCTTCGAAAGATGTGGTTTTCAAAACCTTTGTGGATTTTTTTCTTTTCATACCTGTCAGGGAACTGACATCAGAGCGAGAGGCGGAGGCAGGACTCCAGAGCGATGCCGGAGAGGGGACCAGCAGGGGGGAAGGAATTCAGTGCAACACCAGTAGAGAAGGGAGGGAGATGGAGGAATTGGAGACTGGTCTCCAAGACCCTGCATCAAAGACTAGTGGAGAGAGCGCTGGCACACCCCTGCCTTCCCCTTACTTGTGCAGGCGAGTTCCGCGCAGGGAAAATAGGAGGAGACTTGGGGTCAAACAGCTCTTATGCTGGAAAAGGTTCAAGAAACGCCCACTGACAGATTCTGCAAGCGACTGACCGGCCACGGAGTGTGGGCTGTCAGCCAAGGCATGGTGAACCAGGCAATCGGGCACAACTAGCAGGCAACTTACGCACAAGTAACCCCTTACAACCATTACAGCAATCTGTCAGTCTCTGAAGTTACTTGTGCACAGGCAGGGAATCATGAGCCAGACTGGAGGTGCCGGTGCAGCGAAGCAGGCTGTGAGTGTGCAGGACTTGGTGAAGAGGAACCAGGACCTGGAAAGGCATGTAGCTCTGCTGACGGCGCGACCCACCCCAGTGGCAAAGAAGGTGCCAGGGCTGGTACACAAGTTTGGCGGGAAGCCCCAGGACTATAATGGGTTCCGAACGGAAATAGAGTACGCTTTGGAGCTGCAACGCGATGACTTTGCTGACGATGCAGAGAGGGTGGCGTATATCGTGGGGCACCTTCAGGATGGCGCGCAGGAATGGGTGAGGCCCCTAATGGCCACTCAGAATGCTGCCATGAGGGACGTCCGGAAGTTCTTCCAGGCAATGGACGCAATGTATTCAAGCCAAATTGGGCAGAGTGTAACCCAGCGGGAGCTGATGAGATGCAAGCAGGGGGATCTATCCGTTAGAGACTACTGGTCCCGCTTTGCGATGCTAATACACCGGCTCGAATGGGATCTAGATGACCCGCCCATACGGATGCAGTTTGAGGAAGGGTTGTCCCCAACCGTGAAGGACGAGCTCTCCCGCGCGCCCCGCCCGCAATCTATGGATGAACTGACCAAAGCGGCACTTGTGATAGGAGCGAGGCAGGAAGCGCGCGCTTTGGAAAGGCGGGAAGGGAGAGGAGAACGTTGCCCTGACTACCGCATTCCGGAGATGCCAAGGCAGCCTTCCGGGGATGTTGAGCCAATGGAAATCGATGGTGCGCGTGAGGCTTCGAGCGCCAACCAAGGATTCAAACGGGAGGGGAAGGCAGCCAAAAGCACCAAGAAGTGTTTCCTCTGCCAACGGCCAGGACACTTTGCCAGGGTCTGTCCACAAAGAAAGGCTTGGCAAGGGATGGTGGGGGCCGCTGGGAGTGAGGAGGAGGTGGAGGAGGACAAGGTGCAGGGAAACGCCAGCGCTTGGCTGCCCACAGGGGGGCGCAGCAGCCAGGCGAGCAACTAATGGAAGTGCCCCAACCAGACCCACCCAAGGCGTCTATAGCGATAGAGGTGGTGCTAGAACTCCCAAACGGACACCCAGTCAAGGTTAAGGCAATGCTGGACTCAGGCAGCTCTTGCAATTTTTTCAGCAAGGAGTTCGCACTAGAGCACCAAATACACCTGCTGCCACTTGATTTTTCCCCTTCAGGTCACCACGATAGATGGCAGGGAGCTGCTGGGAGGGGAGGTGACACATCAAACACCACCAATGAGTATGAAGGTTTCCAGACACACCGAAACCATTGCCTTTCATGTGGCCACACTGGCGGGACCCCCGATAATACTGGGCATGAGCTGGCTAGTGCTACATGATCCAGTGGTGGCTTGGCATCAACGGACAGTCACCTTCAGGTCAGCGCACTGTTTGGAACACTGTCTAGGCGGGGAAAGGCCAAGGGGGAGGTTGGCCAGGCTGGCAGCAACTACACTGGAGCCGAGAGCAGAGGTGCCGCCCCAGTACGTGGACTTACAGGAGGTCTTCAGCGAGAGGGAGGCGGACAGACTGCCACCACATAGGCCCTTTGACTGTCAAATCAACCTACTCCCTGGGGCGCAGCCTAGGCTTATAGTGGACTATAGAAGATTAAACCTCGTATCGGAACCCGTGACCTTCCCAATGCCCAGAATTGATGATATTCTAACTCGGGTAATGAAGGGGATCTTTACCAAGCTGGACCTCAGGGGAGCGTACAATTTGATTAGAATGAGGGAGGGGGACGAATGGGAAACCACCATGTTTACCCCCCTTGGGGCCTTTCAGTACCTAGTTATGCCATTTGGATTACAGTCGGGCTCAGCCTGCTTTCAAAGCTTCATGCACCATGTGCTGGGACCCCTGCTGTACAAGAACTGCGTAGCATTTCTGCACGACGTCCTGATCTATTCGGACAATGAAAAGCAGCATGTCCAGGACGTCAGGGAAGTGCTGAAGCGGCTGCAGAGGCATCAGTTGTGGGTCAAGCTGGAGAAGTGCCAGTTTCACGCCAGAGAAGTGGAATTTCTGGGATACAAGTTATCAGACAAGGGCCTAGCCATGGACCCCAGCAAGGTGCAGGCAGTGCTAGAATGGAAGGCCCCCAAAACCCGGAAGGATGTGCAGAGGTTCCTAGGGTTCGGCAACTTCTACCGGAAGTTCATCAAGAACTTCGCCCACTTGACCGCACCCATCACGGATTGTCTCAGTAGCAAAAAAAGGTTCGTCTGGACTGAAAGTGCCCAAGGATCCTTCAAGAGGCTAAAGAAGGCGTTCGCCTCGGAGGAACAGCTCCTGCACGTGGATCTACAGAAGCCGATGAGGCTGGAAACAGACGCATCAGACCGGGCGGTGGGAGCGGTGTTGCTGCAGCCGGGAGGGAGCCAACACACCTGGAGACTGTGCGCCTTCTACTCGCTGAAACTGAGCAAATTGGAACAAAACTACACGGTGTATGATCGCGAACTGCTAGCAATTTACGTAGCCTTTCGGCAGTGGAGACACCTACTAATAGGGGCTCAGCACAAGATTCAGGTGTGCACGGATCACAAGAACTTGGAATATTGGAGAACGGCTCGAGTGCTCAACCAGAGACAGATTCGATGGGCACAGGAGTTCTCCAAGTTCTTCTTTGAGATCAAGTACGTGCCGGGAGAAGAGAACGTGAGGGCAGACGCACTGTCCCGGAAGCCGGAGTACATGGAAGGAGAAGGACCGCCAGAAGTAAGACACGTGTTCCCAGAGGAACGATGGGTGTGTGGGGGAGCGTTGGTTGGGAAACGAGAACTGACCGCGCTGGGCAGAATCCGCGACCAGGGGAAAGAGTCAGTGGAAGAGGATTGGAAGAAATTTAAAATATATCTTAAAAATTGTTGTAAAATTGAGGAGTGTTAAGATGTCAAGGGGTAAGAAGTAGAGAATTACAGCTGTAACTAATAAGTTTAAGGAAATTTAATGAAAGGGAACTAATAGACAAACTGACTAAAGGGTTGCTAAAGAACTGCAAAATAAGGATGCAGCGAAAGGGAGGTATGGGGAAGTCGGAGGAAAGAAGGTGTATGAAAATAAGATTATGATCTAAATGTTATGTATGTTTTTGTTTTGTGTTTTGTTTGTTTCTTATTATGTGTTTGAAAAATGAATAAAAATTATAAAAAAAAGAGAACTGACCGCGCTGATTCGCCAGGACGAATTTGCCCAAACCAGAATCAGAGAACTCAGGGAAGCGAGGGGAGACCAGGGAGGCTTTGAGGAAAGGGAAGGACTGCTGTACTACAAGGGAGCAATGTATGTGCCCGGGGAAGCCTTGCAGGAAAGGGTGCTCAAACAGCTTCACGACAACCCAACAGCGGGGCACTTTGGGCAACACAAAACTATGTTACTGGTTACTAGGCAGTTCTGGTGACCAAGGGTGAGGGAAGATGTACGAGAGTGTGTACGTGGCTGTGACTGCTGCCAACGGGCCAAGGGAGAGAGGGCGGCCCCGGCAGGGTTACTGGAACCCTTACCCACACCGGGAAGACCATGGGAGGTGGTGTCGATCGATTTCATGACAGATTTACCCAAATCCAGAGGGAAGACAGCAGTCATGGTAGTAGTAGATCTGCTAACCAAAATGTGCCATTTTATAGCGTGTTCACATGCAGTAACGGCCGAGGAAACCGCCCGGTTGTTTGTGGATCACATCTTCAGGTTGCATGGGGCTCCTTCGAGGGTTATCTCCAACCGAGGGAAACAATTTACCTCGAGGTTCTGGAGGAGGCTCATGAACTTATTGCAGGTGGAGGTGGGATTCTCTTTTTTATATATATATATTCTTTTTATTGAGCTTTTACAAAATACATCGAACAACAAAAAAGAACAACAACACACACTTTTAAAAGGCAAAGACAGAATAAAGAAAGAAAAGAAGAAGAATTCAAAAAAAGAAAAGAAAAAAGAAACAGGAAAACAAAAAGACAAAATCAGGTTAACACGTATCACCATAAAACAAACAAATTTACAAACACTTGACCTCCATCCAGCTCGGTTTAGGATAAATAATCTTATAATCTTTCTGCAGTTGTGTTGCACTAACTCTGTACATCGCAGGTGTTAAATTCCGTCCACTGTGACTTTAGTAATTCCCAAATTAGCTTCAATATAGCTTAAATATTTATTCCAGTCGTTCTTTAGTTTTACATTTTTTTGATGCCTAATTCTTTGTGTCAATCTCACTAACTCTATGTATTGAAACAATCTCATTTGCCATTCTCTGACCGTGGGGGTGTTGGGGATTTTCCAGTTTTGCGCTAATAAGATCCTGGCCGCCAAAGTAGCATACTGAAAGAATGTTTGGTCCTCACTTTTGATCTCCTCTCCAATCATACCCAAGAGGAACGCCTCCGGTTTTTTAGGGAAGTTGTATTTCAATATTTTCTTTAACTCATCATAAATTTGTCCCCAGAATCTTTTCACCACGTCACAAGTCCACCACATATGGAATAAGTTTCCTACCTTGGTTTTACATCTCCAGCAAGTGCTGTTTCCGGTTTTGTACATCTTCCCCAGTCTTGCCGGAGTGATGTACCAGCGATACATCATTTTCCCCAAATTTTCTCGGAGAGCAGCACATGCTGTGAACTTCATACCCCTCTTCCAGAGTTTCAACCATCTGTCACATTCCAGGTTATATCCAAGGTCTCTGGCCCATTTAACCATAACTCCTTTCACTTCTTCATCTTTAGTTTCCCAGTCCAACAGTTGTTTATACATTTTGGAAAGAAGTTTAGCGTTACTTTCTAAAATTTCCACCTGGTATTTCGACTTTTTTTCACTCATCCCTGATTTTTTGTGTTCATACCACAATGCATTAATTTGGTGGAATTGTATCCATCCATCTAACTTATCCTTCACCTCTTCATACGGTCTAACTTTCCATCCCCTTTCTGTTTTGACTAGGAGATCTTTGTATGTCCATCTTTCATCTACCAGATTTAGTTTTTTTATTGTTAAAATATCAATTGGTGAAAGCCACCAGGGCATACCTCTTTCAATCAGTTTTTTATTCCTATTCCAGACTTCGAGTAACGAACCTCTAATGATGTGGTTAGAGAAGCCTCTGTGAACTTTTTCTTTGTCATGCCATAAATAGGCATGCCAGCCAAATCTGATGTTAAAGCCCTCTAGGTCTAATAAATCTGTGTTTTTTAAAATGGCCCAATCCTTTATCCAACAGAGGCAGGCTGCTTCATAATAGAGCCTTAAGTTCGGAACTGCAAAGCCCCCTCTTTCTCTTAGGTCCGTGAGGAGTTTAAACTTAATTCTAGCCCTTTTCCCCTGCCATATAAATTTAGCTAAAATTTTTTGCCAATTCTTAAAGCATGTTGTACCTCTAATTACAGGAATATTCTGAAATAAAAATAATAATCTTGGAAGAATACTCATCTTAATCACGGCCATCCTTCCTGACAAGGATAATTTCAACCTGTTCCAGATATCTAGGTCTTTCTTAATTTCTTTCCAGACCTTGGTGTAATTATCTTCTACTAAATTTATGTTTTTCGGGGAGATCCATATTCCCAGGTGTTTTACCCTTTTCACCACCTTAATACCTATTTTTTGCTCCAGCTGGTTTTTTACATCTTCGGCCAAATTCTTTGTTAAAATTTTTGTTTTTTTCTTATTTAATTTAAACCCAGACAATTTACCAAATTCCTCTAAAAGCTCTAGTACGTTACTGGCGCTATCCATTGGGTCCTCTAAAGACAGTACCAAGTCATCGGCGTAAGCCTTTAATTTATATTCTTTTTCTCCAATTCTTATCCCTTTTATTTTTGATGTCTCCCTTATTTTATTTGCGATTGTTTCCAGAACCATAATAAATAAAAGGGGAGACAATGGACAACCCTGTCTTGTACCTTTCACGATCGTAAAGGAACTGGAAAGGTTATTATTGATAATCAGCTTAGCCCTTTGGCCTGAGTATATTGCCTTTATACCCTCCAAGAAAGGGCCTTCAATTCCTGCTGTTTTCATGCATTGTAATAGAAAATTCCAGGAAACATTATCGAAGGCCTTTTTGGCGTCGATGAAAATCAGCGCCGCCGGGATGTCTATCCTAATATCTAGGTATTCAATAATGTTTAATATATGCCGGACATTGTCTTTCAGTTGCCTGTTAGGGAGGAATCCCGCTTGATCTTTATGAATAGATCTCTTTAAATACTTCTTGAGTCTATTCGCTAAAATATCTGCGAAGATTTTATAATCACTGTTAAGCAAGGAAATCGGCCTATAATTTCTTATATCTGTTTTTTCAGTTTCCGTTTTTGGTATTAATGTAATGTGTGCCTCTTTCCATGAATCGGGGATCTTCCCTCCTTGGAAAATATTATTAATAACATCATTAAGCACCGGAGCAAACTATTCCCCTAAAGTTTTATAATATTTAGAAGACAGTCCATCCGGACCAGGGGCTTTCCCGGGCTTCATCTTCTTAATAGCCTCCTTAATCTCATCCACTGTGATCTTCTTGTTTAATTGTGCTCTATCTTCATCAGTTAAATATTCCCCTCTGCATTTTTCCAAATATTTTTCTATTTCTGCATTGTCTTCCTCTCCTTTTTCATACAGCTTTTCATAGAATTGGAGAAACCTTTTTTCTATTTCATCTGAGTCTTCTATTATCTTGTCATCCATTATTATTTTATTAATCACGTTTTGCTTTTTGCTTTTTCTTAATTGCCACGCCAGTAGCCTCCCCGTTTTATTTGCCAATTCAAAATATTTCTGCTTCATAAATTTAATTCTCCATTCTACTTCTTGGTTTAATAATGCTGAATATTGTGCCTGCAGCACTTTGGAAGTTTGTTTAATCCTTTCATCTCCCGGCTTTGTTATTAATTTTTTCTCGCAATCTCTTAGCTGAGTAAAGATTTCTTCTTTTTTTGTTCTCTTGATTTCCTTCTATAGTTATTTTGCTGTATCAAAAAGCCCCTTAGGACTGCCTTACTGGCATCCCAGACTATATCAATGGGAGTATCCTTATTCAAATTTAAATCAAAGTAACTTTTCAGGGTACTTTTGGCCTTTTCTGTCACCTCCTCAATTTCAAATAGGTATTCATTCATCCTCCACCTGTACGGACCCGATGCTTCACTTTTTAATTCCAGAACTATTGGACAATGGTCGGAGAGGGTTCTAGGTTGTATTTCGCATTTCGTTGCTCTTGTCGATAATGCTCTTGACACCCAAATCTGATCAATTCTGCCCCAACTCTGGTGGGGATCTGAGAAATGTGTAAACTGCTTTGTTAAAGGGTTTTTATGCCTCCATATATCTATTAAATCTAGATTCTCCTCAAGATTATTAAATGATCTTGGGAGCTTCCCTTGATTCAGTTTCCCCTTCTTTCCACTTCTATCAAATTCCGGCACTGGTACACCGTTCATATCTCCAAGCAGGATTAATTTATGATCTTCTAACTCTAACAGAATTTGTTCTAATTTTTCAAAAAACTCGGCTTTGTTTGTATTTGGGGCATAGACCGTTACAACATTGATTCCCCCCCCCCCCGATGGTTAAGTTGTATTCCCAATATTCTTCCCTCATCATCCTTACAGATTAATACGGGGTCCCATTTTCCTTTAGCATAAACAACTACTCCTTTTTTCTTATTTGCCTCGGAATTAATAAACTCCACCACTAATATTTTATTTATCAAGATGTGTTTGTGTTTTTTGGCTATATGCGTCTCTTGAAAACAAATCACGTCATAATTCTTATTTTTCAAAGCCTTCTCAATTTTATTCCTTTTAAGTTTCTCATTTAGCCCATTCACATTCCAGGACAGAAATTTCAGTGTTGGTGCTATTATTTAACTTTTAACTATTAGTAACTCTCTAGCCGGGTTGTCGGACTTATAATCTAGAACCTTTGCTCCCTAGGAGCTCCTCCTCTTCTGCCGCCTCATCTCCCACCACGGCTTCATCTTCTTCATTTTCTTCTTCGTCTTCCTTCTCATCCTTCTCCAACCCCCTCTCCCTCCCTCTCCCTCTCTCCTCCTCCTCACCCTCCTCCCTGACCCTCAGCCTATTTTCTGCCTTACCAAGCTCCTTCTCATATCTTCTCAAAAACTTCTCCGCCTCCTGGGTGTCCATCAACTTAATTTTTTTGTCTTTATAGAAAAAGGTGATCCCTTCAGGGAACTCCCATCTATATTGTATATCGTTTCTCTTTAAAACGCCTACCACTTGTCTGTACCCTTCTCTTTTGCGTAACAATCTTACTGGTATTTCTTTATAAATAATAATGGGCCTGCCATCAATTCTTAATTTATTTTGGTAGCTCGTTTTTAAGATTAGATTTTTCATTTCTATTGAGTTGAAAATCACTAAGCAGTCCCCCAGGAGTTTTTTTTTTACTTTAATTGTTGTGGTCTCGTATTTATTCTAAATGCATTCTCTATAGAGAAAGCCACCTCTTCTTCCTTCAATCCCAACCACTTGGACAATTCCTTAGTCATTTTTCCTTTTATGTCCTCATTCCTTTCCTCACCGACTCCCCTAAATTTTAAATGGAGCTGTTTTTGTCGCATTTCTGCCATGGCTAAGTTGTCCCAGATCCTGTCTTGCGTTTTGTTTAACTCTCTTAATTCCTCTTTCATATTTACTGACTCTTCCAGTTTGGGTCGCGGACAGCGAGGAAGCACAGAGAGCCCCGCTTGGGCTTTCTGAGCATCGTGGAGGCTTGGGGGAGACGCAAAGGCTCTGCACACCCCAAAAATCCCAAGGGGGAGACCCTTGGGGGACAGGCTACCCAGCAGCGTGGGAGCGGATTCGCTGTCTTTTCAGGTCGTTTCCATGAGAGAGGATGCGAGGACGACGGGACCGTGAGCGCAAATGGGAGAGTACCGACTCCACGATGCGATGCCTCTAGCTTCAGCTGAAAAAAGCGACGAGCTTCCACAAAGATAAAAATGGATTCCCCAGTGTTTCTAGCTTCTTCTTAAAGTGAAGATTTTGGTCTAAAGCTGGGAGGACCCTGGATGTTTTTGGATTTTTGTTTGGAGTCCACCCGGTGGAGGATTTAAAATGGCGCAGATACAAAGTCGCAGGAATGAGGAAGGAAGTCTTTGTTAGTTTGTCTGAGTGAGTACAAACTGAGAACCCACGGCAACAGAGCTGAGGGAAATTTTATGGTGATACTGCAAAAACACAAGTAATAATGAAGATGCCAATTGGAAGTTTATGTTTCTAGTTTTTAGCTAACCTCGCCTAGGTTGTCTTCCCTGCCCTCTTCTTGGTTATCCTGTCCTCCATTCAAGAAAAAAGTTTACGGCTGGTGAAGAACTGACGGAAAAAATTTAGGACAGAGGTCTTAGAAGCGGAGGTTGAGTTAACTGGTGGGCACAGACCCCCTAAAGACTCTTTAAGGAGACTTATTCTCTGGATATACCACTAAAGAGGAATTCAGTGCAACACCAGTAGAGAAGGGAGGGAGATGGAGGAATTGGAGACTGGTCTCCAAGACCCTGCATCAGAGACTAGTGGAGAGAGCGCTGGCACACCCCTGCCTTCCCCTTACTTGTGCAGGCGAGTTCCGCGCAGGGAAAATAGGAGGAGACTTGGGGTCAAACAGTTCTTATGCTGGAAAAGGTTCAAGAAACGCCCACTGACAGATTCTGCAAGCGACTGACCGGCCACGGAGTGTGGGCTGTCAGCCAAGGCATGGTGAACCAGGCAATCGGGCACAACTAGCAGGCAACTTACGCACAAGTAACCCCTTACAACCATTACAATACCATAGATATGCATGCCACCCAAATCTGTTGTCAAATCCTTCTAAATCCAACAACTCTCTGCTCTCTAGTTTAATCCATTCCTTTAACCAGCAGAGGCATGATGCTTCATAATATAATTTCAAGTCTGGTAGGGCGAAGCCACCTCTTTCTCTCGCATCTGTTAATAGCTTAAACTGAATCCTTGGCTTCTAGCCCTGCCAGATATATCTTGAAATTGTTTTTTGCCATTCTTTAAAAATTGATGCCCCTTTAATTATCGGCAGTGATTGAAATAGAATAACATATTTGGCAGCACACTCATCTTTATCGTAGATATCCTCCCCCCAAAAGACAATTTCAATCTTCCCCACACCTCCAGATCCCTTTTTATTCCGTTCCAAACAGGTAGGTAATTGTTTTGAAACAAATCAATGTTCTTGGAGGTTAACCATATTCCTAAATACCTCACTTTATTCACCACTTCTATCCCTGTCCTTTGTTGCATTTCCTTTATTGATTCTTGATTCATATTTTTAGCAATAATTTTAATCTTTTTTTTATTTAGATAAAATCCTGCAACTTGACCAAATTGCTCTATTTCTTCTAAAATTCTTTTGACACTTCCCGTTGGTTCTTCTACCGTCATTACCAAATCGTCCGCAAATGCTTTGACTTTATATTCATTTTTCCCTACAGACACCCGTTTTATTTCTTCATTTTTTCTTATTGATTTTAGCAAAACTTCCAGCACCAGAATGAATAATAATAGCGATAATGGGCATCCCTGTCTTGTACCTTTAGTTATTTTGATATCTTCTGTTGTATAATTGTTTACTATCAGCTTCGCTTTTTGCTCTGTATATATTGCCTTTATTCCATTAAAGAATTCCTTGCCCACGTCCATATATTCTACATTTTTTAACATAAAGTTCCATGATATATTATCAAAGGCCTTTTCCGCATCCACAAAGATTAACATAGCTTGTTTCTCATTCTTGGCATTCAGATATTCTAATATATTTATTATATTATCTTTCATCTGTCTGCCAGGAAGGAAGCCCGCTTGATCCTTATGTATAAGATCTTGCAATACCTTTTTCATTCTCTTTGCTAGTATACTCGCAAAGATTTTATAGTCAGTGTTCAACAACGAAATAGGCCTATAATTTTTTACTTGCGTTAAGTCCAATTCTTCTTTTGGGATAAATGTAATAAAGGCCTCTTTCCACGTTTCCGGATTTCTCTATTCTTCAAAATGTTATTTATAACTTATTTCAATGGTACAAGTAGGGTACTTCTCATTTCCTTATAATATCTAGCTGTAAATCCATCTGGTCCTGGAGCTTTTCCTTTTTTCAATTCCCTTATCACCTCTTTTATTTCTTCAATTACAATTGGGGCGCTCAAGTTATCTTTTTTCCGTTTGGATCTTTTGCACTTCTTTTTCCTTTAGAAATCTTTCTTTTTTAAAAAGATATATATTAAAGATTTTCTTAATACAATAAAAAAACAAACAAAATAACATATAACTTTACAATAACCATATTTTCTTCACTTCTTTGGACTTCCTCGCATCTCTCGTTCCTGCGTTCCAGGTTTTTCGAACTTTACCCAGCAATTTATCACCTTGTTTCAATTCTTATATTATAATTTTCCAATATTGTGTCCCTAATTTTAGATAATTTTACCCAAACCTTAAAAGCTTAATTTTAACATAATATTTATCCAAAATTTCTTTTCTTATATTTTCATTTATCTTCATATTCCTTTTAACTAACTTAATGGTGCCATATTGTTAATAATCTTACATCTTTCTTAAAACTCATACAATTTACAATATTTTTGTAAATAGTCCTTAAATTTCTTCCAGTCCTCCTCCACAGCCTCTTCTCCCAGGTCTCGGATTCTGCCAGTCATTTCTGCTAGCTCCATATAGTCTATCAGTTGCATCTGCCATTCTTCCAGTGTGGGCAAATCTTGGGTTTTCCAGTGCTTGGCGACAAGTATCCTTGCTGCTGTTGTTGCATACATAAAAAATGTTCGGTCCTTCTTTAACACCCTCTGGCCGACGATGCCTAAAAGAAAGGCCTCTGGTTTCTTAGGGAAGGTATACTTAAATACCTTTTTCAACTCGTTATATATCATTTCCCAGAAAGCCTTAACTCTAGGGCAGGTCCACCAGAGGTGAAAGAACATTCCTTCAGTTTCTTTACATTTCCAACATTTATTATCAGACAAATGGTATATTTTTGCAAGCTTGACTGGAGTCATGTACCACCTATATATCATTTTCATAATATTTTCTTTCAAGGCATTACATGCCGTGAATTTCAAACCGGTGGTCCATAACCTTTCCCAGTCAGCAAACATGATATTATACCCAATGTCCTGTGCCCATTTTATCATAGCCGATTTGACCGTTTCATCTTGTGTATTCCATTTTAGCAGCAAATTGTACATTCTTGAAAGTACCTCAGTCTTAGGTTCTAACAATTCCGTTTCCAACTTTGATTTTTTCACCTGGAATCCTATCTTTTTATCCAACTTGAAAACCTCCTTGATCTGAGCATAATGTAACCAATCTCGCACTTTATCTTTTAGTTTCTCCAAACTCTGCAACCTCCAATTATCTCCATCTTTTTCTATTATTTCCCAATATTTCGGCCATTTGGCCTCCATATTGAGTCTTTTCCGGGCCTTAGCTTCCATTGGTGATAGCCACCTTGGGGTCTTATTTTCCAATAAGTCTTTATATTTTATCCAGACATTAAACACTGCTTTCCTGACAATATGGTTCTTGAAAGCCTTATGACTTTTGACCTTGTCATACCACAAATATGCATGCCATCCATAAGCATTGTTAAAACCTTCCAGATCCAAAACCTCAGTGTTTTCAAGAAGCAGCCAGTCTTTCAACCAGCAGAAAGCTGCTGATTCATAGTACAACTTTAAGTCTGGCAGGGCAAAGCCCCCTCTTTCTTTAGCATCAGTTAGTATCTTGAACTTAATTCTGGGCTTTTTGCCCTGCCAGACAAGTTTGGAAATATCTCTTTGCCACCTCCCAAAACACTCCATTTTATCCACAATCTGTAAAGTCTGGAACAAAAACCGCATTTTTGGCAGTACATTCATCTTTATAGCAGCAATTCGTCCTGACAAGGAAAGTTTCAATCTTGACCAAACTTCTAAATCCCTTTTAATTTCAGACCAACACTTTTCATAGTTATCCTTAAATAGACTCATATTCTTCGCTGTTATGTTTACCCCTAGGTATCTTACTTTTTTAACCATGTTTAACTCTGTCTCTTTCTGAAACCTTTCTGATTCTGAAGGTGTTAATTTTTCCCCCAATACTTTAGTTTTCTGCTTGTTGAGTTTAAATCCCGCCACCCGACCAAACTCCTGAATCAATTGTAATACCCTTTTCGTACTAGATTCTGGCTCCTGTAGGGTCAAAACCAGATCATCTGCAAAAGCTTTAAGTTTATACTGTTTCGCTCCAACCTGAATTCCTTCCACCAACCGGTCTCCTCTAATCATATTCAAGAGCACCTCCAGGACCGAAATAAATAACAAAGGAAAGATAGGACAACCTTGTTGTGTTCCTTTTTTTCAATTTTGAACTCTTCCGTCACCACATGGTTCACTATCAATTTAGCCTTTTGTTCTGAATAAATTGCATCTATCCCATTCTCAAATCCCCGTCCCACTCCCATCCCTTCCAAGTTTTTCTTCATAAACTTCCATGAAATATTATCAAAGGCCTTCTCCGCATCTATAAATATTAACACTGCTTTTGTATTAATATTTGTTTGCAAAAGTTCCAAAATATCAATAATGTTCCTTGTGTTAGCAAACAAATGTCTACCTGGGAGAAAGCCTGCCTGGTCCTTGTGAATTACTTCATTTAAAACTTTTTTAAATCTGCTTGCTAAAATGTCTGCAAATATTTTGTAATCCACATTTAGGAGGGAGATGGGGCGGTAGTTCTTAAGTTGTGTCTTTTCAGTTTCTAGTTTAGGTATCAATGTGATGAAAGCTTCTTTCCACGACTCCGGTGCCTTCTTCCCCTCCATAATTTCATTGCAAACCTCCATTAATGGATGTATCAGATAGTCTTTCAATGTCTTATAATATTTGGAGGTAAGCCCATCTGGCCCTGGAGATTTGCCCAGTTGCATATTCTGAATGGCTTCTTCAATCTCTTGTTGTGTTATTTTATGGTTCAGGATTGTTCTATTTTCTTGAGACAGCTTTGGTAGACCATTCCTTGTCAAAAATTGTTCTATCTCAACCTCATTTTGCGGCCCTTGAGTGTATAGTTGTTTGAAATATCTCTGGAAACACTTTCTGATCTCCATTGGATTCTGAATATTTCTTCCTTCAATCTCTAGATTTGTGACCGTATTTAATTTTTGTCTCTTTTTCAACTGCCATGCTAACAGTTTTCCACATTTATTTGCCGATTCAAATGATCTTTGTTTCATTAGCTTAACTTTCCACTCCACTTCCTGATTTATCAATTTAGAATATTGTGCTTGATAAAGTTTAATTTCTCTCAAAATCTCCTTTGACTTCGGTCTCGATCTTAACTTCTCACATTCTTTAATTTTCTCCAAGATCATATCCTTTTTCTCATTCTGTGTTCTTTTCTTTATAGTGTTTTTTTTTCATATAATTTTTTATTCAATTTTCCATGTATAACACAAAAAATAATACAATAAAGAAACATACAACACGTATAATTTCAAACTCTTAATTTCATGTTCCTTACTCTCCCGACTTCCTCATACCTCCCCTTTCTGCATTCTCGTGTCGAATTAATTAATTAACAAATCCCTCCCTTATTTTCAAGTTAGTTATAAAAACATTCCATTTCTTTCACTTAACCATTATCGCTATTAACCCCTATTTTTTCTCATTCAACATCAATCTAACATTCACTAATTTTTGAATATTTCTTTAAATAGTCTTTAAATTTTTTCCAATCTTCTTCCGCCGTCGCTCTTCCCTAGTCTCGGATTCTGCTCGTCATCTCTGCCAGGCCCATATAGTCCATCACTTTCATCTGCCATTCTTCCACGGTGGGTAAATCTTGTGTCTTCCAGTACTTTGCTATGAGAATTCTTGCTGCTGTTGTAGCATACATGAAAAAGGTTCTATCCTTCTTTACAACCGATTGGCCGACTATGCCCAGGAGAAAGGCCTCCGGTTTCTTAGGGAAGGTGTACCTAAGTACCTTTTTCAGTTCATTATAGATCAGTTCCCAGAAAGCCTTAATCCTTGGGCACGTCCACCAAAGGTGAAAGAATGTTCCTTCCCTTTCTTTACACTTCCAACATTTATTCTCGGGCAAATGATAGATTTTCGCAAGCTTGACTGGGGTCATGTACCACCTATAGATCATTTTCATAATATTTTCTCTCAAGGCGCTACATGCCGTGAATTTAATCCCGGTGGTCCATAAATTTTCCCAGTCAGCAAACAGTATGTCATGACCAATATCCTGCGCCCATTTAATCATTGCAGATTTAACCATTTCATCTTGTGTATTCCATTTCAACAGCAAGTTATACATTTTTGATAGATTCTTAGTACTAGATTCTAACAATTTAGTTTCTAGTTTTGATTTTTCCACCTGGAAGCCAACTTTCCTGTCAAGTTTAAAAACTTCCATTAACTGATAGTAATGCAACCAGTCTCTCACTTTCCCTTTTAACTTCTCAAAACTTTGCAATTTCAGTCTGTCTCCTTCTTGCTCCAGAATTTCCCAATATCTCGGCCAATCGGCCTCCATATTTAGTTTTTTAACTGCTTTTGCCTCCATTGGCGACAACCACCTTGGAGTCTTACTTTCCAACAAGTCTTTATATCTAATCCAGACGTTATATAATGCTTTCCTGACAATATGATTTTTAAAACCCTTATGAACTTTTACCTTGTCGTACCACAGGTATGCATGCCATCCAAAAAAATTGTCATAACCTTCTAAGTCCAAAATATCAGTATTCTCTAGAAGTAGCCATTCTTTCAACCAGCAGAAGGCTGCTGATTCATAATACAGTTTAAGGTCTGGCAGGGCAAATCCGCCCCTTTCTTTCGCATCAGTTAATATCTTAAATTTTATTCTAGGCTTCTTGCCCTGCCAGACAAATTTTGAGATATCCTTCTGCCACTTCTTAAAACAATCCATCTTATCCACTATTTGCAATGTTTGGAACAAAAACAACATTCTAGGCAATACATTCATTTTTATAACTGAGATTCGACCCAACAAGGAAAGCTTCATATTTGACCAAGTTTCTAAATCTTTTTTTACATCCGTCCAAGTTTTCTCGTAATTATCTTTAAATAGATTCAGATTTTTAGATGTCATATTTATCCCCAGATATTTCACTTTCTTAACCACTGTTAACCCTGTCTCACTCTGAAACCTTTCTTTCTCCAATATTGTTAAATTTTTCTCCAAAACCTTCGTTTTAGACTTATTTAGTTTAAATCCTGCTACTTGACCAAACTCTTGAATTAGTTCTAATACTCTTTTAGTACTAGATTCAGGCTCTTGCAATGTAAGTACCAGGTCATCTGCAAAAGCTCTCAACTTATATTGTTTAGTTCCGACCTCTATTCCTTTAACCAACTGGTCCTTTCTTTCTTTTTCTTTTTTTTAAATAAATTTTTATTAAAATTTTTCCATAAAAAACACTAAACAAATCCATTTACATATCACATGTTTTGCCTTATTTGGACCTCCCTCAACTTCTCTGACAATCATTCGTAGTTCAAATCCTATCTTCACATTCCTTAATTTTAATATTGCCATTAAATATTATATTTCTGTCCTTGCTTGCCTTTTGACAATACTCCTTCTATTTTCACAAAGCTTCTTTAAAACACACTAGCGTTGTACAGTCCTCACATATATTTTTCAAATACTCTGTAAATTTCCCCCAGTCCTCAAAAAACCTGTAGTCCTTTTGGTATCTAATTTTCCCAGTTAATTTGTCCAATTCTGCGTAATCTGTTAGTTTTATCCTCCATTCTTCCAAAGTCGGAACCTCTTCTTGTTTCCACCTCTGGGCCAACAGTGTCCTTGCTGCGGTGATTGCATACTGAAACAGTTTACAGTCTCTCCTACTTATATCCGTTCTTGTTATTCCCAACAGGAAGGTTTCTGGTTTCTTAACAAAGCTATATTTAAGCATTTTCTTTAGTTCATTGTATATCATCTCCCAGAACCACCTTACTTTCTTACAATCCCACCACATGTGCATAAATGTACCTTCTTTCTCCTTACACCTCCAACATTTATTACAAATTTTGTACATTTTTGCTAGTTTTACTGGTGTCATATACCCAACTGGTCCTTTCTAATCATGTTCAGCAAAACCTCCAGGACCGATATAAAAAGTAATGGAGAGATTGGGCATCCCTGACGTGTCCCTTTTTCAATAGGAATTTCTTCTGTAACCACATTATTTACAATTAGTTTTGCTTTTTGTTCAGAATATATCGCACTTATACCGTTTTCAAACGCTTGGCCTACCCCCATCCCCCGGAGATTTTTTATCATAAAACTCCATGAAATATTGGCAAAGGCTTTTTCCGCGTCTACAAATATCAGAACAGCTTTAGTATTAATATTCACTTCCAGTTTTTCCAAAATATCAACTATATTCCTTACGTTATCTGACAAATGTCTTCTCGGAAGAAAGCCTGCTTGGTCCCTATGTATCTCCTCCATCAAGACCACTTTCAGTCTTTTCGCTAAAATATCAGCAAAAAATTTGTAATCCACATTTAATAAGGAGATTGGGCGGTAGTTTTTAAGTTGGGTCTTTTCTGTCTCAGTCTTTGGTATAAGCGTGATAAAAGCCTCTTTCCACGTATCTGGTGCCTTTTTTCCCTCCAAAATTTCGTTGCAAACTTCTTTCAAAGGTTGTGTTAACCACTCTTTCAGAATCTTATAATATTTAGAAGTCAATCCATCCGGTCCTGGAGATTTGCCCAATGCCATGTTTTGAATTGCACCTCCTATTTCTTGCTCTGTTATTTTCTGATTCAAAATCCTTTTACTTTCCTGAGAAATCTTTTTCAGTCCATTTTTCTGCAAAAACTGTTCAATATCCGTATTGCTTTGAGGACCTTGTTTATACAGTTGTTTAAAATATTTCTGGAAGCAATCCCTAATTTCTGTTGGTTTAAAAATGCTCTTTCCATCCACTTCAAGATTTGTAACTGTGTTCAATTTTTGTCTCTTCTTTATTTGCCAAGCCAGCAGTTTACCACATTTGTCAGCCGATTCAAAAGTCCTCTGTCTCATTTGCTTAATTTTCCACTCTATTTCTTGGTTCATCAGCTCCATATATTGTGTCTGATATAATTTGATTTCTTTCAAGATATCCTGTGATTTAGGCTTTGATCTCAGTTTCCTTTCCCCTTCTTTTATTTTTTCCAAAATTTTCTCTTTTTTTCATTCTGGCTTTTCCTTTTGATTGCATTCTGTTGTATCAAGAATCCTCTCATCACTGCTTTACTTGCGTCCCAGATTATTCTTTTTTCTATATTGGTCCTCATATTAATTTCAAAGTAATCCTTTAAGGTCTTCTGAGCCTTTTTGCAAACCTCTTCATCTCTAAATAGGGTGTCATTCATCCTCCATCTAAAGGTACCAGTTGTTGTTAACTTCATTACCATCTTTACTGCATTATGGTCGGAGCAAGTCTTTGGGCAGATTTCAACCTTTTTTATCCTAGGTGCCATTCCTCTAGTAATCCATATTTGGTCAATTCTAGTCCATGTCATTTTAGCTTCAGAGTAGAAAGTTCCCTCTCTTTCAAGTGGGTGTCTTGTTCTCCAGATGTCCACTAGATCCATATTGTCAGTCATTTCAAAAAAGATTTTTGGCAGTCTTCCATCTTTTGTGACTACCTGTCTTTGAGATTTGTCCATGTTGGTTGATACTACTCCATTCATATCTCCCATCAATATTAAATTTGTGTCCATATAGTCCGTCAGTGTCTCATGCAGCTTCCTAAAGAATTCAACTTTCCCCTCGTTTGGTGCATAAATTCCCACGATCAAAAATTTCTCTCCTTGAACTTGAATTTCAATTGCCAAATATCTTCCTTGGTCATCTTTAAATTTTAATTTCGGTTGTAATTTTTCCTTTGCATATATTACCACTCCTCTTTTTTTTACTTTATCTGATGAAATAAATTCTTGTCCCAACCTTTTATTAACAAGTAGTTTCCTGTGTAACCTCGTCACGTGAGTTTCTTGCAAACAAATCAAGTCTAATTGCTCTTTTTTTAATATATGAAAAACATTTTTTCTTTTCCGGGGAATATTCAAACCGTTACAATTCCAGCTTAGAAGTTGCAGAGACATGGTCAGTCTATTTGTCTTCTCCTCCTGTCGCTCCTAGTAGTTCTTCTTCTGTCGGTGGTTTCAGTCTATGTAGTAGATTGTCTTTGTCCAAAGTTCCGCCTCCAGGGTAGTCTTGTCCCGATTCCGTCCCCTTGCGGAGATCGTCTTCGTGTTGATGTAAGAACTTATCTTTATCTTCCACTGTCTTAATTTTCCTTTTCTTTCCTTTAAATTTAAAAGATAAGCCTTGCGGGAATTCCCACCTGAATGGTATACTGTTCCTTTTCAGCAGAACCACCAAGTTCTGGAATTGACTTCTAGCATCCAAAATTTGCTTCGGAATATCTTTAAAAATTTCCACGAAGGAATTCTCAATTTGCAAGGTTCTCTGATAGTGCAGATCCAGGATTTTATCCCTCTCTTCTTTCGATCTTAACGTTATCAAGCAGTCTCTTGGTTTATTCCTTCTTTGGCGTGTACCAAGTCTAAATGCGCTCTCTAAAATTCTTCCTTCTCTAAGTCCTTTTGCCAAAACTCCGAAATCTCTTTTGTAAGATAATCCACCAGGTTGTCTCCTTCGCTCTCGGGTATTGCTCTGATCCTTAAATTCCTCTCCTTCCTCTGCATCTCAATCATCGAGAGCGCCAGGTCATGGTCCCCCAGCTTCTTGATGACCGGTGGCAGTCTTTCGTCAGTTGTAGTTGCAATCTCTTTAGCTTCCTCTGCTATCTTCCGAATGGTGGATGTTTCCTCAAGTAACTTTCCAATATATTCTGTATTAGATTTCACTTTATTTCCAAGTTCAATTATACTTTTAGTATTAATGTCTATTTTTCCTGAGATCTCTGCTACAGTTTTATTTGTTTCAGCAACTTGTTTACTGGATTCAGCAACTTGTTTACTTGTTTCAGCTCCTTGCTTTTTTAATTCTGCGCCTTGCTTTTTTAACTGGTCTAAAGAGTCATTTATTTTTCCCAGCAGTTTCGAGAGTGCCTCCTCAGACATAACTTTTGTCTTTTCTTGTGGGATGGCAGCTGCCCCGGCGGCTCCAGATGTAGAGGGTCTCCTTTTCATGAAAGACTCGATTCCGTATTGTTTACCAGACCTCAAAGCTTTTTCCTGAGGTTCTCCTTTGTTTTGATCACTTGCCATAACCGTATCTTACATTCAAGGTCACTCTCACAGTCATATCTCCCTTTTCCCAGCAACAAGCTGAAATCCACTCTATAGCTGTAGTTAAACCAGAATCCTCCAGAGGGCGAATGTGGCAGTTCTTCTCCTTACAGTTTTAAAATGGAGACACTCTTTCATGCATAGATGTTCCCAAAGCATTCAGAACAATTCTCCAAGCCTTCTAAATCTCACACAAGCTCTCAAAAAGCCACAACGTTAGTCTTTGTAAGGCTGAAACAAAGTCCCATCAGTTCTGGCAAGAGTGTATCTTTTTAAAATACAATTTATTGCAACTTTGTAATCTTAGCACTGTAGCAGTCCGCAGCCAGCTTCCCTCTCCGGCAGTCCGCTCCAGGGTCGGAGCTCAGCGGTAAAAGTTTTCCCTTTCTATACAGGCAGGGAGTTTAAAGCAATTTAAGATGCAATCTCTTCCCCCCACTCCTGCCTTCGGGGGGGGGGGGGAAGGATCTCAGTCTTTTGATCGATGATTTAATTTTCAAAAAGAACTTTAAAGTTAAAGCTTAGTAGCTCTTTGCTTTGATCTTGCTGCAGAGCGGAAAGGTAGACTTCCCTTTTAGACCTTTTCCGTTTCGGTAGCCAGAATTCAGAATTTTTTCCTCCCAATTAGTCCTTAAATTTTGTCCTACTCACGGATAGTAGTTTCTTTTGTTCCAATTCAGAAGAAGAAGTTAGCGCTCTCCGTCAATGGCGACGCGGCTTCACTCCGCAGGCTGGGTACGGGCGACTCTCAGCTCCACGCCACACACCCGCTGCGGTTCCAAAGCCTTTAAAAAGGCTTTTTCGCAACTTCGGGGGGGGCGCAAACGGTGCCCACCGGGTCTCCGGTTCACAGGCTTCGTGCCTGTGACTTTTTAGGGTCCCCGCTTCGCCGTAGCTACGGGACCCGAACCCGCGGAGCCGATTCCCCTCAGGAGCTCCGAGGGAAACCCGCCATTAGACGATGGCGCTAACCGGAAGTCCCTTTTCTTTATAGTGTTCTGTTGTATCAGGAACCCCCTCATAACTGCTTTACTTGCGTCCCAGATGATTCTTTTTTCCACCGTAGTGTTCAAATTTATCTCATAGTAGTCCTTCAAAGCTTTTTGGGCCTTTTTAGTAATCTCCTGATCTCTAAACAAATTGTCATTCATCTTCCATCTGAAGGAGCCGGTTGGAGTTAGTCTCATATCCATCTTTACGGCATTATGGTCGGAGCAGGTCTTTGGGCAGATTTCCACTTTTCTAGTCTTAGGTGCCAGACCTCTAGTTATCCATATTTGGTCGATTCTTGTCCATGTCAGTTGGGCTTCAGAAAAGAATGTTCCTTCTCTTCCCAGGGGGTTCTTTATTCTCCAAATGTCAATCAAGTCCATATTGTCAGTCAGTTCAAAAATGTTTTAGGTAGTCTGCCATCTTTTGTCACATTTTGACTATGTGACTTATCCATGTTGGTTGATGCTGTTGGAGCCAGCCATCACAAGTGGCACTTCTTTAGGGTAAAATAAAGACGCCGAAAGCCAGTAATATTTCCATGATAAGAGAGAGCAGCCCCTCTGTCTGCCCTTCCCCGATTTATTCTCCTTTGTTCTGTCCAGCCGCATGGCTGCATTCCAATGTCTCACGTTACCTCATCCAGTCAAGCTTTTATTGCACCCATGCCATATAAGGTCATTACATTCCAATACCTTGTAAAGCTCAGAGGGCTGGTCACGAGGTCCGGAGGTACCCTGCAGTATTTACAAACCTCTGCCATGGCTTTATGACTCCCACATGCCCTCTTTCTTTATTTTATTAATGAGAGCCATATATATCCGTTCCAATATGATTATATCGAGTGCGATAAGCGACTCTTGTGAAACCGGAAGCGGGCCGCGGACTGGAGAACCATGCAGTACACATAGAAATTAAAGAAGGAATACATTGTATACAGCAACACAAAATAATGCAAATAACTACTATAATGATCACTAAAATCAATAAGCCAACTTCCATCCGGAAGCCAAGAATATAAGAATTCTGATTCCAAGCTGCATGGTAGGCTTCCTTTCTAGTTTATTAGCCATGCACTGATGTCACTCTTATAGCACTGAGATTGGTCACTGTATGTTCCTGTAAGAGAACAAGAGCTATTAAAAGTGAATTTCAATGTATATTGACAGTTTGGATATATGCCCCATGATTCTTTCCCCTCTCTAATTTGAAAACAAACGGGGGCAGGCTCATGGAGGGTCAATTGTACTGGATGCCAAAAGGTTTGCTTAGGGGATATAATATTTGTAAATTGAAAAGATCCATTGACAGGCACACCATGAAGCATTATGCCTGAATGGCTGGCAAAAGGGGGCATGTGCATACATAACCAACATTTAGAAGCATGCAATAAACTAGTAAACTTAATCATATCTTGTAAAAAAATATTATCCCTCCATATCTTATGATAATTTTCTCCCCTAAAAGTCTTATTCAACAAAGCTGTTCTTATAGTTCGAGAGTGGCTGAGCCGTGGATGCTGCCAGCCAGAGTAGGATTCTGATGACAGCGGCTTGCCAGCTGATAAGGTGAAATATGGTGGTTTCAACTGGACTAGGTCGTCTGCTTCTCTTCCTTGTATAACAGTGCAGCAAAGGATGGCAAGGCAATGGTTAGGAAGGCGCTTCCGCGGTTGAAGATGCTCGCCATGGCCGCACGCATCGAGCTGGAACCCACAAAGGCTTGTCCTCTACGTCCACTACCGCGTATCCTCGTCCCCACGTAATCAGCGGGACAGATCCATGCCACGCGGGATCAGGCAAGTGTCGGTACACCACCAAGGGGCGGGGGAGTGCCTCTTCCTTCCTAAAATGCAATTCAGTGGGGGTATGGGTCCTGTTATGTGGATATAAGAAATGGTTAAGCACAAAAAGAACTTGGTGAACAGCCGAAGGGATATCCGCTGTTGGTATGCTTCGGCCGCCAAGCTGTTTAAGCAATAGTGTTTTGAACGTCAGGTGTGCTCTTTCCACTATCTCTTGCCCTGTGGAGTTAAAGGGTATACCATGAGTTAATTTCACATTCCACAACATACAAAATTCCGAAAATGTTTTAGAAATATATGCTGGACCATTATCAGTTTTGATGCGCGCAGGTTTACCCATGACTGAGAAACAGCGAATGGTGTGCTGGATCACATGACGAGCTGTTTCCCCCCCCTCATGGGCGTAGCCCATATGAATCCAGAGTGGGTGTCCACCATGAGGTGAACCTTGGAGAGTGGAGCCAACACAGGTGTGTGTGTGACATCCATCTGCCAACACGCCAATGCAGACGTGCCCCTAGGATTGACAGCATCAAAAGGAACGGCCAGCTGAGATTTAGAACAAGTAGCACATAGGGAAACTATATCCCTTGCCTGGGCCAAGGGAATAGAAAACTGCTTAGCCAATGCTTTCGCAGGGAGATGAAAAGTGTTATGACATAGTATAGGATCAGAAAATAGAGAAAAGGCAGAAATGTTCTTCAACGCTGCATCTGCTCTTGCATTGCCTTCTGCTAAATACCCTGGGTGTGATGTGTGGGAGCGAAGATGTGCAACATAATAAGGGAACTTATTATTGAAAGGCAAGGATTGAAAGGCAAGAATCACAGCCGCTAGTTCAGCTCGCTGAGCAGAAGACTGTGGAGGGGTAAATAAACATTTCCATTTTCCTCCCTCCTCCCACGTCATTACTCCCCTACTTCTTGTTCCATCCGTGAAAAGGGTTAGTGCAGAGGGGAGAGGTGTGAGAGACAAGGGGGTAGCCAGAACATAGGTGACCTGTGTCAAAAATGTCAAACGGTCATCCTTTGGGGGGTTAAAAATGGTGACACCTATAAAATCAGCCAAAGCGATTTGCAAGGCAGCATTAGTGATCAATAAATGCTGCTGTTCAGTCTGTGAAAAAGGCAAATAGATTGATGCAACATCAAAACCGCTCAAGGCCAAGGCACGAGAACGGCCTTTTATGACAATGTCTGATGTGGATTCAATTACTGAATAAATGTTTTTTGGAGGGGTATAATGCAGATAGTCTTCTTCTTGTCCGTCTGAGCATATAAAATTCCTGTTGGCAACAATGGTGTAGCAAACACTGCCAGATGCAGCTGGTGTTCAGCACCTCTTGGTGGCGCATGCGGAAAGGTTTCGATGCTTCATCCATAAAATGCTGACCAAGTGTAGGGGAGGCAGGACAACCCACTGATATCGCTGGGTGGGTTGAGAATTGTTATATACTGGCAATGTAAAAGCAAACCGTTCCTGTCTGCTGGAGCCAGTGGGATGAAGGTGGTTCAATGTGGCCGAAAGTCAATTGTTCAGAAATAAGCTGTTCAAAAACGAGATGGTGCCATTGCTGCGGATTTTTCTTTTGGTGGAGGCCATTTTTCTCCCCACACTGAGGTATCGCTTATCTTGGTTTGCCACGCTGGAAACGTTGTATCGGTGGCTACAGGCTGGTTTTTATTTTGCGCTGCTACCAGCAGATGAGCTGATGTACCTACAGACTGACAAGTGCGAAGCATGACTGCTGTGTCTGTGGCAGGATTGTGTATTATCGGGCGCAACGCAACCTTACAATCCTCATTTGCATTTTCAAAGTCCAATTGTTTGATAATTATTTGTTTGGCTTCAGGATTTTCAATTTGTCTACTCACTGCTGTAATCAGCCTGTCCATAAAGGAAGAATATGATTCTCTAGGTTCTTGTCTGATTGAACCCCACCTAGACTGGATACTGGTGGGTTCCGGGATTTTTCTCATTGCTTGTTGAGCAGCAGGGGGCACAATAACAGGGAATGCCATGGTATCCTGAGATAAGGAACAGACAAGTACTGCACGTTGAAAAGGGGTAGCTTGTTCTGCCGCTGAAAGAGTAGGGTCATTTCCAGCCAGACCACTGTATTTTTGCAGGATTGGGTCCTCTGGTGAGGAACTGTAATCTGGAGGTTTGGGGTCTGGGGGTGCTGGCAAAGCAAGTGCTGGAACACATGGCAGGACAGCAGGCTGAATTAAAGAAGCCGAAGGTTGTGTTGGCAATACAGCCATGGAGATATTTTTTGGTGATAAAGAACCCATAGCATATCAAATTATTTTGCAAGCAAATAATGTCCAATTGTTCTTTTTTCAATATGTGAAATATTCTTCTCCTTTTTTCCGGGGAGTTGGCGCCATTGATGTTCCAACTCAGAAGTTGCAGAGACATCCTGGACAAATCTGTTATTCCTCTAGTGGTGGTGTCTTTTTCTCCTGATCTTCAGACCCCAAAGGTGTAGGCGATGGTCCAGACCCTGAAGGTCTTTCGATCCCTTTCTGAAGGTCCTCTCCGTAGGTACTCAAAAAATTTTCTTTATCCTCGGCTGTTTTAATTTTCACTTTCTTCCCTCTGAATGTAAAAGATAATCCTTGGGGAAATTCCCACCTAAAAACAATTGAATTGCTCCTCAGCAATCTTACTAACTCAGTGTAGGTGGATCTAAGGTCCAGAAGTTGTTTTGGGATATCTTTGTATATCTCTGCTCTTCTATCCAAAATTTCAAGTGACTTTTCGTAATGTAGGCCTAGTATTTTATCCCTTTCCTCCTTAGATCTCAAAGTAATCAAGCAGTCTCTGGGCCTGTCTTTCCTTGTTAATTTTCCAAGTCTAAAAGCAGTCACAATTTTAAAGTCCTTTTCTTCCTCCAAAGACCAAAACTTGGAAAATTCTTTTGTCAGGAACTCAATTAAATTCCCTTGTTCAAGTTCTAATATTGACCTCAATCTCAGATTATTTTCCCGAGCCCGTAGTTCTATCATAGACAGATAGGCCTGCTGTTCTCCAATCTGCTTATGCAATGGTTTTACCTCCTGCTTTAATTCTTCAGCTTTTTGGTTGGCTTCCTCTGCCAATTTTCGGTTTTCTGCGGTGGCTTCAAATAATTTGCCAATTGATTGTGCATTCAAAGTAACTTGTTCAGTTAATTTATTAACACTGGCTGTATTTTGGTCAATCTTAGCCGTTTGCTCATCCGCTTTTTTGTCCAAAGCTTCCAATTTTTCAAAGATTTTATCTAGTACTGAGGTGGATCCTCCTGCTGCCATATCTTCCAGCAAAGGTTGCTCAATTCCTTCTTCCACTTCCAAAACAGCAGGGACAGATGATCTACACGCCTGTGAAGTTAAAGTCAAAGTTGTTTGTTTAGCTTTCGCTTTAGCCGCTCTTGTTTTCCCAGTGCCACTCATTCCAATTCTGTCTGCTAGTCAAGGTCAAACTGAGTGTGTGCCCATAGGAATCCACCAGCCCAGAGGGTAAACAACCAGATAGGAGGAAAGGAAAGAGAAAGCAGAGTCACATACAGTTGTAAGTCCAAAATCCTCTAGAGGGAGTTCAAATATGTTTTGAGGGGAGAAGTCAAATTGTTAAAATCAATTGTTTAAAACTCCAGTCCTTTCAAAGTTCTAATACTTCTAAAACAATGTCCAAACAGCCATTAGTTTCCAAAGAACCTTCAGTTTTCCTGTAGTTAGCAGAGTTGGTCTTAAAAGCATAACAATGTCTCCAGCAAGTGCCAGAAAAGATGATTCAATATAACAGTTCCAATAACACTCAGCTTGTAGCAAACCAGAGCAACAAAGTGTCAAAATTTGCAATCTGACAGTTCTGTTAAACAGGCAGTCCGACTGCCTGGGTTTCTCTGTAAAGTTGTAGTTCCAACAGCAGAGGTAAAACACAGTCCATGCTAAGAAGTAGATCACTTAAACAATTAAATCCTAGATCTCCATAGAAACAGCTCCAGTAGATGTACAGATTGATTGCTTTTAGCGCCTCTTCAAAGGCTCCAAGCATCAAAGTCCTTTGCTTTAGATCTTAAGCAGAGGCGAGAGACGAACTTCCTGGTTGCGTCTCCCACTTTTAGCCGAATTAACAATAATTTAGCCTCCAATTCTTTCTATCTTTTCTTACTCACGGATTGCTGCTTTTCGAATCGGATGTTCCCAGGAAAAAAGGTCAGCGCTCACCGACAGCGGCTACGCGGCTTCACTCCACAGAAAGAGCGATTGACTCACAGCACCGCGCCAGCCCTTCCACGTTCCGAAACCCCTTACGGGGTCTCTTCTCCATTTCGGGGGGCGCTTCTGGTGCCCGCCGAGTCCCACGGCCACAGGCATTCGCTGCCTGTGGTTTTCCGATGTGGGTCTCCGCTTCGCCGTAGTGGACGACCCGTTTTTGCGGAGCTCCCCCTTCACAGTTAGAAGAGGGCAGCCATTGTCGTTCGCGCCGCCTCCGGAAGTCCTTTAGAAATCTTTCTATCTTTCTCATATTATTCTTTTCTTTGCTTTTGTACAATTGTCTATAAAAATCCAAGAATCCTTTTCTGATTTCTTTCTGATTTTCTATTTCTGTACCTTCAATGATGATTTTATTTACTGTATTCTGTTCCTTTCTTTTCTTTATCTGCCACGCCAGCCATTTTCCTGATTTGTTCGCAAATTCAAAATTTCTTTGTCTCATTCTTTTTATATTCCCTTCTACTTCCTTATTTATTATCATTGCGAATTGTGTTTGAAGAGTCTTTATACTCTGTCTTATCTTCTCATTGTTTGGTTTTTTTAATCAATTTTTGTTCATTCTCCGTTATTTGTTTTAGTATTTCCTTCTTATTCCTCTCTATTTTTATTTTTCAGAACATTCTGCTGAATGAAAAATCCTCTCATCATGGCTTTGCTGGCGTCCCATACCATATTCATTTTTGTTCCCTTATTGCAGTTGTTTACAAAATATTCAGACAAATACTTTTGGGCATTTTCTACTACTTTCTGATCATCTAGAAGGTAGTCGTTCATTCTCCATCTAAACGTTCTTTCTTCAAAGCCTTTTAATTCAAATTTTATTGCACTATGGTCCGAAATAACTCTTGGTTGAATTTCAATTTTCGAGATTCTTGGGGTTAATTCATTTGAGACCCATACTTGATCTATTCTTGACATGGATTGATTTGGTTCTGAGTAGAACGTAAATTGTTTCTCCAGTGGGTGTCTGAGTCTCCAAATATCGATCAAATTGCATTTATTTATCATTAAGAAGAAAGTCTTGGGTAATTTTCCATCTTTACTCACCCCTGTTGTTCTCAATCTATCCATTTCCATTGACACCACTCCGTTCAGGTCTCCCATTATTATAATTTTCTGATCCATGTAGTCAAACAATTTTTCTTCTAAATTTTTATAAAAGTCTGTCTTATTACCATTTGGTGCATAAATCCCGACAATTATTATTTTTTCTCCTTGCCACTTAATTTGAACTGCCATAACTCTGCCTTCTTCATCTTTAAAGATTTGTTGAGCTTCAATTTTTTTCCTGATATACAGAACTACCCCTCTTTTTTACTCTTATCCGAAGATACAAATTTGTTTCCCAGTCTTTTATTGATTAAAAATTTTTATGTCTTCTCGCCACATGAGTTTCTTGTAGACAGATAATATCCAAATTTTTCTTTTTTAAATGTTGTTCAATTTTATTTCGTTTTTTTATCATTAATCCCATTGATATTCCAAGTCCATAATTTTAGCACCATTTTCGCCATTTTAAATTCTTTGTTACAAATTTTATAATCTGTCTACCTCTTCTTCTCCTTCTTCTTCCTCCTCTTCTTCTTTCTTTCTTTCTTCTTCTATCTCGTTCGGATCCACTCCTCCTGCAGCCTCCATTCCTGGTTCCACTCCTCTTGCTTCTTCATCGTCACTTCGCAACTCTTTATACTTTCTCAGAAATTTTCCTATTTCCTCCGGGCTCGTAAGTCTATGTCTTTTACTTTTGTAGACAAAAGAGATCCCTTCCGGATATTCTCATCTGAATTCTATATTATTATTTTTTAAGATCTGCACTGTTGGTTTATATGGGTCTCTCCGTTTAAGCAGCCTGATCGGGATGTCTTTAAAAATGATTATATAGTTTCCTTCAATGTTCAATCTTTTCTCTCTGTTTTTCTGGAGTATCAAGTTTCTCATCTCCCTATCCTTAAAGGTAATCAGGCAGTCTCCTGGAAACTTGCTTGCCTTAGCTGATCTTGTCTTCATTTGAAATGCACTTTGCACAGATCTTGCCACCTCGTCTATATGCATCTCCATCCATTGTGCAATCTCTTTTATTAATTTCTCTTTAATATTTTCTTCTTGCACCTCTGGAACAAGTCTCAGTCTTAGGTTCACTTCTCTCTGCCTGAGTTCGTTCATAGAAATCGCATCCCAGACCTCCTCTTGTGTTTTATTAATTTCTGACATTTCCACCCTTATTTTCTCTTCTTCCTTCTTCACCTCCTTCATTTCCAATCTTGTCTTTTTCATCCCCTCTTCCAGATTCTGTGTCCTCTTACTCACATCCTTCAATTGCCCTTTCAGTTCATTAACTGTAGCATCAATTTTTTTATCCATTTGGCCCATTCTCTTGTCCATTTGCTCTAATTTTGCTTCTATATTCTTTTCACTCTGCTTAATATTGGAATTGATCTCTGCAAACATTTTCAAAATCTCTCCTTTAAAATCCACTTCTTGTTTTGATCCTCTCCTCTCTGCCGGTGTTCCCCCATCTCCCCCTTTCTTTTGTGTATGAGACATTGTAATTGATTTCCGAACACCTAATATACAGTCAACAACAATCAATGTTCAATCTGAATATAAAGTCATTAAATCACTTTTTCAAAAAAGGAATAGAAAAACATAAAAGTTTTTTACCCCTCCCAGATTCTCATACACTTAAAATTATATATCAGTTAGATTGTATATACCAATTTTTGCTAAATAATTTTTTCAGATATAAATACTGCTTATAGGGGAGAACACCATTTAACCTATTGAAATTAACACTTTAAAGAGACCAATCCCCCACCAAAGATTTTCTTCCTTTCTTCCTTCTTCTTGCCACCACTTAGGCTAAATCCGTACCAGTTTGCTGTCGAAGATATATCCCCCAAATAAAATATTATGCTGTCCAAATTATTGTAATCCAATAGTTGTATGTTGTAATCCAGTAATTATAATCCAATTGTATGGCCAAAATTATTGCAAATATTAAAAAGGAAACACAAGGGCACCAAATATATCCAAAGAGAGGAAATAAAAAAGACATGTCTAGAGGAGTCTGTCCAAAAATAATTGCAGAAGCTGCCTAAAACTCGATATTTTGAGGTAATAAATTTAAGTTCATATGTGTAAGACAAGGAGAGAAGAGAAAAAAGAGAGCTGATGTTTAATTAGATAGTCCAGACTAGTCCAATAATAGAAAAAATAAAAATAAAAAATAAAAATAAAGAGGAGTAAATGATTCAGTTCCGATTTCACTTAGCTCCAAATAAAAATAATATCCTTAAAGCAGCCAGCTAGGCAGCTCTTTCTCAGTTCGTTTCGCGGACACACATAAAAAACAGCTTGAGTAGGTAAAACCTTCATTCAAACACAGTCCTTTCCCTTTATATTTAAACAGTCAAATTTAGTTAAAAGCAGAGGTACAAAATAACGGGGGGAAATTATACTGCCCAATATTGTCCTTCCGTAAGTTCAAACCGCTTGCCGTGTCACCAAGCTCCCCTCCGCGCTCCGCTCGTAGTCTTGCGTTGTTCTCTGATTACAGACAAAACTGACCTCTTTTTTCTCCCTCTTTTCCAAAGCCTTCCTTTTGTGTATTCCAATTGTAATCCAAATTCGGCTCAAGTTCCTTGCTTTTTAGAATCGGTCACTCGCCCTGCAAGCCTGGGGCTGCATTCTCGAGGGTGAGACAATGGCTTCCCGGTGCCTGCTTTCTCCGCCCGCTGTTCTCTTCGCTCCTGTTACAGAGTTACCTGACGGCCGGGCGATCTGCAAACGGCTCCGTTGGGATCCTGACACTCTGGTTTCCCTCCAGAGGGGTTTTGGGGGGCTACCACGCCCTGTAGCACCCCCGTTTACCCTCGAGAACCCGGACTTTCTCTTCCCGAGAAAATCCCACTTGCGACGGGTCCGTGGCTCCACCAGAAGTCTATCACCCCGTTCTCTAAGCCCCGCTTCCTTCACGGCCTCGCTGCCTGCCACAGAGGGCTCTCTCAGTACCAGCTCCCACCCTGTATCCCTCTCCTTATCACCTTCTTCTTTGCTGAGGTTGTCCTCTTCCCCCCACCCTCTGGGTTTGGGCTCGTGAGGGTACATACGGTGGAACTGTCTCTGCAAGTCTGAGGCATGTAAATCCTGACTTTGTACCCAAGAGTTTTCCGCAGGTCCATAACCTTTCCATGACACTAAATACAGCAATTGTCTTCTACAAAACCTCAAATCTAAAATCTGTTGGATCTCAAACTCCTCCAGGTCTTCTACCATAACTGGGGGAGGAGGTGCCTGCTTAGGTTCCTGGTGGTGGTGTACAGGAACGTACGGTGACAGGAGAGCCCTATGGAATACAGGATATAACTTCATTGAGGCTGGCAATTTAAGTTTGAATGATACAGAGTTTACCTGTTCTACCAATTCAAAGGGCCCCAACCACCTTGCCTCTAACTTCCTGCACCTCCCCTTCATTGGCAAGTCCTTTGTCAACAACCACACCTTATCCCCCACTTTGATCTCCTCCCCCTGTTGTCTACGCTTGTAAGCGCCTTTCTTGTATGCAGTCTTAGCCTTGTCAAGTTTTCCCTCATAGTTCTTGTAACGCCTGCATCTCCCCTATGAGCTGCTCTGCTGCTGGTACCGACAAGGTGCTCCATGACTCTGGAAATGCTCTTGGATGTCTTCCATAGTTGGCTAGAAATGGTGTTTGTTGGGTGGACGGATGCACTGCGTTGTTATATGCGAACTCCGCTAGTCTCAATTTGTCCACCCAGTCTTCTTGCTGGTAGCTCACATAGCAATGAACGTATTGTTGCAGCATAGTGTTGGTTCTCTCTGATTCCCCATTGGTTTGCGGGTGTCGCTGAGGTCAGGCACACTTCTACTTCCAAAAGCTGCATCAGCTTCCTCCAACACTGCGAGGTAAATTGTGTCCCTCTGTCCAAAATCACTCGCAATGGCAGCCCGTGCAGTTTGAGCACATGATCGACAAACATCTGGGCCGTTTCCTGTGCTGAATGCAGTTTAGGGCACGGCACAAAGTGTGCCATTTTCTTGAACAAGTCCACCACTACCCAGACTACTGTCTGTTTCCGAGAGGCCAGCAAGTCCATGATAAAGTCCATTGCGATCATCTCCCAAGGTCCTTGCGGAGTCGGAAGTGACTTCAGCAGTCCAGCAGGTGCTTACCAAGGCGTTTTTGCTCGTTGGCAAGTGTCACATGTCCTAACATACACCTTAGCCTCTTCTCTCATCCTGCACCACCAAAACCGTTTCTTGAGTTGATCTACCGTCTTGTACTGTCCAAAGTCAGTTTTTTGTGACATTGCCGCATGACTTGTGCCCGCAAGCCCCCTTCTGGCACGTAGAGCGCTTCTCCCTTAAACAAGAGACCTTCCCTTTCAGTGAATCCTTCAGCACTGTTTTCACCGCTTCGTATCGCTTCCAGTTTCTGCTGCATAAATTCATCTCCTTCTGTTTGTTGCTTAAACTCCTCTACTCCGACAACAGGTGCTGCCACCAGTTGCAACTGTTCTGGCTTCAGAATGTGTTTCAACTTTTGTTTCTGTTCTCCCTCCATGTATTCAGGTTTCCTCTGGTTCAGATGCCCCCGCACATATTGTACATGGAAGTTGAAACGGGCGAAAAACTGCGCCCATCTGAGTTGTCGCTGGGTTAATTGTCTCATGGTCTGCCAGTATTCCAAGTTCTTGTGGTCCGTGCGCTTGGTGTCTCGCTCCACTTGGTGTCTCGCTCCCTCTAGGAAATGCCTCCAATGCTTCTTATATAGCCAGCAGTTCTCTCTCCCAAATGGTGTAGTTCTGTTCTGAGGTGTTCAGCTTCCAAGAGTGGAATGTGCATGGCCTCAGTTCTCTGTGGCTATCATCCTGAAGCAGCACCGCTCCTACTGCCCTTTCAGAAGCATCTGTCTCCACCACCACCAGGTTGATGCGGATCTGCGTGGTCAGATACTTCTCTGCTTCAAACATCTCCTTGAGTCTCTTGAATGTGTACTGCGCCTCCTCCGTCCAAACGAACAGCTTCCTACCCTTCAAGCAGTCCATGAGGGGCGTGGTGAGTTGCGAGTTGTTGGGCATGAACTTCCGGTAATGGCGAAGCCCAAGAACCTCTGCAAGTCCTTCTTGGTCCTCGGCTTCTGCCACTCCAACACCGCCTTCACCTTTGCAGGATCCATGTATACCCTGTCAGGAGACATGCGATACCCCAAAACTCCACTTCTCTCACGTGGAACTGGCACTTCTCGAACTTTGCTTAGAGCCTGTGCGCCCCTCAGCCATTGCAACACCTCCTTCACATGTTGCACATGCTTTTCAGGGCTCTCCGAGAAGATCAAGAGGTCATCAAGGTATGATAAAATCGATTTGTCCAAGAGGTCTGCCAACACGTGATTGATGAAGGCTTGGAAGGTGGCTGTGCCCGATTGCAACCCAAACGGCATCACTAAGTACTCAAAGGTCCCATATCTTGTATTAAAGGCCGTCTTCCACTCATCACCTTCCCTCACCCTTATCAGGTTGTAGGCCCCCCTCAGGTCCAACTTGGTGAAAATTTTCACTGATCTTAACTTCTCCAGCAGATCCCCAATACGTGGCAAGGGGTATCGGCTGGGAATCATGAGCTTGTTGGTCCTCCTATAGTCCACAACAAGCCTTTTTTCCGGGGTGTCCCTCTTTCTTATGAAGAAAACTGGGGCTCCCGCTGGTGCCTTTGTTGGTCGGATAAAACCCCTTGCCAAATCCTTCTGCAAGAACTCCCTCAGCTCTGCTAGCTCCGCTTCCGACATGGAGTAGAGATGGCTGGTGGGTATCTGAGCCCCTGGCACCAGGTCTATTTTGCAGTCATAAGGTCGGTGTGGGGGTAACCTATCTGCCTCTTTGTCACAGAACACGTCTCTATAGGCCTTATACTGCAGGGGTATGGAACTCTCTTCTCCCATGAGTTCCCCCCCTATCTCCACCCCTTTCACCCCACCTATCTGGGTGATTCAAGCCCCAAGCACTTCACTTGGCAATAGGCTGATGCGAATGTTAAGGAACGTTGCCCCCAGGCCACTACGGGGTTGTTTTTTGTGAGCCACATCATTCCCAGGACTAGGGGGTAAGTGGCTAATTTGGTGACGTGGAACCTCATCGTCTCTTTGTGCCCCACCACCTCCACCCCTAACAGTTGTGTGGTTTGGACAATCTCCCCGTGTAATGGCTTGGCTCTCCCACAGACACGAGACACCGGCAGTAATTATCTCAGGTTTATTGCTCAAACACATAAATCTCTCCGGAGCTCCTTCACTCTGTGTCTGACTCCAAGTTCGCAGTTGCCGAGTCTAAACTCCGCCCCTTCCTCTTCTTCCAACAGGGGAAAAAACCCTTTCGCTTCAGCTCTTTCCCCCTCCTCTCACTGACCTTTCCCCGCCTTCGAGTTTTTGGGCTAGCTATTCCTGGCCTCTCCCCTTCTGTCTCTGAGCTAAGATTGGTATCTGCTGCCTGCTCTATGTTCTCTGAAGCTATGCCACTCGGCTGTCCCTCCTCCCTTTCACATTCCAGTGTCCTTATCTCCTTATTTGCCTGCTGTGATTCTCAGCCTCTGTCAGCTCCGGACCGAAGCTGACATCACCCCATCCTCTAAGCCCCCCTTCCTCCTCCTCGGCTTCGCTGCCAGTTTCGGAGGGCTCTCTCTGCTCTGGTGCCCACCATGTGCCACTCTCCTCAGCTTCTTCTTCATTAAGGTCAGCCTCTTCCTCCAAACCTCTGGGCTTGGGTTTGTGGGGAAACCTACGGTGGAACTGCCGTTGCAGGTCTGGGGCGTGTAAATCCTGGCTTCGTACCCAGGAGTTATCTTCAGGTCTATAACCTTTCCATGACACAAAATACTGTAACTGTCTTCTACACAGTCTTGAGTCTAAAATCTGTTGGATCTCAAACTCTGCCTGATCCTCCACCATGACCGGAGGAGGAGGTGTCTGTTTAGGTTCCTGGTAGGGATGTGCAGGAACGTATGGTGACAAGAGAGCCCTGTGAAATACAGGGTGTATCTTCATCGAGGCACGCAATCTCAATTTGTTGTTGTTTTTTAAATGATATTTTATTAAGTTTTAAGAATAACAACAAACAGAAAAAGGAAAAAACACATACACAAAAATATGAAGTTACAAAGTACAAAAAATACAGAAGTTTAACTTAGAAAAAAAGAAAAACAAAAAAGAAAAGAAAAAGCACATTAAAAAAAACCACAAAATCCCTCTTTTTAATTCCTCATCTTTGATTCACTTATTTTCCTGACTTCCTCACATCTCCCTTTTTTGTATCCCTTTTGAAAATTAGTTCAGCAAATTCATATCCAATTAATTTATCTATTATCAATCCAATCTTATTTTTTACCTTGTTGCTAGAACCCCTTCAGTTCATTTCAATGTCATTGACATTCAAAAATTTTACGTGCGGAACACCTCTCCTAGGAGAAGCAGAAGCCCCACCTCCCTTCTCCATATTTGTCGGAAAGCTGAAACTTAACTTAGATCTCCTTTCCCCCACGGCGGATCATCACACCCTGAGAGACTGGACTTGCTTTCCTCCTCTGCCACCCCCCCTCCCCCCCTCCGGCGTGCCCTCTGTCTGCCCCCCCCTTTTTCTTCTTTTCTTTATTCTATTTTTGCTTCCCCCCTTTTTTTGTTCAGTCTCGGCTGCATTTTCAGGAACTCCAACCAGACACCGCCTAAATGGATTAAGCCAAACAAGTGGCTGAAAATTGAAAAAAGAAGGACTTTTAATTTACCCCCTTACTTTTTTCTTTTTTTTTCTCCTTCCTTACACGTTTTTTCGTCCTCCCTCTCCCTTCTTCTCTTCTTTACCCCTCCCGTCTCATCTCCTCTTCCTTTCCCACTTTTTTCCTTTCTTCCTTCTTGGCTTCTTTCCCTTACTTTCCTTCTCTTCTAATTACAGTCCCTCTATATTTAAGTATAATAACTTTCCAAGTCGGCTGTGGTGCCCTAGTGGCATAACTCTAAATTGGTAATAAGCTGTGATTTTGCAAGTTCACCGACGAATAGTAGATGAGACCTCAAAAAGGGGACTGAAAAAGACTTGGTTGGGCCAGGATATTATTTATAACGCGGGGATCATTTGCCCACCGATTGTTGATTTGGATAAGGCATTTCTGTTTTGATTTAAGAGGACCTGACGGTGGAATTTAGTAATAGTGCCTTGTCCTGTTCAAAGGGCAGACCAGTGCACCCCCCCCCCCGCTGAGATAATCAAAACTACCCAAGATTGTGCGCCCCTTAGGGGAGAGCCAAAAGATTTCCAAGCTTGTCTATAACTGAAAATAAAGAGGGAGGGAGGATGTGGGCCGGGCAGATGGCAGGAAAGGACGGGAAGAAGTCAGCAGGAACACCAATAGAGAGGAAATCCTCAAGGCAAGAGGAAATTAGAGACCTAGATGCTTTATGGTTGAAAATAAAAGAGGAATTTAAACAGAATGAGACATACATGGAAAAAAAGTTAGGAGAGATGCAGGAATCTTTCGATAAGAAAATAGAGGGGGTGGTAGGGGAAATGTCAAACAGGATAAATGATCTTACGATCCGAACAAAGTCTTTAGAAGACTCAAATAAAAAAATACAAAGAGAGATGAAGGATCAGAGAAAATAAGCTGAGAAAACAAAGGAGAATTTTGGAGAGTTGAGTAAGAGCCAAGACCAAGTTTTGGACAATTTAGCAATGATGGAAATGAAACAAAAACAGCTAAACTTAAAATTTAGAGGAGTAGGGGAAGAGATGGAGGAGGACATCAAAAAGAAAATGATTAAAGAACTGGCGAGGTGGCTAGCACTGAAAGAAGAGGAAGTCGCGCAAACGATAGAAAATGTCTTCAGGATAAAAATAAGACCTAAGCATAATAGACTGAAAAAGGTTCCAGGAGACTGCTTAGTGATCTTCAAATCGATAGAGATGAGAAACATAATCCTGAGGGAAAGCTACCAGAAGAAATTGGTAATTGATGGAAGACCAATCATCATCTTCAAAGAAATACCAATCAGACTCCTTCGTAAGAGAGAGGGCTACAAACAGATAGTCAACACTTTAAAAAAGAACGGTATACAACACAGATGGGAATTCCCCGAAGGGATTTCCTTTTTCTACAAGGGGAAAAGATTCAAGATAACGGACAATCAGGAAGTCAGTAAATTTTTACGTAGATACGATAAAGATCTCGGGGGGATGGAGGAGAGGTTTGGAGGGAGGAGTGGAGAAAGGGAAGAGAGGGCTGGTGCAGGAGTGGGGGGAGGGGGGAAGGGGGCAGGGGGACGGAAAGAGGGGGGTGGGGGAGGAGGGGGAAGAGGCAGAGGAGGAAGAGGCGGGAGAGGAAGAAGAGGAAACAGAGGGCAAAACCACCCGAATCTAAATCGGTAAAAACTTAAACCGGTAAATTACTGACTTATTGTTAGATA
The DNA here is from genome assembly GCF_964234715.1 of Podarcis melisellensis. Lineage (NCBI taxonomy): Eukaryota > Metazoa > Chordata > Lepidosauria > Squamata > Lacertidae > Podarcis > Podarcis melisellensis. The sequence continues at coordinate 8,546,732 of NC_138535.1, read as the reverse complement.
AAAGTGACAATGAATCTTAAAATTTTAACATGGAATGTAAACGGCTTGAACGAAAAAACTAAAAGGAATAAAATTGTAAATGTGTTGAAAAAGAAAAAACTGGACGTAATTTGTATACAAGAGACTCATGTAGCCAAAAAGCATAAGCATGTTTTAGTAAATAAGAACTTAGGAACAGAATTTATAAACTCCACGGTAGAGAAAAAAAAGGAGTAGTAACATATGTCAATGAAAAATGGGAACCTAAATTGATTTATAAGGATGAAGAAGGAAGGATTTTGGGGGTTCAAATCAACTTTCAGGGGGAAAAGATTAATGTGGTAAATATATATGCCCCAAACTCAAACAAGCCAGAGTTTTTTAAGAAATTAGAACAAGTGCTAATAGAATTAGGAAATGACAAGATGATACTACTGGGAGACCTCAACGCAGTGCCGACACCAGAAATTGATAGACAAACAGAAAAGAGAAAACGAAACCAAGGAAAGTTACCAAAAACATTTCAAGACTTGGAAGAAAATATGGACCTAATAGACATATGGAGACACAAGCACCCAACAGAAAAGCAGTTTACTTTCTTCTCAGAGGTACATAAAAGCTGGGGCAGAATAGATCAAATTTGGACCTCGAGGGAACTTACCTTAAGAACCACAAAATGTGAAATTCAACCGAGAACCCTCTCTGATCACAATTCAATAACACTGGAAATAAAAGGCGCATCGCAGGGGGGCTTTAGATGGAGGCTGAACGAATATCTACTAGATAATGACGAGATCATCAAAAAAGCCAAAGCCACCTTAAAAGAGTATTTTGACCTAAACCTTAATACAGGAACAAACATAGAAGTGGCATGGGATGCCAGTAAAGCGGTTTTAAGAGGCCTTTTTATCCAGCAAAATAACTATAAGAAGAAAATAAGACAGCAAAAGAAGGAAGAAATTCTCAAACAGCTAAGGGAGTGTGAGAAAAAATTAATAGAATACCCGAAAGATGAACAAAGCCTACAAACAACAAAATTATTACAAACACAATATTCGATGTTAATGAACCAAGAAATTGAATGGAAAATTAAGTTAATGAGGCAAAGATATTTTGAATCAGCAAACAAAACGGGAAAATTTCTAGGCTGGCAACTGAGAAAAAAACAAAAACAAAATGTGATAAACAAAATAATGGTTGAGGAAGAATTGATAGCAGACCCAAAAAGAATACAAAATAATTTTCTTAAATTCTACGAGGAGCTGTACAAGAAAGGAGAAGAGGACCCAATTCAAATAGAAAGATATCTAGAGAAATGCAAAGGGAAGATTGTCACAGAGGAAGAAAGACTCCAATTAAATAGACCCATAAACATAGAAGAGATACAGAATGCGATAAAAAAAATGAAATTGGGTAAGGCACCAGGACCGGATGGTCTATCGGCCAAATATTACAAAGTTTTGGAAAGCCAACTGACACCAGCGCTTTGTGACACTATGTCAGGGAACTGACATCTAAAGCGCCGCAGGTGCAAAGGCTCCCTGAGGTTGAGAGAGCAGTAGCAGCGGAAGAAGGAACCAGTAGAGGGCGAGCAAGAACTCCAAGGGAAAGTGAGTCGGAGGGATGGCTCAGAGACGCTTCAAGCGAAACCAGTGGGGAGGTCTCAGGACCTCCTATAGGGACACCCACACCTCGACGGAAACTGTCACGCCGAGAGGCCAGACGACGTGTTTCCGTTAAGGAGCTTTTATGTTGGAAACGTTTCCGAAAGCAGCCACTTTCGGATTCTACTAGTGATTGACGCAGCCATGCTGGAGGGGCTCCGTCACAGGCAGAGGTTTGAAAACCTGATCAAACTCTGAGGGACTTGCATTTTACGCACAAGCAGCTCATCGTCCCATCACAGCAATCCGAAAGTCACCGAAAGCCAGCTTGTGCAGAGAGAAGCATCATGAGCAACCCAGCCGGAACCGGGGGTGCAGGAGCAGCTGGAGGGGGTCCAAGCCTGGAAGAAAGGTACAGAGCATTGGAGATCCAGTTGGCGCTGCAAACGGCGAGGCTTGAGGAGAGGAGGGCTCAGGATGCAGAAAAGGGAAAGGAGAAAACCACCCCGCTCGCCAGAAAGGTACCAGGATTGGTGCAGAAATTCGGGGGGGATCCCAGGAACTATCATGCCTTTAGAACAGAGATGCAATACGCTCTAAACTTGCAGTTTGATGACTTCCCCGACGAGGAATCGCGAGTGGCGTATGTGATTGGCCATCTCGAATCCGGGGCGAAAGATTGGGTTAGACCCCTGATGGCAGCGAATAATGAGATCTTAAAGGACACGAGGAAGTTTTTTCGTGCCATGGACCTGATGTTTTCCAGCGATATTGAGCAGGGGGTGGTGCGAAGGCAGTTAATGGCTTGCCAGCAAGGAAGCAGATCTGTCCGTGAGTACTGGACTGAATTTACTATGCTGATTCATAAATTGGGGTGGGACCTATCGGCGGAGCCCATCCAAATGCTTTTCGAAGAGGGGCTTTCTTCAACCGTCAAAGATGAGCTTTCCCGGGGGCCCAGGGCGGAGTCTATGGACCAATTAACCAAATCTGCGCTGGCCATAGGAGCGCGCCAGGAGGCGAGGGCTTTGGAAAGGCGGGAAGGGAAAGGAGACCGTTGGAGGGAGTTCCGCATTCCAGACATTCCAGAGCCATCTTTCCCGCCGGCAGAGCCGATGGAAGTTGGAACAGCGCGGGCGCGCGCAGTTTCAAATCCCAGTGAAGGGGGGAAGAAGGAGGGAAAGAGCGCCAAGAGATGTTATCTCTGCCAACAGCCAGGGCACTTTGCCAGAGTCTGCCCACAAAGAAAGGAATGGCAAGGGATGGCAGGAGCTGTTGGGGGAAAGGAAGAGGAAAGCAAGGAGCAAGTAAAAGCCAACGCCTGGCTGCCACCGTCGGGGCACAGCAGCCAGGCCAAAGAGCAATGAAAGTGCCCATGCCAGAACCTCCCAGACCTGCTTTAGTGATAGAGGTGTTACTAGAACTGCCAAACGGACACCCACTAAAGGTCAAGGCGCTTTTGGATTCAGGCAGCTCCTGTAATTTCATGAGTAAGGAGTTTGCAGCTGAGCACCAGATACAGACCATCCCTTTAAGTAACCCCTTGCAGGTGACTACGATTGACGGCAGAGAGCTGTTGGGGGGAGAAGTTAGCCAACAGACTGTCCCGATGATAATGAGAGTGGCAAGGCACACCGAACAGATAGCGTTTAATGTGGCCATCCTGGGAGGAGCGCCCATCATTTTGGGGATGAGCTGGCTGGCGCTACACGATCCGCTAGTGGGCTGGCATCAGAGGGTGGTCTCCTTTGGGTCAGCGCATTGCCTAGAACACTGCAAGGAGGGGAAGGTCTCGGGAGGAGACAGAGTCACCCTAGCGGGGATGGAAGTGATGGGCAAAGGGAAGGTGCCCCCGCAATACGCAGATCTGAGCAACGTATTCAGCGAAAGGGAAGCAGACAAACTGCCACCGCATAGACCCTTTGACTGTCAAATCAACCTACTCCCAGGGGCCCAACTCCCAGTAGGCAAGCTGTACGCCATGTCAGACAGGGAGATGCAGGAGCTGAGGGAGTTCATTGACAAAAACTTGAAGCGAGGTTTCATCAGAGAGTCCCGAGCGGTGGGGGGCAGCCCAGTGTTCTTTGTGGACAAAAAGAACACAGACAAACCGAGACTGGTGTGTGACTTCAGGGCCCTCAATGCAGTGTCGGAGCCCCTGGCTTTCCCTATGCCCCGAATTGACGACATTTTGACCAGAGTAAGGAAGGGAAAGATTTTTACAAAACTGGACCTGCGGGGGGCGTACAATCTGATACGCATAAGGAAGGGAGATGAATGGAAGACCACCATGTTTACCCCTTTGGGAGCTTTTGAATACCTCGTTATGCCCTTCGGTCTACAAGGGGGCTCCGCCTGTTTTCAAGCTTTTATAAACCACGTTCTGGGACCTTTGCTCTACAAGAACTGTGTGGCCTTTTTAGACGACGTGTTGGTGTATTCGGAAGATGAGGAACAGCATGTGAGGGACGTTCGAGAAGTGTTGGGCAGGCTGCAAGCCAACCAGCTGTGGGTGAAACTGGAGAAGTGCCAGTTTCATACCAAGGAGGTGGAATTCCTGGGGTACCGCTTGTCAGACAAGGGATTGGCCATGGATCCAGGCAAGGTTCAAGCGGTACTGGAATGGAAGACACCGAAGACCAAGAAGGACGTGCAAAGATTCTTGGGGTTTGGGAACTTTTATCGGAAGTTCATCAAGAACTTTGCCCACTTGACGGCGCCCATCACCGACTGCCTCAGCAGCAAGAAGAAATTTGTTTGGACGGTGGAGGCGGATCGAGCCTTTGAAGAACTGAAAAGGGCTTTCGCCTCGGAAGAACAACTTCTGCATGTGGATTTACAAAAACCCATGAGAGTGGAAACAGATGCATCCGACCGGGCTATAGGGGCGGTCCTTCTTCAACCGGGGAGGAGTGCGTCGGAGTGGAGACCGTGTGCATTCTTCTCGCGGAAGCTGAATAAGTCCGAGAGGAATTACACGGTGTATGACAGGGAACTACTTGCCATTCACGAAGCATTCCGGAGGTGGAGACATTTATTAATTGGGGCACAACACAAGGTGCAAGTGTGCACCGACCACAAAAATTTAGAGTATTGGAGAACAGCTCGAGTGCTCAACCAACGACAAGTGAGATGGGCACAGGAATTCTCCAAATTTAACTTTGAGATTTGTTATGTGCCAGGCCCAGAAAACGTCAGGGCGGATGCGCTCTCACGCAAACCAGAATATTGGGAAGGGGAGGAGGTGATCGAAGAGAGACATGTCATCCCGGAGGACCGCTGGGTGTGTGGGGCGGCGCTGGTGGGGCAACGGGAACTGGTGGAGGAAACGGAAAATGATGAATATGCCCAGGATAAGCTCAGAGGTCTCAGGGGGGAGGGCGAGAGCCCCGGAGGTTTTGAGGAAAGAAATGGGGCATTGTATTACAAAGGGGCACTGTATATACCCGAAGGTGAATTGAGGGGGAGAGTACTCAAGCAGTTGCATGATAGCCCCACGGCGGGACATTTTGGGCAACACAAAACCATGTGGTTGGTTACCAGGGAATTTTGGTGGCCTAAGGTGAGGGAAGATGTAAGGGAGTATGTAAGAGGGTGTGACCAATGTCAGCGAGCCAAAGGGGAAAGAAGGGCGCCGGCAGGGTTATTAGAACCTTTACTCACACCAGAACGGCCTTGGGAAGCGATATCAATAGATTTTATGACGGATCTGCCAAGGTCCAAGGGGAAAACAGCCATCATGGTAGTAGTAGACCTGTTAACTAAGAGGTGCCATTTTGTAGCATGCTCACATGCAGTCACAGCGGAAGAAACGGCGAAGTTGTTTGTGGAACATATCTTTAGGTTGCACGGGGCTCCCTCGAGGGTGATCTCAGATCGAGGCAAACAATTTACTTCCAGGTTCTGGAGGAAGCTCATGAGCTTGCTACACGTGGAAGTTAATTTTTCAACTGCCCGGCACCCTGAAACCAACGGGCAGGCGGAAAGGGCAAATGGCATTCTTCAACAATATCTTAGGTGTTATGTCAATGACAGAGAGAACGATTGGGTCGAAAAGTTGGCGTTGGCAGAATTTGCCTACAATAATGCGGAGAATGTGTCCACAGGGATGAGTCCCTTTTTGGCTAATTACGGGTGTCACCCCAGGGCATTTCCAGGGGAAGGAGGGGAGAGATGGAGCGTTCCAGCGGCTGAACATTTTGTAGAAGAGATGGAAGCCATCCATCAGCAGCTCCAGCTCAACTTAGAAAGGGCCAAGGCACAATATAAGAAGCAGGCAGACAAGAACAGAAGGGAAGGTGAAACCATAAGGGTGGGGGATCAAGTGTGGTTGTCAACCCAAGGGTTGCCGTTCAAAGGGGGTTGTAAGAAACTGAGGCCCAGAAGATTGGGACCCTTTGAGGTGATTCAGCAGGTCAACCCGGTAGCTTTCAAACTCCGATTACCCAACCACATGAAATTGCACCCAGTGTTCCACAGGTCGTTACTGTCACCATACAGGGGGGGACGTGAAGGGGAGCACGTCAGGGGACCAGCCTTGGAAGAGAGGGAACGCCGCAACCATGTAGCGGAAATCCTCGATTCCAGGTGGAAGGGTAATCAGGTGGAGTATTTGGTGGCGTGGGAAGGGGAACCGGAGTCAGAAAACACCTGGGTAAGTGCAGAGGAAGTCAATGACGAGGTTTTAACAGAAACGTTCCACCAAAGGTTCCCGAGGAAACCTCAGCCTATAGCAAGGTTTAGGAGGGAGTATTTCGGCACCACCGATGAGGAAGAGGAAATGGAAGGGTTCGCGGAGTCGGAGTTGGAAGATGGAGTGGACTCTGATGACGAAGAGTACCTGGAGAGTAGGAACAGCAACAAGTGGAAGGAAGTGTTCGCGACGTCGGAAGATGAGGGAGGTTCTTTCAGGGGTTTTACCTCCTCACCGCCAGTAGGAGAGGAGACGGGAGGGGGTGAAGGGGGCCCTGGAGGGGAGGTGGATGTCAGGGAACTGACATCTAAAGCGCCGCAGGTGCAAAGGCTCCCTGAGGTTGAGAGAGCAGTAGCAGCGGAAGAAGGAACCAGTAGAGGGCGAGCAAGAACTCCAAGGGAAAGTGAGTCGGAGGGATGGCTCAGAGACGCTTCAAGCGAAACCAGTGGGGAGGTCTCAGGACCTCCTATAGGGACACCCACACCTCGACGGAAACTGTCACGCCGAGAGGCCAGACGACGTGTTTCCGTTAAGGAGCTTTTATGTTGGAAACGTTTCCGAAAGCAGCCACTTTCGGATTCTACTAGTGATTGACGCAGCCATGCTGGAGGGGCTCCGTCACAGGCAGAGGTTTGAAAACCTGATCAAACTCTGAGGGACTTGCATTTTACGCACAAGCAGCTCATCGTCCCATCACACACTATGAATAACATCTTGAGAGGAGGGAAAATACCTGAGTCTTGGAGGGAAGCCTTCATAACATTAATCCCCAAAGCAGATACAGATAAATTGAATATGAAGAACTACAGGCCAATATCTTTGCTTAACAATGACTACAAAATTTATGCCGACATTATGGCAAATAGATTGAAAAAGTGCTTAACAAATCTAATCCATAAAGACCAAGCGGGCTTCCTCCCAAATAGGTTTTTGAAAGACAATGTGAGACATGTTATAAATATAATCGAACACTTGGAGATTAATAATGATATCCCTGCGGCTTTGATCTTCATAGATGCAGAGAAGGCGTTCGATAACGTCTCTTGGCCGTTTCTATTAAAATCCATAGAAAAGGCAGGGATAGAGGGCGAATTTATGAAAGGAATACAGGCAATATATTCAACCCAATCTGCCAAACTGGTAATAAATAATAACCTTACAAACACATTCAAAATCGAGAAAGGAACAAGGCAGGGTTGCCCTCTCTCCCCGCTCTTATTTATCATAGTTTTAGAAGTTTTGGCGAATAAAATAAGATCAATGCCAGAGATACAAGGGATAAAAATTGGATCAAAGAAGTTTAAATTAAAAGCCTATGCGGACGACCTGATGTTATCCCTGGAAGAGCCGCAAGGAAGTATGGGCAGAGCGCTGGAGGTTTTAGAGGAGTACGGCAGGTTATCTGGCTTTAAACTGAATAAATCTAAAACAAAAATGCTGACAAAGAACTTGGGTAGCGATATAAAAGAAAAACTAGAGAGACAATACGGAATCAAAGTGGCCAAAAAAATAAAATATTTAGGAATATGGCTTACACCAAAAAATATAAATTTAATTGAAGATAATTATTCGGCAACGTGGAACAAAATTAAAAAAGATCTGGATGTTTGGAACAGAGTCAACCTCTCGTGGCTGGGCAGGATGGAGGCAATAAAAATGAATACACTCCCCAAGATGCTGTTTTTGTTTCAAAATATTCCTGTTATCAGAGGGTCCAAAATATTCAAAGACTGGCAGAAAACTCTCTCAAGATTCATATGGCAGGGAAGAAGGCCAAGGATCAGGTTCAAACTACTCACGGACCGAAAGGAGAGAGGAGGGCTCGCAGTCCCCAACTTAAAATTGTACTACGAAGCTGCCTGTTTATGCTGGGTTAAAGACTGGATAACCTTGGAGAACACCGATCTATTAGACCTCGAAGGGGCAGATAATAGGTTTGGCTGGCATGCCTACCTTTGGTCAAATAAAGAGAAGACCTATAAAGGATTTTCGAACCACATTATCAGGGGTCCCCTGTATGAAGTTTGGGAAAAAAATAAAAAACTGTTAGAAGGGAAAACACCTTGGTGGGTATCCCCAACAAATATCCTAACAATCAAAAAAATAAATCAGGAAGATCAAAGATTGGCATATGAAGACCTATTAGTAAGATCTCAAGACAGCTGGAAATTAAGACCATACGAGGAGCTAAAAGAGAAGCTGACTGGCTGGATACAGTACCATCAGATCAATGCAATATGGACGGAAGATAAAAAAATAGGAATGAACGAAAAGAAATCTAAATTTCAGATTGAAATAATTGAAAGTAAATCTAAATTATTATCTAAAATGTACAATATATTATTGGAATGGGATACAAAAGACAAAGAAATTAAGGAAGTCATGGTCAAGTGGGCGATAGATCTGGGGCACAACATAGAATATGAGAAATGGTCAAAATTGTGGAATGAGGGAATAAAATTCACGGCAAGCGCTGCAATTAGAGAAAACTTAGAAAAGATGATATATCGATGGTATCTAACACCAGAAAAACTAAGTAGGATGTATAAGACTGGAAATAAGGCCTGCTGGAGATGTAAAACAAAAGAAGGTAATTTTATACACATGTGGTGGGCATGTGAGGAAATGAAAATTTTTTGGAATCAAATATATGATGAGTTAAAAAAAATATTTAGATACACATTCCCCAAAAAACCAGAGGCCTTTTTACTAGGGATTGTCGGAGACGAGATAAAGAAAGAAGATAAAACCTTATTTCAATATTCAACAGCAGCGGCCAGAATGCTAATCGCCCAAAATTGGAAAAGTACAAACATACCAACGGTGAGGGATTGGCAATTAAAATTATATGACTTTATTGAATTGGCAAAAATGACGCAAAGAATTAGAAACCAAAAAAATGCAAAGTTAAATGACGACTGGAATAAATTTATGGTCTATATTGAAGGTAATTTTAGAAACCTACCAACTATAGCAGGTCTGTTATAAAACTTCCGGTGTATAAACTAAAAACCAACACCAGCTGTAAAAAGGAAACTATTAAAACTGGAAACCCGAAATCAGCAGGGAAGGAGGTCAGGTGATGTGTATTAACTGTTACATGCACCAAATTTTTTGTCTTTTTCTTCTATTTTCTTGGTTTTTCTTTTTTCTTTTTAGTGCCTTTTTTCTTTAACTCACTTGTTACTGTGTTTAGTGAGTATTTGTATTTCTTGTTTTTCTTTTTCAAATGTTTTTTTTCTATATGTGTTATGATGAAAGAAACTTAATAAAAAGAATTTTTTAAAAAAAATTTACAATGTTTCTGTAAATAAATTTTAAATTTCCTCCAATCTTCTTCCACCAACTCTTCTCCCTGGTCTCGGATTCTGCCAGTCATTTCCGCCAACTCCATGTAGTCCATTACTTGTGTCAGGAAATTGCCATCGGAAGAACAGGTGGCGGAAGGGCTCCAGGAGAATAGGAGAGACTCTGCAGCAGAAGAGGGAACCAGTAGGGGGGGAGCAGGAGCTCCAAGGGGAAGGGAATCGGAGGAGAGGCTCTGGGACACTTCCAGTGAGAACAGCGAAGAGGCATCAAGGCCCCCTTTAGGAACCCCCACCCCTCGCCGGAAACTGTCACGCAGGGAATCCAGGAGACGTGTTTCTGTTAAGCAGCTTTTATGCTGGAAGCGTTTCCGCAGGCGCCCACTGTCGGATTCTACCAGCGACTGACGGAGCCATGTCAAAGGGCTCCGCTCAAGGCAGAGCTTTGCTACGCTGAGCAAACTCTGAGGGACCAACCCTTTTACGCACAAGTAGCTCATTGTCCCATCACAGCAATCCGACAGTCCCTGAAAGCGCTTGTGCAAGGAGAGGCATCATGAGCAACCCAGCCGGAGCCGGAGATGGGGAAGCAGCTGCAGCCGTTCCAAGCCTGGAAGAAAGGTACAGCATGTTGGAGGTTCAGTTAGCCATGCAAACGGCTAGGCTTGAGGAGAGGAGGGCTCAAGATGCAGAGAAGGGAAAGGCCACCCAAGTCTCAAGGAAGGTGCCAGGACTGGTGCAGAAATTTGGGGGTGATCCCAGGAACTATCAAGCCTTTAGGACAGAAATGCAATATGCACTTAATCTGCAGTTTGATGACTTTCCTGATGAGGAATCAAGGGTGGCGTTTGTGATTGGCCATCTGGAAAGGGGGGCGAGAGACTGGGTGAGACCCCTGATGGCAGCCAATAACGAAGTCCTAAAGGACACAAGGAAGTTTTTTCGCGCCATGGATCTGATGTTCTCCAGTGAGATTGAGCAGGGAGTGGCGCGCAGACAGCTAATGGCGTGTAAGCAAGGGAGCCGAACTGTCCGTGAGTACTGGACTGAGTTTACCATGTTGATTCATAAATTAAGTTGGGATTTGTCGGAGGCACCGATACAAATGCTGTTCGAAGAAGGATTATCTCCAGCAGTAAAAGACAAACTTTCCCGGGCGCCCAGGGCGGAGTCTATGGACCAGCTGACTAAATCCGCGCTGGCCATAGGAGCACGGCAGGAGGCTAGAGCCTTGGAGAAGCGGGAGGGGAAAGAGGACCGTTGGAGAGATTTCCGCATTCCCGAGATTCCAGAGCAGACTTCCCCGCCAGCAGAGCCGATGGAAATTGGAACAGTGCGCGCGCAATTTCAAACCCCAGTGAAGGGCGGAAGAAGGAGGGGAAAGGCGCCAAGAAATGCTTTCTCTGCCAACAGCCAGGTCACTTTGCCAGAGTTTGTCCGCAAAGAAAGGAATGGCAAGGAATGGCGGGAGCTGTTGGGGAGGAGGCGGAGGGAGCCCAGGAGCCAGTAAAAGCCAACGCCTGGCTGCAAGCATCGGGGCACAGCAGCCAGGCCAAGGAACAGTGAATGTGCCCACGCCGGAACCACCAAGACCAGCGCTAGTAATAGAGGTATTGCTAGAACTGGCAAACGGACACCCGCTAAAGGTTAAGGCGCTATTGGACTCAGGCAGCTCCTGCAACTTTATGAGTAAGGAGTTTGCAGCCGCACACCAGATACAAACCATCCCCTTAAATAACCCGCTGCAGGTGACCACGATTGATGGGAGGGCGCTGTTGGGAGGAGAAGTTAACCAGCAGACTGTTCCCATGACAATGAGGGTGGCACGACACACGGAACTAATAGCGTTTAATATAGCCACCTTGGGGGGAGCGCCCATTATTTTGGGGATGAGCTGGCTAGCGCTGCATGATCCACTCGTGGGATGGCACCGGAGAGTGGTTTCCTTTGGGTCAGCGCATTGTCTGGCACATTGCACGGAAAGGGGGAGCCAAGTAGGTACCCAGGCCACGTTAGCAAAGATAGAAGTTACAGACCAAGGAAGGGTACCACGACAATACGCCGATTTGGCTGACGTCTTCAGCGAAAGGGAAGCAAATAAACTACCCCCGCACAGACCCTTTGACTGCCAAATCAACTTACTCCCAGGAGCACAATTGCCAGTGGGCAAGGTATATGCAATGTCAGACAGGGAGATGCAGGAGTTAAGGGAGTTTATTGACAAGAACCTCAAGCGTGGGTTCATCAGAGAGTCACGGGCGGTGGGGGGTAGCCCAGTGTTCTTTGTGGACAAAAAAACCGCAGTGTCCGAACCAGTGGCTTTCCCTATGCCCAGAATCGATGACATTCTGACCCGGGTGAGAAAAGGGAAAATTTTTACCAAGCTGGACCTAAGGGGGGCGTACAATTTAATACGTATGAGAAAGGGAGATGAGTGGAAAACCACTATGTTCACCCCTTTAGGGGCCTTTGAATATCTTGTTATGCCCTTCGGCCTCCAGGGGGGTGTCGGCCGTTTTTCAATCGTTCATGAATCACGTCCTAGGGCCATTGCTTTACAAGAACTGCGCTGCGTTCTTAGATGATGTACTAGTGTACTCAGAGGATGAAGAGCAGCATGTGCGAGATGTACGAGAGGTACTGAGCAGACTGCAAGAAAACCAGCTGTGGGTGAAACTGGAGAAGTGTCAGTTTCACACCAGAGAAGTGGAATTCCTGGGGTACCGGTTGTCAGACAAGGGGTTGGCCATGGATCCTAGCAAGGTGCAAGCGGTACTGGAATGGAAACCACCGAAAACTAAGAAAGATGTGCAAAGGTTTTTGGGGTTCGGAAACTTCTATCGGAAGTTCATCAAGAACTTTGCCCACTTAACAGCCCCCATCACGGATTGCCTCAGCAGTAAGAAGAAATTTGTCTGGACGGAAGAAGCGCAGCGAGCGTTCGAAAGTTTAAAGAGGGTGTTTGCTTCGGAAGAACAACTCTTACACGTGGATCTGCAACAGCCGATGAGAGTGGAGACCGACGCGTCAGACAGAGCGGTGGGAGCCGTACTCCTACAGCCGGGAAAGGATACGTCAGAATGGAGACCGTGTGCCTTTTTCTCGAGGAAGTTGAACAAATCAGAGAGGAACTATACCGTGTACGACAGAGAATTGCTCGCCATCCATGAAGCTTTCAAGAGATGGCGACACCTGCTGATTGGGGCACAACACAAGGTCCAAGTGCGGACAGACCACAAAAATCTAGAATACTGGAGAACAGCCCGAGTACTGAACCAGAGACAAGTGAGATGGGCGCAAGAGTTCTCCAAGTTCAATTTTGAAATTCGCTACGTGCCAGGCGCAGAGAATGTCAGAGCAGACGCTCTCTCCCGAAAACCTGAGTACTTGGAGGGGGAGGGAGCGACGGAAGAAAGACACATCATCCCTGAGGACCACTGGGTTTGTGGGGCAGCATTGGTGGGGCAAAGAGAACTGGTAGAGGGTACTGAGAACGATGAATATGCCCAAGAAAAGCTTAGGGAACTCAGGGACACAGGGGAGAACACAGGGGGTTTTGAGGAAAAGAACGGAAAGCTGTATTACAAAGGGGCTCTCTACATACCAGATGGGGAACTAAGAGGGCGAGTGCTCAAACAGTTACACGATAGCCCCACGGCGGGGCATTTCGGGCAGCACAAGACCATGTGGTTGGTTACCAGGGAGTTTTGGTGGCCCAAGGTGAGGGAAGACGTGCGGGAGTATGTACGGGGGTGCGACAGGTGCCAGAGAGCTAAAGGAGAGAGGCTGGCGCCAGCGGGGTTATTAGAACCCTTACCCACACCAGAAAGGCCATGGGAGATGGTATCCATAGATTTTATGACAGATCTACCGAAATCCAAAGGGAAAACAGCTGTCATGGTGGTAGTAGACCTACTAACTAAAATGTGCCATTTTATAGCTTGTTCACACGCAGTCACAGCGGAAGAAACCGCGAGGTTGTTTGTAAAGCATATTTTCAGGTTGCATGGCGCCCCCTTGAGGGTTGTGAGCGACCGAGGGAAACAATTTACTTCCAGGTTCTGGAGGAAGCTAATGAGCTTGCTGCACATGGAGGTAAGTTTTTCCACTGCCAGACACCCAGAAACAAATGGGCAGGCAGAAAGGGCAAACGGGGTTTTGCAACAATACCTGAGGTGCTATGTAAAAGACAGAGAAAATGATTGGGTAGATAAGTTACCTCTGGCAGAATTTGCCTACAACAACACGGAGAACGTGTCCACCGGGATGAGTCCCTTTCTGGCCAATTATGGGTGTCACCCCCGAGCATTTCCAGGAGAAGGAGGGGAGAGCTGGAGTGTACCGGCGGCGGAACATTTTGTGGAAGAGATGGAAGCAATCCATCGGCAGCTCCAACTCAACTTGGAGAAAGCCAAGGAAGAATATAAGAAGCAAGCAGACAGAAATAGAAGGGAAGGTGAAACCATAAGGGTGGGAGACCGGGTGTGGCTATCCACCCAAGGGCTGCCGTTCAAGGGAGGGTGTAAAAAATTGAGACCCAAACGGTTGGGACCCTTTGAGGTCATACAACAGGTTAACCCAGTAGCATTTAAACTCAGATTGCCCAGTCACATGAAACTGCACCCAGTATTTCACAGATCATTACTGTCGCCATATCGAGAGGGACGGGAGTGGGGGGAACGTGAGAGGGAGGTCAGCCAAACACCCGTCATAGAAGAGAGAGAACGCAACATGGAAGTGGCAGGAATCATTGATTCCAGGTGGAAGGGGAATCAGGTGGAATACTTGGTAGAATGGGAGGGGGAGGAAGAGTCAGAAAACACATGGGTGCCGGCAGAAGAAGTCCATGACGAGGTTTTAATAGAAACGTTCCATAGGCGTTTCCCAAGAAAACCGCAGCCTGTGGCGCGATTTAGGAGGTAACACTTCGGAACCACCGATGAGGAAGGGGTGTTTGAAGGGTTCCCAGAGTCAGGGGTTGAGGAAGCAGCATACTCAGACGAAGAAGAGGAAGAAGGGGAAGGAGACGGAAGGCAGTGGCTAGAAGTGTTTGAATCCTCTGATGACGAGGAGAGCTCCTTCCGAGGCTTTCCAGCCTCACCGCCTGCAGGAGAGGAGGCGGGAGGGGGTGGAGGGGGGCCTGGGGGGGAGGTGGATGTCAGGAAATTGCCATCGGAAGAACAGGTGGCGGAAGGGCTCCAGGAGAATAGGAGAGACTCTGCAGCAGAAGAGGGAACCAGTAGGGGGGGAGCAGGAGCTCCAAGGGGAAGGGAATCGGAGGAGAGGCTCTGGGACACTTCCAGTGAGAACAGCGAAGAGGCATCAAGGCCCCCTTTAGGAACCCCCACCCCTCGCCGGAAACTGTCACGCAGGGAATCCAGGAGACGTGTTTCCGTTAAGCAGCTTTTATGCTGGAAGCGTTTCCGCAGGCGCCCACTGTCAGATTCTACCAGAGACTGACGGAGCCATGTCAAAGGGCTCTGCTCAAGGCAGAGCTTTGCTACGCTGAGCAAACTCTGAGGGACCAACCCTTTTACGCACAAGTAGCTCATTGTCCCATCACAACTTGCATCTGCCATTCTTCCAGAGTGGGTAGGTCTTGTGTCTTCCAATGCTTTGCGATGAGTATTCTTGCTGCTGCTGTAGCGTACATAAAGAAAGTTTTATCCTTCTTTGACACCAATTGGCCGACTATGCCCAGGAGAAAGGCCTCTGGTTTCTTAGGGAAAGTGTACTTTTTTTTTTTTATAAATATTTATTGAAATTTTTAAGTTACAATGTGCCAAACAAACAAAGTTATAACATAACATAAACATATTTTCTCATCTTCTTGTGACCTCCTCGCATCTCCCGCCCCTAGTTTCCATATTAAAAGATTTATCCAGCAAATTATCACCTTACTTCCATCCTTACTGTCTGATTATCAATTAAATTTAGCCAAATAATTATCCAAAAAAAAAAATTGTTTTCTTACATTTTAACTTATCTTCCTACTTCACTTCATCAATTTTGATGGTGCCAAATTGTTTATAATCAAGCATCCTGCTTAACATTCATACAGTTTACAATGTTTTTGCAAATAAATCTTAAATTTTTTCCAATCTTCTTCTACCGTCTCCTCTCCCAGATCTCGGATTCTGCCGGTCATCTCAGCCAGTTGCATATAGTCCATCAGTTGCATCTGCCATTCTTCCAGTGTGGGTAAATCTTGAGTTTTCCAGTGTTTCGCAAGAAGTATCCTTGCTGCTGTTGTTGCGTACTGTCAGGGAACTGCCATCGGAAAGAGAGATGGTGCAGAGGCTCCAGCAGACTCGGAGAGATTCTGCAGCGGAGGAGGGAACCAGCAGGGGGAGAGCAGAAGCTACGGCAGAAGGGGAGTCGGAGGAGGGAGGGCTCTGGGATACTTCTAGTGAGAATAGTGCAGAGGTAACAAGACCCCCGTTGGCAACTCCCACCCTTCGCCGGAAGCTGTCACGCAGAGAGTCACGAAGGCGCATGTCCGTGAAACAACTTTTATGTTGGCGTAAATTTCGTAGACGCCCACTGTCAGATTCTACCAGCGACTAACGGAGTCACGCCTTGGGAGGCTCCGTTAGTGCCTCAGTTTGGTTGACCAGCCAAACACCAGAGGGATCAAGCTTTTACGCACAAGCAGCTCATTATCCCATCATAGCAATCTGACAGTCTTTGAAAGCAGCTTGTGCAAGCAGAGGGCATCATGAGCGAACCAGCCGGAACCGCAGGAGCTGGAGCTGGAGCAGGTCCAAGCCTGGAGGAAAGGTACAGGGCGATGGAGGTCCAGCTCGCGCTGCAAACGGCGAGGCTTGAGGAGAGGAGGGCTCAAGATGCGGATAAGGGGAAAACCGCCCCACTTGCCAGAAAGGTGCCTGGATTGGTGCAGAGATTTGGGGGGGATCCCAGGAACTATCAAGCCTTTAGAACGGAGATGCAATATGCTCTCAATCTACTGTTTGATGACTTCACCGATGAGAACTCTAGAGTGGCGTACGTAATTAGCCATCTAGAGGGAGGGGCGAGGGACTGGGTTCGACCCCTGATGGCAGCCAATAATGATATCTTAAAGGACACGAGGAAGTTTTTTCGCGCCATGGACTTGATGTTTTCCAGCGAGATTGAGCAGGGGGTGGTGCGGAGGCAGTTGATGGGGTGCAAACAGGGGAGCCGATCTGTACGTGAGTACTGGACTGAGTTCACTATGCTTATTCATAGACTGGGGTGGGATCTAGCAAGTGAACCTATTCAAATGTTATTTGAAGAAGGGCTCTCTCCGACCGTGAAAGATGAACTTTCCCGGGCGCCCAGGGCGGAGTCTATGGATCAGCTGACTAAATCTGCACTGTCCATAGGAGCGCGCCAAGAAGCAAGAGCTTTGGAAAAGCGGGAAGGAAAGGGGGAACGTTGGAAGGACTTCCGCATTCCAGAGATTCCGGAGCAGTCTTTCCCGCCCGCAGAGCCGATGGAACTGGGAACAGCGCGCGCGCGCGCAGTTTCAAACACCAGTGAAGGGCGGAAGAAGGAGGGAAAGAGTGCCAAGAGATGTTATCTCTGCCAACAGCCAGGGCACTTTGCCAGAGTTTGTCCGCAAAGGAAGGAATGGCAGGGCATGGCGGGAACTGTTGGGGGAAAGGAGGAAGGAGAAATAGAGGAGCAAGTAAAAGCCAACGCCTGGTTGCCAACATCAGGGCACAGCAGCCAGGCCAGGGAGTAGTGAATGTGCCCACGCCGGAACCTCCAAGACCAGCGCTTGTGATAGAGGTGTTGCTGGAACTGCCAAACGGACACCCACTAAAGATAAAAGCGCTATTGGATTCAGGCAGCTCCTGTAATTTCATGAGTAAGGAGTTTGCTGCTGAACACCAGATACAAACTCTCCCATTAAGTAAGCCTTTGCAAGTAACCACGATTGATGGGAGGGAACTGTTGGGGGGAGAAGTGAGCCAACAGACTGTACCAATGATTATGAGGGTGGCAAGACACACAGAACTGATAGCGTTTAATGTAGCCACCTTGGGAGGAGCTCCCATCATTCTGGGAATGAGCTGGCTGGCACTACATGATCCGCTAGTAGGCTGGCATCAGAGGGTGGTTTCCTTTGGTTCAGCACATTGCCTAGAACACTGCAAGGAGGAAGAGGGTCAGGCAGGGGCCAGAGCCACTCTAGCAGGGATGGAAGTGACTGACAAGGGGAAGGTGCCACCACAATACGCTGATTTGATTGACGTCTTCAGTGAAAAGGAAGCAGATAAACTGCCCCCACACAGACCCTTTGACTGTCAAATCACCTTACTCCCAGGAGCACAATTGCCAGTGGGCAAGCTGTATGCCATGTCAGACCGTGAGATGCAGGAGTTAAGGGAGTTCATTGACAAGAACCTCAAGCGAGGTTTCATCAGAGAGTCACGAGCGGTGAGGGGCAGCCCAGTGTTCTTTGTGGACAAAAAAAACACGGGCAAACCCAGGCTTGTGTGTGATTTCAGGGCCCTAAATGCTGTGTCAGAACCAGTGACTTTCCCTATGCCCAGAATTGATGACATTCTGACACGGGTGAGAAAAGGGAAGATCTTTACCAAGCTAGACCTTAGGGGGGCATATAACTTGATACGTGTGAGGAAGGGGGATGAGTGGAAGACCACTATGTTCACCCCCTTGGGGGCGTTTGAGTACCTAGTTATGCCTTTTGGATTACAAGCGGGCTCCGCCTGCTTTCAATCATTCATGAATCACGTCCTGGGGCCATTGCTTTACAAGAACTGCGTGGCGTTCTTAGATGACGTCCTGGTGTACTCAGAGAATGAGGAGCAGCATGTGCGAGATGTTAGAGAAGTACTAAGCAAACTGCGAGAAAATCGGCTGTGGGTGAAACTGGAGAAATGCCAGTTTCATAGCAGGGAGGTGGAATTCCTGGGGTACCGGTTGTCTGACAAGGGGTTGGCTATGGATCCCAGCAAGGTTCAAGCGGTACTGGAATGGAAAACACCAAAGACCAAGAAGGACGTGCAAAGGTTCCTGGGCTTCGGAAACTTCTATAGGAAGTTCATCAAGAACTTTGCCCATTTAACAGCGCCCATCACGGATTGTCTTAGCAGCAAGAAAAAATTTGCTTGGACGGAAGAAGCGCAAGGGGCATTCGAACGCTTAAAGGCAGCGTTTGCGTCGGAGGAGCAACTTTTGCACGTGGATCTACGGCAACCAATGCGAGTGGAGACGGACGCATCAGACCGAGCGGTAGGGGCCGTGCTTCTCCAGCCGGGGAAAGATGCGTCTGAATGGAGACCGTGTGCATTCTTCTCGCGGAAGTTGAACAAATCCGAGAGGAACTACACAGTATACGACCGAGAACTGCTCGCCATTCATGAAGCATTCCGGAGATGGCGGCACTTGCTGATTGGGGCGCAGCACAAGGTTCAAGTCCGGACTGACCACAAAAATCTGGAGTACTGGAGAACAGCCCGAGTGCTGAACCAGAGACAAGTGAGATGGGCCCAGGAGTTCTCCAAATTCAATTTTGAGATTCGTTACGTGCCAGGGTCTGAGAACGTAAGGGCGGACGCTCTTTCCAGAAAGCCTGAGTACTTAGAGGGGGAGGGCGCGCCGGAAGCAAGGCACGTAATCCCTGAAGACCGCTGGGTGTGTGGGGCGGCTTTGGTGGGGCAGAAAGAACTGTTAGAGGGTACGGAGAACGACGAATACGCCCAAGAGAAACTCAGAGAACTCAGGAGGACAGAGGAGAACACAGGGGGGTTTGAAGAAAAGAGTGGGGCGTTGTATTACAAAGGGCCACTGTACAAACCCGATGGGGAACTGAGGGGCAGAGTACTCAAGCAGTTGCATGATAGCCCCACAGCGGGGCATTTTGGACAGCACAAAACCATGTGGTTGGTTACCAGGGAGTTTTGGTGGCCCAAGGTGAGGGAGGATGTACGGGAATATGTCAGGGGTTGCGACAGGTGCCAGCGAGCGAAAGGGGAGAGGGTGGCGCCAGCGGGGCTCTTACAACCCTTACCCACACCAGAAAGGCCATGGGAGGCAGTCTCCATAGATTTTATGACGGACCTGCCAAAATCCAAGGGCAAAACGGCGGTCATGGTAGTGGTAGATCTATTAACTAAGATGTGTCATTTTATAGCCTGTTCACATGCGGTCACAGCGGAGGAAACCGCCAAGTTGTTCGTAGAGCATATTTTCCGGTTGCATGGCGCCCCCTTGAGGGTGGTCAGCGACAGAGGGAAACAGTTTACTTCCAGGTTCTGGAGGAAACTTATGAGCTTACTGCACGTGGAAATCAATTTCTCCACTGCCCGGCACCCGGAAACAAATGGGCAAGCGGAAAGGGCAAACGGGATTTTACAACAATACCTGAGGTGTTATGTAAAGGACCGAGAAAATGATTGGGTAGATAAGTTACCTCTGGCAGAATTTGCCTACAACAACGCTGAGAACGTGTCCACAGGGCTGAGTCCCTTTCTGGCAAATTATGGGTGTCATCCCAGGGCATTTCCAGGAGAAGGAGGGGAGAGGTGGAGTGTGCCGGCGGCGGAACATTTTGTTGAAGAGATGGAAGCCATCCACCGTCAGCTACAACTTAACTTAGAGAGAGCCAAGGAAGAATATAAAAAGCAAGCAGACAAAAATAGGAGGGAAGGTGAAACTATAAGGGTGGGAGACCGGGTGTGGCTATCCACCCAGGGACTACCTTTCAAGGGGGGTTGTAAGAAACTGAAACCCAAAAGATTGGGACCCTTTGAGGTCATACAGCAGGTGAACCCAGTAGCATTCAAACTCAGACTGCCCAGTCACATGAAATTGCACCCAGTATTTCACAGGTCATTACTGTCGCCGTACCGAGAGGGACGTGAATGGGGGGGGGCGTGAGAGAGAGGTCTCCCGAACGCCCGTGATAGAAGAGAGAGAACGCGACATGAACGTGGCAGGAATCATTGATTCCAGGTGGAAGGGGGATCAGGTGGAATATCTGGTAGAATGGGAGGGGGAAGTAGAGTCGGAAAACACTTGGGTACCCGCTGAGGTAGTCAATGACGAGGTTTTAATAGAAACATTTCATCGGCGTTTCCCAAAAAAACCGCAACCCGTGGCACGATTTAGAAGGGAACACTTTGGGACCACCGATGAGGAAGGAGAGTTTGGAGGGTTCCCAGAGTCAGGGGTGGGTGAGGAAGCCGACTCCGACGAAGAAGAGGAAGACGGGGAGAGAGACGGTACGCCATGGTTAGAAGTGTTTGAATCCTCGGACGACGAGGAGAGTTCCTTTAGGGGCTTTCCGCCCTCACCGCCAGTGGGAGAGGAAGCGGGGGGTGAAGGGGGCCCTGAGGGGGAGGTGGATGTCAGGGAACTGCCATCGGAAAGAGAGATGGTGCAGAGGCTCCAGCAGACTCGGAGAGATTCTGCAGCGGAGGAGGGAACCAGCAGGGGGAGAGCAGAAGCTACGGCAGAAGGGGAGTCGGAGGAGGGAGGGCTCTGGGATACTTCTAGTGAGAATAGTGCAGAGGTAACAAGACCCCCGTTGGCAACTCCCACCCTTCGCCGGAAGCTGTCACGCAGAGAGTCACGAAGGCACATGTCCGTGAAACAACTTTTATGTTGGCGTAAATTTCGTAGACGCCCACTGTCAGATTCTACCAGCGACTAACGGAGTCACGCCTTGGGAGGCTCCGTTAGTGCCTCGGTTTGGTTGACCAGCCAAACACCAGAGGGATCAAGCTTTTACGCACAAGCAGCTCATTATCCCATCATACGTACATAAAGAATGTTCGATCCTTCTTTACCACCCCTTGGCCGACAATACCCAAAAGGAAGGCCTCTGGTTTCTTAGAGAAGGTATACTTAAATACCTTTTTCAGTTCATTATATATCATTTCCCAGAAGGCCTTCACTTTAGGGCAAGTCCACCAGAGGTGAAAAAATGTTCCTTCATTTTCTTTACATTTCCAACACTTATTATCAGACAAGTGGTATATTTTTGCAAGTTTGACTGGGGTCATGTACCATCTATATATCATTTTCATTATATTTTCTTTCAAAGCATTACATGCAGTGAAATTCAACCCAGTAGTCCACAACCTTTCCCAGTCCTCAAACATGATATTGTACCCAATGTCTTGTGCCCACTTTATCATGGCCGATTTTACCGTTTCGTCTTGTGTGTTCCATTTTAACAGCAAGTTGTACATTCTTGAAAGTACCTTAGTTTTAGGCTCTAACAGTTCCGTTTCCAACTTCGATTTCTCCACCTGGAACCCTAACTTTTTGTCAAGTTTAAAAACTTCCTTAATCTGAGCGTAATGTAACCAATCTCACACTTTATCTCTCATTTTCTCCATACTCTGCAATTTCCAATTGTCTCCATCTCTTTCTAATATTTCCCAATACTTTGGCCATTTGGCCTCCATATTGAGTCTTTTTCGGGCCTTAGCTTCCAATGGTGAAAGCCACCTTGGAGTTTTATTTTCCAGTAAGTCTTTATATTTTGTCCAGACGGTAAACACTGCTTTTCTGACAATATGATTCTTGAAAACCTTGTTGATCTTAACCTTGTCATACCATAAATATGCATGCCAACCAAAAGCATTGTTAAAACCTTCCAAATCCAACACATCAGTGTCTTCAAGAAGTAGCCAGTCTTTTAACCAGCAGAAAGCTGCTGCTTCATAGTAGAGCCTTAAGTCTGGCAGGGCAAAGCCCCCTCTTTCTTTCGCATCTGTTAGTATCTTAAACTTAATTCTGGGCTTTTTGCCCTGCCAGACAAATTTAGAAATATCTCTCTGCCACTTCCGAAAGCACTCTGTCTTATCCACAATCTGTAATGTTTGAAACAAAAACAACATTTTTGGCAATACATTCATCTTAATTGCAGCAATTCGGCCTAACAAGGAAAGTTTCAGTCTTGTCCAACTCTCTAAATCTCTTTTAATTTCTGACCAACATTTCTCATAGTTGTCCTTAAATAAACTCAAATTTTTTGCTGTTATGTTTACCCCTAGGTATTTCACTTTTTTAACCACATTTAGTTCTGTCTCTCTCTGAAACCGTTCTGACTCTGCATCTGTCCCAACCCTAACCCCCCCAAAAAAGGGAAAGTGTACTTAAGTACCTTCTTCAATTCATTATAGATCATCTCCCAGAAAGCCTTAATCCTTGGGCACGTCCACCAAAGGTGAAAGAATGTACCTTCAGTTTCTTTACATTTCCAGCATTTATTATCGGGCAAATGATAATTTTTTGCAAGCTTGACTGGGGTCATGTACCACCTGTACATCATTTTCATAATATTCTCTCTTAGGGCGTTACATGCCGTAAATTTAATCCCAGTGGTCCACAACTTCTCCCAGTCAGCAAACATGATATTATATCCTATATCTTGTGCCCATTTTATCATTGCCGATTTCACTGTTTCTTCCTCAGTGTTCCATTTCAGCAGCAAATTATACATTCTTGATAGGATCTTAGCATTGGGTTCTAGCAGTTCTGTCTCTAACTTTGATCTTTCCACCTGGAAACCCATTTTTTTATCCTGGTTGTAGACCTCTCTTATTTGAAAATAGTGTAGCCAGTCTCGCACCTTCTCTTTGAGCTTCTCATAGCTCTGCAATTTCAATTTGTCACCTTCCTGTTCTAAAATTTCCCAATATTTTGGCCACTTGGCCTCCATATTAAGTTTTTTCAGAGCTTTCGCTTCCATAGGTGAAAGCCACCTTGGGGTTTTACTCTCCAAAAAGTCTTTATATCTAATCCAGACATTAAACAATGCTTTCCTGACAATATGGTTTTTAAATGCCTTGTGCGCTTTTACCTTGCCATACCACAAATATGCATGCCACCCAAATACATTATCATACCCTTCAAGATCTAAAACATCTGTGTTTTCAAGAAGTAGCCATTCCTTCAGCCAGCAAAAAGCTGCTGATTCATAATAGAGTTTCAAGTCTGGCAGGGCAAACCCTCCTCTATCTTTAGCATCAGTAAGTATCTTATATTTTATTCTGGGCTTTTTGCCCTGCCAGACAAATCTAGATATATCTCTCTGCCACTTCTTAAAACAATCCATCTTGTCAATAATTTGCAATGATTGAAATAGGAATAACATTCTCAGCAATACATTCATCTTGATAACAGCAATACGACCCAGCAAGGAAAGCTTCAAATTTGACCAAATTTCTAGATCTTTTTTTCACTTCTGACCAACATTTCTCATAATTATCTTTAAATAGGTTCACATTCTTAGCGGTCATGTTCACCCCCAGGTATTTTACCTTCTTTATCAATGTTAAATCTGTCTCCTTCTGAAACCTCTCCCTCTCTATTGGTGTCAGATTCTTCTCCAAAACCTTGGTTTTTGACTTATTCAACTTAAAACCTGCTACTTGACCAAATTCCTGGATTACTTCTAGGGCCCTCTTGGTGCTAGTTACTGACTCCTGCAATGTCAATACTAGGTCATCTGCAAATTAACTCCGACCTTAATACCCTGAATCAACTGGTCCCTTCTAATCATATTCAGCAAAACCACCAGAACTGAAATAAAAAGCAGTGAGGAAATTGGGCAGCCTTGTCGTGTCCCTTTCTCTATTATAATTCCTCTGTCACCACGTTATTAACTATCAGTTTGGCCTTTTGTTCAGAATAAATCGCACCTATACAATTTTCAAAGTTTTGTCCGACCCCCATCCCCTGAAGATTCTTCTTCATGAAACTCCAGGAAATATTGTCAAAGGCTTTCTCCGCATCTACAAATATCAACACTGCTTTTGTGTTGATATTCTCCTGCAGTTTTTCTAAGATGTTAATTATATTCCTCATGTTGTCTGATAAATGTCTGCCAGGGAGGAAGCCTGCTTGATCTTTATGTATGACCTCTGCCAATACTCTTTTCAGTCTTTTAGCCAAAATGTCGGCAAAAAATTTATAATCCACATTAAGCAGGGATATGGGGCGGTAGTTCTTAAGTTGTGTCTTTTCAGACTCAGTTTTCGGTATAAGTGTGATATAGGCTTCTTTCCACGACTCAGGCGCTTTCCCCCCCTCCATAATGCCGTTGCACATCTCTTTTAGTGGTTGAATTAGATAGTCTTTCAAAGTTCTGTAGTATTTAGAGGTTAATCCATCAGGCCCTGGAGATTTGCCCAATTGCATGTTCTGAATCGCACCTTCCACCTCTTGTTCAGTTATTTTGTGGTTCAATAACAATTTGTTTTCTTGAGAAATTTTTTGTAATCCATTGACTTTCAAAAATTGGTCAATTTTTGTCTCAATCTGTGGCCCTTGTGTATAAAGTTGTTTAAAATATCTCTGAAAACAGACTTCCGGAGGCGGCGCAAAGGGTAATGGCTGCCCTTTCCTAACTGGGAAGGGAGCTCCGTCCGAAAACGGGTCGTCCGCTACGGCGAAGCGGAGACCCACACCGGAAAACTGCAGGCGGCAGAAGCCTGCAGCCTTGGGACCCGGCGGGCGCCAGAAGCTGCCCCCGAAACGTTGAAGGGACCCCGTAAGGGGCTCTGGATCGCGGAGGAGGCAGCGGCGCTGAGGGTCGTTCCGCAATCGGCGGAGAGAAGCCGCGAAGCCGTTGCCGGTGAGCGCCGACCTTTCTTCCTGGATTTGGCATCTAAAACATAACAACCCGTGAGTAACAGAGACTTCTAATCAATTGGAGACCAATTGGAGACCAAAGAAATTGAATTTGGCGGAAAGCGGAGGACGAAAAGAAAAAGGAAGTCCGTCTTCCGCTGCTATTGAACTTGAACGCAAAGAGCTGGAGGAGTGGAGGCTGTAAGTAACTTTTTTACTGTTTGGATCTGAGCATCTATTGAACTGTACTTAAAGACAGAAAAGGAGTTTAAGCATTGGATTTATGTGTTTAGCATGGACTTTGAAATTTTCTTCTGCTGAAGTTACAATTTAAAGAGGGAACCAGGGCTGGAACTGCCTGGCAACAGTAGCAATCAGCTTGCAGACCCAAGCATTTTGATACATAAACTGGGAAAATCTGAGAGGTTTGGACTTGGTTACTTTATAACATCAACTGAAGTACCAGTAAGCACTGTTCTGAGACATTGTGTTTTTATAACACCAACTCTGCCAAAGATTTAACATTTGAAGGTTTTTGGGACTTTAACTTTTATTTTTGTGGTAATCCTTCCTGAAAGACATTTTAGGCTCCCCCTGGAGGTTTTTGGGCTTAACAACAGGGATATTGTTTTACTTTCTATTTCTCGGCCTGCTGGCGAAGTGCTGCACCTGGGCCGTCTCTTTCTCATGGGAACAACTCAGCTTGACCTTGACTATTAGATAAGTTTGGAATGAGTGGCGCAAAGAAAAAAGAGACCAAGGAAAAAGAACAAAGACCAAGAACAAGACAAACAACTCTAGCCTCAACTCTACAGCAACGTAGATCGTCTGTCCCTCTTTCGCACTCTGAGGAAGAAGCTGCCTCCTTGCCACAGGGAGGGGGTGGAGAGACAGAGGATTTACAATTGGAGGACATGGCCTCAGGATCAGCTTCTTCTATTTTAGGAAAAATCTATGAAAAATTGGAATCTTTGGACAAGAGAGTGGAATCTTTGGACAAAAAGGCTGATGAGCAAACTGCGAAAATAGACCAGAACACAGAATGTCTAAATAGAATAACTGGGCAAGTGGCACAGAACACTCAATCGATTGCAAAACTGGAGGAGGCTTCAGGGGAAAACAGGAAATTGGTTGAAGACACTAGCCAAAGACTTGGACAGTTAGAAAAAGAGGTAAGACCACTCAACAAACAAGTAGGTGAACACCAGACCTATCTTTCGATGATTGAACTGAAAAATAGGGAGAACAACTTAAGGATAAGATCCGTACCCGAGGTAGAAGAAGACAAACTGGCTGAGTTCCTGACTAAAATATTTTCCGTGCAGTGGAAACTTGAAGAAAAAGATTTCAAAATTACATCAGCCTTCAGGCTGGGAAGATTGATAAGAAAAGACAAGCCCAGAGACTGCCTGATTACAGTGAGATCAAGGGAGGAAAGGGATAGAATCTTGGGCCTACACTACAAAAACCCACTGGACATTCTGGACAAAAGAATCGAATTTTATAAGGATATCCCTAGACAGCTTTTGGATTTGAGATCAGAATATTTGGAACTAGCAAAACTATTGAGGAGCAACTCAATTATCTTTAGGTGGGAATTTCCTCAAGGATTATCGTTTACTTTTAGAGGAAGGAAGATCAAAATCAGAACATTGGAAGATAGAGACAAATTTTTGAACCAGTTCGGAGAAGACCTTCATAAAGGACTTGGATTATTGCCGGAACCTGGAGCACCAAGGGAACCGGCACCCCCGGAGGACAAAGTACCACCCCCCCGAAAAATAACCAGATTTCTACAGGATGTCTCTCCAACTTCTGAGCTGGAACATAAATGGCTGCAACATTCCCGAGAAAAGGAAGAAAATCTTTCATATATTAAAAAAGGAACAATTGGACATTATTTGCTTGCAAGAAACACACGTGACTAGGCTCCACAGAAAAGTTTTGGTAAATAAAAGACTCGGCCAGGAATTTATATCTTCAGACAGAGTAAAGAAGAGAGGGGTGGTGATATATGCAAAGGAGAGCCTTTCACCTAAATTATTATTCAAAGATGAACATGGCAGAATTTTGGCAGTTGAAATACAATATCAAGGAGAAAAAATTATGTTATTAGGAATTTATGCACCAAATGAAGGGAAATCGGAATTTTATAAGAAGTTGCACGAGAGCATGCTGGAGTATCTGGACTTTGATAACATCATCATGATGGGAGATATGAATGGGATTGTATCAACTAACATGGATAAGTCGCAAGGTCAAAAGGTTACCAAAGATGGCAGACTACCAAAGACCTTTTTTGAAATGACAGACAATATGGACTGGATTGACATTTGGAGAATGAGAAACCCCTTGGGAAAAGAAGGAACATTCTTCTCTGAAGCTCATCTGACTTGGACAAGAATCGACCAAATATGGATCACTAGAGGTCTGGCACCTAAGGTCAGAAAAGTGGAAATCTGCCCAAAGACCTGCTCCGACCATAACGCTTTGAAAATGGACTTGACATTGTTACCAACCGGCTCCTTTCGATGGAAGATGAATGACAACTTATTCAGAGATCAGGAGATTATTAAAAAGGCCAAAAAAGTATTGAAAGACTATTTTGAGATAAATCTGAATACAACGGTGGAAAAAAGAACAATTTGGGACGCAAGTAAAGCTGTGATGAGAGGGTTCTTAATACAACAGAATGCTATTAAGAAAAGGAAACAAAATGAAAAGAAAGACAAGATTCTGGAAAAAATAAAAGAACTAGAAAGGAAGTTAAGAGTAAATCCGAAGTCGCAGCCGATCTTGAGAGAAATTAAACTTCAACAGGCACAATATTCTAAATTGATAAATCAGGAAATAGAATGGAAGATTAAGTTAATGAAACAAACACATTTGAATCGGCAAATAAATGTGGGAAACTGCTGGCTTGGCAGTTGAAGAAGAGACAAAAGTTGAACATAGTAACAAATCTAGAAATTGAAGGAAGAAATATTCAGAACCCTGTGGAAATTAGAAAATCCTTCCAGAAATATTTCAAGAAACTATATACTCAAGGGCCGCAAAATGAAGTTGAGATTGAACAATTTTTGAAAAAATGTAGTCTTAAAAAATTTACACAAGAAAATAGACTACTCCTGAATAGTCAAATAACACGACAAGAAATTGAACATGCCATTCAGAACATGAAGCTGGGCAAATCTCCAGGACCAGATGGTCTGACCTCCAAGTATTACAAGACAATGAGTGACTATTTGATTCAACCTTTGTTGGAGGTCAGCAATGAAATTTTGGAGGGAAAGAAGGCGCCGGAATCGTGGAAGGAAGCTTTTATCACGTTGATACCAAAATCAGAAACTGAAAAGACACAACTGAAGAACTACCGCCCCATCTCCCTTTTAAATGTGGATTACAAAATATTTGCTGATGTTTTAGCAAGCAGACTTAAAAGAGCTTTGAATGAAGTAATTCACAAGGATCAGGCTGGCTTTCTCCCAGGAAGACCTATGTTTGCAAACACAAGGAACATTATTGACATTTTGGAACTTTTGCAAACAAATATAAACACTAAAGCAGTTTTGATCTTCATAGACGCGGAGAAGGCCTTTGACAACATCTCTTGGAAATTTATGAAGGGAAATTTAAAAGAAATGGGAGCGGGGCGGGGTTTTCAAAATGGGATTGACGCAATATATTCAGAACAAAAAGCCAAATTGATAGTTAACAATGTGGTAACGGAAGAATTTAAAATTGAAAAAGGAACACGACAAGGCTGCCCGATTTCCCCTCTGTTATTTATTTCAGTCCTGGAGGTGCTCCTGAACTTGATTAGAGGTGACCGGCTGGTGCAGGGGATTGAGGTCGGAGCGAAACAATATAAACTTAAAGCTTTTGCAGATGACCTAGTTTTGACATTGCAGGAGCCAGAATCTAGTACGAAAAGAGTATTACAACTGATACATGATTTTGGACAGGTCGCAGGATTTAAGCTAAATAAACAAAAAACGAAGGTGTTAGGGAAAAATATGACAGACACAGAGTCAGAACGGTTTCAGAGAGAAACAGAATTATCATTGGTGAAAAAGGTAAAATACCTAGGGGTTAATATAACAGCTAAGAATCTGAGTCTATTTAAGGATAATTATGAAAAATGTTGGTCTGAAATTAAGAGAGACTTGGAAAGTTGGGCAAAATTGAAGCTTTCTTTGTTAGGCCGAATTGCTGCCATTAAGATGAATGTGCTGCCAAAGATGTTGTTCTTGTTTCAAACATTGCAAATTGTGGACAAAACGGAGTGTTTTCGGAGGTGGCAGAGAGATATTTCCAAATTTGTCTGGCAGGGCAAAAAGCCCCGAATCAAGTTTAAGATATTAACAGATGCAAAGGAAAGAGGGGGCTTTGCCCTGCCAGACTTAAGGCTGTACTATGAAGCCGCAGCTTTCTGCTGGCTAAAAGATTGGCTACTTCTCGAAGACACTGACGTGTTAGATCTGGAAGGTTATAACAATGCTTTTGGTTGGCACGCATATTTGTGGTATGACAAAGCTAAGATAAACAAGGCCTTTAAGAACCATATTGTCAGAAAAGCAGTGTTTAATGTCTGGACAAAATACAAAGACTTATTGGAAAATAAAACTCCAAGGTGGCTCTCACCCTTGGAAGCTAAGGCTTGGAAAAGACCCAATATGGAAGCCTATTGGCCAAAATATTGGGAACTGTTAGAAAAAGATGGGGATAATTGGAAATTGCAGAGTATGGAGAAAATGAAGGATAAAGTGCGAGACTGGTTACATTACGCTCAGATTAAGGAAATCTTTAAAAGTGACAAAAAGCTAGGATTCCAGGTGGAGAAATCGAAGTTGGAAACAGAACTGTTAGAACCTAAGACTAAGGTACTTTCAAGAATGTATAATTTGCTGCTGAAATGGAATACGTAAGACGAAATGGTTAAGTCGGCTATGATAAAATGGGCACAGGACATTGGGCATAACATTATGTTTGAGGACTGGGAAAGGTTGTGGACCACTGGGTTGAATTTCACTGCATGTAATGCTTTGAAAGAAAATGTAATGAAAATGATATACAGATGGTACATGACCCCAGTTAAACTTGCCAAAATATACCATTCGTCTGATAATAAATGTTGGAAATGTAAAGAAAATGAAGGAACATTCTTCCACCTCTGGTGGACTTGCCCTAAAGTGAAGGCCTTCTGGGAAATGATATATAATGAGTTGAAAAAGGTGTTTAAATATACCTTTACCAAGAAACCAGAGGCCTTTCTTCTGGGCATAGTCGACCAGAAGGTGTTAAAGAAAGATAGAACATTTTTCATGTACGCAACAACAGCAGCAAGGATACTACTCGCTAAGAACTGGAAAACTCAAGATCTACCCACACTGGAAGAATGGCAGATGCAACTGATGGACTATATGCAACTGGCGGAGATGACTGGCAGAATCCGAGACCTGGGAGAAGAGAGGATTGAAGATTGGAAGAAATTCAAGATTTACCTGCAGAAATATTGTGACTTAGTGGAATGTTAAGAAGGATGCTTGGTTATAAATAATTGGCCATCATTAAAATAGATTAAGAATTGATGATAAGAGAGATTAAGAGAAATAATTAGTAGGAGATTTATTTTATGGTATTTCAGCAAGTGGTTATAGATTTGGAAATAAGATGATAATTTGCTTGACAAAAATTTATTAAAGATGTAAATGGGAGCGGGAGACGTGAGGAAGTTCAAGGATATTATGAAATTTTGTTAAAACAAAGTAATAATATGTATTGTTATTGTACTCTTTTTCTAAAAACTCTAATAAATATTTATTAAAAAAAAAAATATCTCTGAAAACAACTTCTAATCTCCTGTGGGTTCTGTATGCTCTTTCCTTCCACCTCAAGATTTGTGACTGTATTTAACTTTTGTCTCCTCTTCAACTGCCACGCTAGCAGCTTCCCACATTTATTTGCTGATTCGAAGGTCTTTTGTCTCATCTGTTTGATTTTCCATTCAATATCTTGATTAATCATTTTCATATATTGTACTTGGTTTAGTTTAATTTCTCTCAGAATCTCTTGTGACTTTGGTTTAGCTCTAAGTCTCTTCTCTCCTTCTCTTATCTTCTCCAAAATATTTTCTTTTTTCTCCTCTTGAGTTCTCCTTTTTATTGCATTCTGCTGTATCAGAAACCCTCTCATTACAGCTTTACTTGTGTCCCAGATTACTCTTTTTTCAACCGAAGTCTTCAAATTTATCTCAAAATAGTCCTTTATAGTTTTTTGGGCCTTCTTGGTAATTTCTGTATCTCTAAACAAGGTGTCATTCATCCTCCATCTGAAGGAACCAGTCGGTGTTAATTTCATTTCCATTTTCACAGGATTATGGTTGGAGCAGGTTTTGGGGCAGATTTCCACTTTTCGAATCTTGGGAGCCATTCCTCTGGTTATCCAGATTTGGTCAATTCTTGTCCAGGTCTTTTGGGCTTCAGAAAAGAAAGTCCCCTCTCTACTTAGGGGGTTCTTAGTTCTCCAAGTGTCAATCAGGTCCATATTGTCTGTCATTTCAAAAAAGGTTTTCGGTAGTCTTCCATCTTTTGTCACCACCTGTCTTTCTGACTTATCCATGTTTGTAAATACCACCCCATTCATGTCTCCGAGCATGATGATATTGTAATCCATAAAGTCCAACAATGTCTTGTGCAGTTTCTTAAAAAATTCTGATTTCCCCTCATTTGGTGCATAAACCCCTACTATCAAAAGTCTCTCTCCTTGAAATTGTATCTCAATTGCCACAAATCTTCCTTGATCATCTTTAAAAATAAATTTTGGTGCTAAACTTTCTTTTCCATAGATCACAACTCCTCTTTTTTTAACTTTATCTGATGAAATGAATTCTTGACCTAATCTTTTATTAATTAATACTTTCCTGTGTATTCTGGTCACATGGGTTTCTTGCAGACAAATCAAGTCCAATTTTTCCTTTTTCAATAGATGAAAGATTCTTTTCCTTTTGTCAGGGGAGTTCAAACCTCGAATGTTCCAACTTAGTACCCGCAGAGACATTGTGAAGGTTATTCTATATTCCCTCCAACAGCTCCCAACAGTTGTTCTTGATCTGTGGGTGGTATCACTTTCTCTGATTTATCCAGTCCCTGTGGTGTCTTCCCTGGGTCCAAACCTCCTGCTCTTGGTATCTTCGGTTCTCTTTCCTCTGCCTCTTTTTGTAGATTTTCCTCGTGGTCTTTCAAAAATCTCACTTTATCTTCCTCTGATCTTATCTTCACCTTTTTCCCTTTGTAGGTAAAAGACAAGCCTTGTGGGAACTCCCACCTAAAAATGATGCTGTTTCTTTTTAACAGATACACTAGGTCTCCGTATTTTGCTCTAAGGTCTAAAAGGTGTTTTGGGATATCTTTAAAAATTTCAATCCTTGAGTCTTCTATCTCCAATGATTTCTGGTAGTGGAGGCTCAATATTTTGTCTCTCTCTTCTTTGGATCTAAGTGCGCAATCTCAATTTGAACGCTACAGGGTTTACCTGTTCTACCACTTCAAATGGTCCCAACAGCCTTGCCTCTAACTTCTTGCACCTCCCCTTTGTTGGTCAGTCCTTGGCCTACAACCATACCTTGTCCCCCACCTTGATCTCTTCTCCCTGCTGTCTACGTTCATCAGCATTCCTCTTATATGCGTTTTTAGCTGTGTCCAGCTTTTCTCTCAGTACTTTGTGTAACGCCTGCATCTCCCCTACAAACTGTTCTGCCGCCAGCACCAACAAGGTGTCCTCTGGTTCTGGAAACGCCCTTGAATGTTGTCCATAGTTGGCCAGAAACGGTGTTTGTTGGGAAGACACATGTACCGCATTGTTATACGCGAATTTTGCTAGTCCCAATTTATCCACCCAGTCCTCTTGCTGGTAGTTCACGTAGCAACGAAGGTATTGCTGCAACATAGCATTGGTCCTCTCTGACTCTCCATTGGTTTGGGGGTGTCTTGCTGATGTCAGACGCACTTCAACTTCCAAAAGCTGCATCAGCTTCCTCCAAAACTGTGAGGTAAATTGTGTTCCTCTATCCAAAATCACTCGCAACGGCAGCCCGTGCAGTTTGAACACGTGGTCTACAAACATCTGGGCCGTTTCCTGTGCTGACGGCAGCTTTGGGCATGGCACGAAGTGCGCCATTTTCGTGAACAAGTCCACCACGACCCAGATCACTGTCTGCTTTCGAGAAGGCGGCAAGTCTGTGATAAAATCCATCACGATCGCCTCCCAAGGTCCTTGCGGAGTCGGAAGCGGTTGCAGAAGTCCCGCTTTGGCTGCTCTAGGTGTTTTTGCTCGTTGGCAAGTGTCACATGCCCTGACATACTCCTGGGCCTCTTCTCTCATCCTGGGCCACTGAAACCGTCTCCTTAGTTGATCTACGGTCTTGTACTGCCCAAAGTGACCCACCGTCGGGTTGTCATGGCACTGCCACATGACTCGTGCCCGCAAATCCCCTTCTGGCATGTAGAGCATCTCACCCTTAACCAAGAGGCCTTCCCTTTCGGTGAATCCTTCAGCGCTGTTCTCCTTGTTACGTATCGCTGCCAGTTTCTCCTGCGCAAATTCATCTCCTTGTGTTTGGTGCTTGAACTCCTCTACTACAACAGTCAACATCGCCGCTAGTTGCAACTGTTCTGGCTTCAGAATGTGTTTCAATTCTTGGTTCTGTTCTCCCCTCATGTATTCCGGTTTCTGGGACAAGGCATCCGCCCTCTGGTTCAGGTGCCCTGGTACATATTGTATGCGGAAGTTGAAGCGGGCAAAGAACTGCGACCACCTGATCTGTCTCTGGTTCAGTTGTCTCGCGGTCTGCCAATATTCCAAGTTCTTGTGATCAGTGCGCACCTCCACTTGGTGTCATGCACCTTCTAGGAAATGCCTCCATATTCACAAGGCCTCTTTTATAGACAGCAGCTCCCTTTCCCAAATGGTGTAGTTCTGTTCCGAGGTGTTCAGCTTCCAAGAGTGGAATGCACATGGCCGCAAGTCCCCGTGGCTGTCTCCCTGCAGCAGCACCGCTCCTACTGCCCTTTCAGAAGCATCTGTCTCCACTACCATTGCTCTGTACGGATCTGCGTGGTGCAGGTACTCCTCCACGGCAAACATCTCCTAATGTCTCTCAAACGCGCACTGCGCTTCCTCCGTTCAGACAAACGGCTTCTTGCCCGTCAAGCAGTCAGTGAGGGGTGTGGTGAGTTGCGAGTAGTTAGGCACTAAGTACCTGTAGTAGTTAGCGAAGCCCAAGAACCTCTGCAAGTCCTTCTTGGTCTTAGGCTTCTGCCACTCCAACACCCCTTTCACCTTCACCGGATCCATATGCACCCCCCCCCCCAGGAGACACACAATACCCCCAAAATTCCACCTCTGTCAAGTGGAACTGGCACTTCTTCAACTTGGTGTAGAGTCTATGCACCCTCAGCCATTGCAACACCTCCCTTACATGTCGCACATGCTCTTCAGGACTTTCTGAGTATATCAAAAGATCGTCAAGGTAAGATACCACGTTCCTGTCTAGAAAGTCTACCAAAACATGATTGATGAAGGCCTGGAAGGTGGCTGTGCCCTATTGCAACCCAAATGGCATCACTAAGTACTCAAAGGTCCCATATCTTGTATTAAAGGCCGTCTTCCACTCCTCGCCTTCCCTCACTCATATCAGGTTGTAGGCCCCCCTCAGATCCAACTTGGTGAAAATTTTCACTGATCTCAACTTCTCCAGCAGTTCCCCAATACGTGGCAAGGGGTATCGGCTGGGAATCATGAGCTTGTTGGTCCTCCTATAGTCCACAACGAGCCTTTTTTCCGGGGTGTCGCTCTTGTTTACGAAGAAAACTGTGGCTCCCCCTGGTGCCTTTGTTGGTCGGATAAAACCCCTTGCCAAATTCTTCTGCAAGAACTCCCTCAGCTAGGCTAGTTCCGTCTCTGACATGGAATAGAGGCGACTGGTGGGTATCTGGGCCCCTGGCACCAAGTCTATTTTGCAGTCATAAGGGCGGTGTGGGGGTAACTGGTCTGTCTCCTCACAGAACAAGTCTCTGAAGGCCTTATACTGCGGGGGTATGGAACTCTCTTCTCCCGTGAGTTTCCCTCCTACCTCCGCCCCCTTCGCTCTCACCTCTCAAGGTACTTCAAGCCTCAAGCAGTTCGCTTGGCAAAAGGCTGACGCGAATGTTAAGGAGCGTTGGAAGCAGGCTACGACAGGATCGTGTTTTGTCAGCCACGTCATGCCTAGGACTATGGAGTGTGTCGCTAACTTAGTGATATGGAACCTCATTGTCTCCTTGTGCCCCACTACCTCCACCCCAATGGTTGTGTGGTTTGAATCATCTCCTCCCCCCCCCCATTAAGGGTCAACCATCTATCGTCTGTACCTCTATTGGGGAGTCTAGTTGCTGTGTCCCAAGATTGTGTTGCTTCGCAATATCTGCACCTACAAAGTCTAGCAATGCCCCCAAATCCACCAATGCTTGCCCTTGCACCCTGCGACCATCTGGGAGTTGTAGCATCATGGGCAGAGCTATCCCACAAATGGCTGGTTCCATTTGAGGCCCCTCTACTGACTTGTCTCCCAGCCCCTGGCCTCTCTTAAGGGCTGGGATTGGCCATTTCCCGACTGTTCTGCTTGGGGTTTGGGTTTTTCCACCACCCCGGCCTCTGAAAGGGATCCCCCGTCTTCCTATCCAGACACTGTTTAGCCAAATGCCCCTGCCTGGTGCACACGAAGCAAGTGCGTGTCTCCTGACGCTGCTGACTCCCTTCCTTCCATGCCTTCCTGGTTCTCTCCCCTTCCACCGATCCAATCTGCATTGGTTCAACAGCTTCTCCCTGACTAGGTGTGCTGCCAACCCCCTGTTCCGGAAGCTTGGGAGTGTAGGCCCTTACCCCCCAAGGGCCCCCCTGCCCCCCCACTTCTCTAGCTTCCTCTGCTGTTGGAGGACGCTTGAACTATCTCTTCCAGTGAGTGCATGGGTTGCATCTTCGCCATCTCGTCCAGGATCGAAGGACTCAGCACAGTACATGGCGGCAAGGGGCCCTGTGTTCTGTCCCCAGCCCACCTTGTGCACCAGTAAATTGAAGGTAGTCCAGTAAGAGGCCACAGAGTCACCCCCTTTTTGCAAGTTCAGTAGCTGCTGCTCTGCAGTGGCGTGCTCTAGTGGGCTCTTGAACATGGCATCCATCAGTCTCCAGAACTCTCTCTCTCTCTCTCTATATATATATATATAAAATTGGTTTACAAATACAAAAAAGAAAACAAAGTTGTACATTCGAACTTCTTAATTACCTCTTAATTCCATTCTTTTGACTTCCCTCAATTTGTCTGAGCTTTCTTCATTTTATAACTTTTAACACAATCCTACTTATTGTTATTTATTCTGGTAGCTTCAATTCATTATTTATACTTACTATTAGATTTTCACATCACAGAGCTTCCTTAAAGCTTACAAACGTAATCTGGTTATCACTTAGTTTTTGCAAATATTGAATAAACTTCTCCCAATCTTCTGCAAATCTTTGATCTCGTCGATTCCGAATCCTTCCTGTCATTCTGTCCAATTCCGCATAGTCCATCATTTTGGCTCTCCAATCTTCTATCGTAGGCAGCTCCTCTTGTTTCCATTTCTGGGCCATCAATATTCTTCCTGCAGTCACTGCATATAAAAATAACTTCTTCTCTTTCTTGTTTATCTCATTCCCTGTAATACCAAGTAAAAACGCTTCTGGTTTCTTAGTAAATGTATATTTCAACATTTTCTTCAATTCATTATAAATCATTTCCCAGAAGCATTTTACCTTCTTTCACTCCCACCACATATGAAAGAAAGTGCCTTCCTTTTCTTTACATTTCCAACATTTGTTACTTATCTTATACATTTTTGCTAACTTTACGGGGGTTATATACCATCGATACATCATCTTCATAACATTTTCTTTTATAGCAGTACATAACATTTTCTTTTATAGCAGTACATGCAGTTAATCTTAAACCATCTTTCCACAGTCTTTCCCATTCCTCCATTTGTATATTATGTCCTATATCTTTGGCCCAATCAATCATCACAGATTTTACCTCCTCATCCTTCGTATACCATTCCAGCAATATCTTATACATTTTTGCTAAGATCTTACAATCATTATTTAATATGTCAGTCTGAAATTTGGATTCTTTATCAGCAAAGCCCCTTTCATTTAAATCTTTTCTAAATATCTCATTAATTTGAAAAAAATGCAGCCAGTCATTCACATAATTCTTCACTTCTTCAAATGGTCTCATTTTCCATTTTCCTGCACTTTTACATATCAATTTCTCATATGTTACCCAACCCCCTGTCATATTGACTTTCTTCACGCTCATCGCTTCCAGCGGTGATAACAAATAAGGAGTTTTTTGTTCCAACAGATTTTTATATCTTTCCCATACTTCAATCAAGGACCTTCTTATAATATGATTTTCAAAACCTTTGTGGACCCGTTTCTTATCATACCACAAATACTTGTGCCACCCAAATCTATTATCAAAACCTTCTAAGTCTAACACATCCGTATCTTGTAATTTTATCCATTCCTTTAACCATCAGAGGCAAGATGCTTCATAATATAATTTCAGGTCTGGCAGGGCGAAGCCTCCTCTTTCTTTTGCATCTGTTAAAATCTTAAATTTTATCCTCGGCTTCTTACCCTGCCAGATATACCTTGAAATTTCTCTTTGCCAGTTTTTAAAAATTGCTGCCCCCTTGATTACTGGAACTGTTTGGAATAGAAATAACATCTTCGGTAGCACATTCGTTTTTATCGTTGTAATTCTTTCCCAAAAAGAAAGTTTCATTCTTCCCCATACCTCAAGGTCCCTTTTAATCTTATTCCATGTTGGAACACAATTGTTCTGAAGAAAGTCAATACTCCTGGAGGTTAACCAAACCCCTAAATATTTTACTTTCTTAACCACTTCTATCTCAGTTTGCTGCTGTAATCTATTAACTAACTCCTGATCAGTATTTTTAATAATTGCTTTGGTTTTTTTCTTATTCAACATAAATCCTGCCAATTGTCCAGACTTATCAATTTCTTTCAATACTTTCAATACTGTATTCATAGGATCTTCCAAGGTTAATACCAAATCATCTGCGAAAGCTTTAACCTTATATTCTTTTCTGCCCACCTTTACCCCTTTAATTTGCTCATTACTCCTGATTGCCCTTAAAAACACTTCTAAGACTGCGATGAACAACAATGGTGATAAAGGACATCCCTGTCTTGTGCCCTTGGTTATCTTTATATTTTCTGTTGTCACATTATTAACTATCAATTTAGCTCTTTGGTCCATGTATATAGCCTTAATGCCATTTAAAAACATTTGCCCTATTCCCATTATTTCAAATTTTTTTAACATAAATTCTCAAGAAATATTGTCAAAAGCCTTCTCAGCGTCAACAAATATTAACATAGCTTGTTTGTCATTTTTAACATTCAAATATTCCATCACATTAATTATATTTCTAATATTATCCTTCATTTGTCTGCCCGGCAGGAAACCCGCCTGATCTTTATGTATTAACTCCTTCAAAACTTTCTTCAATCTGTTTACTAATATGTTTGCAAATAACTTATAATCATTGTTCAAAAGCGAGATCGGTCTGAAATTTTTAACTTGACTTAAATCAGAGTCTTGCTTGGGAATTAAAGTAATGTACGCTTCTTTCCATGTCTCTGGTATTTCTCTATTTGCTAGAATGTTATTCATAACTTCTTTCAAAGGTACAAGTAGGATGTCCCTTAATTCTTTGTAATATCTTACACTAAATCCATCTGGTCCCGGCGTCTTTCCAGTTTTCATATCTTTTAATGCATTTCTAATCTCCTCAAATTCAATCTTCTCATTTAAATTATCTCTTTCTTTTGTCAGAATTTTCTGCACCCCTTTCTCTTTTAAATATTCGTCTATTTTTTTTATATTGACCTTTTCTTTTCTCTTGTATAATTTTCAATAAAAGTCCACAAATCCTTTTCTTATACCTTTCGGATCATCAATCTCTTTATTTTCCACTATTATTCTATGTATAGTATTTTGCTCTTTACTTTTTTTTATCTGCCAAGCAAGCAATTTTCCTGATTTGTTTGCAAATTCAAAATTCCTTTGTCTCATTCTTTTAATATTACATTCCACTTCTTTATTAATTATCATTGCAAATTGTGCTTGTAACGCTTTGATGTTGAGTTTAATTTTTTTGTCACCTGGGTTAGTAACCAATTTTTTCTCATTCTCCATTATCTGCTTTAAAATTTCTTTTTCCCCTTTTCCCCTTATTTTGTTCTTAATTGAGTTCTGCTGAATAAAGAATCCTCTCATTACTGCTTTACTAGCGTCCCAAACTGTAGTTATTTTTGTTCCCTGATTCATATTATTTAAAAAATAATCCTTCAAGCAGTTTTGTGCTTCTTCTGTAACTTTTTGATCATCAAAAAGATTTTCATTTAGTCTCCACCGGAAGGATTTTTCTTCATATCCTTTCAATATACATTTTATTGGGTTATGATCCGATAAAACCATTGGTTGAATTTCGATCTTTAAAATTCTTGATGTAAGCTCATTCGTTATCCAAATCTGATCGATTCTTGACATTGATTGGTTTGCCTCTGACTGGTAAGTGAATTGTTTTTCTAAAGGGTGTTTCAATCTCCAAATGTCTATTAAGTTGCAATTCTCTACTGTCAGGGAACTGCCATCGGAGCTAGAGGCGGAGGCAAGGCTCCAGAGCGATGCTGGAGAGGGGCCCAGCAGGGAGAGAGGCAGCCCATCTGCTGGGGAAGGAAATCAGCGTAACATCAGGGGCGAAGGGGGGCAGATGGGGGAATCGGTGAGGGGGCTCCAGGACTCCTCGGCGGAGACCAGCGGGGAGAGCACGGGTCCTCCGCTGCCCACACCCACCCTGCGCAGTAGACTTCCGCGCAGGGAGAGTAGGCGGAGACTTGGCGTCAAAGAACTTCTTTGCTGGAAGAAGTTCAAGAAACGCCCACTGACTGATTCTGCCAGCGACTGAAACAGCCACGAAGTGAAGGGCTGTCCAGACAGAAATGGTTTAACCAGGGAGACTTCCGGGTTAGCACCATCGGCGAATGGCGGAGTTCCTCCGACTGGAGGAACGGGCTCCGTGGAAATTGGGTCTTCCCGCCGCGGCGAAGGCGGGGACCCGCTAGAAATCCCAGGCGGAGAAGCCTGGGAACGTGGGGTTCGGCAGAGCACCAAGAGCGCCTCCCCTACTCGCGAGGAAACCCCTTTTTTGGGGCTCCGTAGTGAAGTGGGGTGAGCAGCACGGTGCTGCAAACCGATTGCTACTTTCACGGAGGGAAGCCGCACAGCCATTGCCGGAGAGCGCTGACTTTTTCCTGATGACAATTGGACTCTAAATCAAGTACCCGTGAGTAAAAACGGAAAATTGGATCAAGAAACTTGCTAAATTTGTGAATTAGGCAACGAAGCGGGAAGGTGTAAACAGGAAGTCCGCCTTCCGCTTTTTGTAAATAGACTGAAGCAAAGATCTTGCAAGCTAATAGCCTGGAAAATTGACTTAAAGATTGAAATTTCCTGCATCTACAACCAATAAAACCACATTGGAAGCAGGAGAAAAGGGGGGGGGGGAATTTTGACCGTCTAAGCCTGCAGAGAGAGAGTAAAGGACTATAAGTTTCCATTGTCCCAAACCTGGGGACGGGGTGTCAGGACAGAAATTGTTGGAGACGTCCATTGATTGAAAGTGGAACATTTTGACAGATAGTTAAAAAGGAGAAACAAATTAACTTCAACACTGCTTTCGGCATTTCTGCATTTTAAAGAAACAAAGTATTTGAAAACTGAAAGTAAATTTCTTTTGTTGGATACATTTTAAAGATGGACGTAAATAGAAATTGTGTCCCCTAGAGGGAGCTTGTCAGTTTGTTGCTGCAGTTTACAGGGAGAGTTTACAGCTGAGAGATTCAGATCGTGGGACCAGTCGCTTGACCTTGAACAGAAATGTGCTGGGAGGAAGTTTGGGTGTCTGCCCTTGGCAAAACAAATGCTATGCTGGAGCAGTTGCATGGGGAAATGAACTTGATGAATGAAAAGCTGGACTTGATGACTGCTGTAGCCAGTGAATATGAAC
This sequence comes from Podarcis melisellensis, assembly GCF_964234715.1. Classification (NCBI taxonomy): domain Eukaryota; kingdom Metazoa; phylum Chordata; class Lepidosauria; order Squamata; family Lacertidae; genus Podarcis; species Podarcis melisellensis. The sequence continues at coordinate 8,505,376 of NC_138535.1, read as the reverse complement.
TAACAGGAAACAAGGATAAAGAAATCTTACAGCAATCAACACAGGAAACTGGCTTGACAGGGCAAGTCCAAGGGCAGACGAAGATGGAAGACGCTGCGATTGCACCTCAAACAATACAAATGGAGAGACCCAAAGTCCTGCATGACCAAAAGCCGCAGTATTGGAAGATTGAACTTGGAGTGTGTCTGGAAGTGTCTGGAGTCAAGGAAGCTCTTAGCTCTGGTGGGACTGTGAAACAGGTTGACAACTATTTTTGGGATAACTATTTTTTGGATTACAAAATTGATGTAGGGGAGTGGGACTGTGAGGAATGGGCTAGCTTGATGAAAGAAAATGGAGATTACTTCCGGTTGGAATCCCCCGGAGACCCACTCCTCAAGGAGAAAGGGAAGAAACCGCGAAAGAAACCAACAAAAGACAAAGAAGGGTGTAAGCACAAACAAGAATAAGAAAATCTGCCTGTGGGAGGAGTCACCACCCACCCACAGGTAGAGGAGAGGGAACACCACAACCAGGCCACGGAAATACTCGATTCAAGGTGGCAAGGGCGCCAGGTGGAGTACTTGGTAGCTTGGGAGGGAGAACCCAGGTCAGAAAACACGTGGGTTCCCACGGAGGCAATCAATGACGGGTATCTTGTGGAGGAGTTCCACAGCCTGTTCCCAGATAAACCAAAACCACTAGCGAGATTCTGGGAGGAAGAATTTGGAACCACAGATGACAAAGAGGACTTTGTGGGTTTTCCTGCCTCCGAAGAGGAGGGAGGGGAGGCGTCAGAGGGAGAAGAATCAGACTGGGAGGCCCACCCCGCGGGAAGAGATTGGAGCGGGTGGGAAGCGGGTTTTGAATCCTCAGAGGATGGCGACAGCTCCTTCCGGGTATTTCCCGCATCGTCGGCCGAGGAAAGGGTCGAAGTTGGATCAGAAGGTCGGGCCGGGGGTGGAGGGGGTCCCGGGGGGGAGGTGGATGTCAGGGAACTGCCATCGCAGCTAGAGGCGGAGGCAAGGCTCCAGAGCGATGCTGGAGAGGGGCCCAGCAGGGAGAGAGGCAGCCCATCTGCTGGGGAAGGAAATCAGCGTAACATCAGGGGTGAAGGGGGGCAGATGGGGGTATCGGCGAGGGGGCTCCAGGACTCCTCGCCGGAGACCAGCTGGGAGAGCACGGGTCCTCCGCTGCCCACACCCACCCTGCGCAGAAGACTTCCGTGCAGGGAGAGTAGGCGGAGACTTGGCGTCAAAGAACTTCTTTGCTGGAAGAAGTTAAAGAAACGCCCACTGACGGATTCTGCCAGCGACTGAAACAGCCACGAAGTGAAGGGCTGTCCAGACAGAAAGGGTTTAACCAGGTAACCTAGCCAGGAGTGGCGGCATCTTACGCACGAGCAACCCCTATAACCATTACATCTACCATTGAAAAAAATGACTTTGGTAATTTCCCTTCTTTAGGTTTACCCACAAATCTTAGTCTGTCCATTTCCATCGACACAACTGCGTTCATATCACCCATTATGATAATCTTTTGGTCCATATATTCAAATGATTTTTTCTTCTAAGTCTTTAAAAAAAGTACATTCTATTTTCATTTGGTGCATATACTCCGACAATTATTAATTTTTCTCCTTGTCATTTTACTTCCACAGCCACAATTCTGCCCTCCTCGTCTTTAAAGATTTGTTGAGCTTCTAATTTGTTTTTAATATATGATACAACTCCTCTCTTTTTAGTTTTGTCTGATGAAATAAATTCATTTCCTAGTTTTTTATTTATTAATTTTTTTCGGTGTATTCTCAGTACATGTGTTTCTTGTAAGCAAATAATGTCCAAGTTTTGTTTTTTTAAATATTGAACAATTTTATTCCTCTTCTTTTTCTCGTTCAAACCTTTAACATTCCATGGCCATAATTTCAATGCCATATTGAATTCTTATTAATTTTAAAATATAAGTCTTTAAATTTTATTTCTCCTCCCTTTCTTCTCCCTCCTCTCCCTCTTCCTCTGATTCTTGTGAAGCTCCTCCTCCAGCTCCTTCTTCTGCCAGTGCTGCTCCTTCTTCTTCTCTTCCCAGCTCTTTATATCTTCTTAAAAAATTGTCCATTTCGTCCAATCTTGTTATCCTGTGTTTCTTTCCTTTATATGCAAATGAGACTCCTTCTGGGAATTCCCATCTGAACTCAATTTTTTTATTTATTTACGGCTATTAGCCCATAAAATATGTACAAACATAAAAACACAGAAGCATAAAAACCGGTACATCTAACAACAGAAGGGGAACACCACGATGCAAGGGTGGTCATTGAACAGTGACAGTAACGGCTTGGGGCCCGGAAAGATCCAAGGGACGGTTCACAGAAAAAGGAGAACTGGAGACGAGATCCGTCATGCACTCTCATCATGACTGTCCGATTAGTTTTTGTTGTTTTGTTGGTTTTTGTGTGTGAGATAACCGCATTCAGGAATCTCGCCACCTGCAGAGTTACAGAAGGATCTGTATCCTGCAAGAGCAGTGCGGCATGTGACTCAACAGGTCTGCCAACCAAGCGCAGTAAAGCAGGACCCAGGAATTTAGTCCTAGCTATGCTATGTAAGGGACAGTTGAACATTATATGAGGAAGAGATTCAACTGTTTTCCCGTCACACTCGCATAGCGGAGACACCAAACCCTTGGAAAATCTGTAGCTCAACAGGTTCGATGGAAAAACATTGAACCTTGCACGAATAAATGCAAGTCGGTGTGGCGCAGATGAAAGAGATGACATGTATGATGGAAGGCCAAGTGGTGGGGTTATTCCGTGATACCTGGGAGAGCAGACACCCCCACCCCTGGAGAGGTTGTGTTGATTTTCAATGTCTGCTAATCTTTGCTCGATAAGGCTTTTGGCTGAGCGTGGGTTCATCTTTAAGGAGTCCGCTGGGGAAATTCCGGTGCTCAAAAGTTTGGCATGGATTTTTCCTACCCACGGGTTAACAAAGTCATCCCGCCAGAGGCACTGAAAGAGGTAATGGTCGGGAAGTCTATGCCAGCTGGACAGCCAATAGCCAAAGACTCGCTTCCAGATGACCGTCTCCAATGATGCAATCCTTAACTCCAGATGTATGGCTGCATTGCTCACACACATGGGGAGTTTCAGGAGGCGACGGAGAAACTGATTCTGCAATGTCCCCAGCGATGTTAAATTGGACCCTGGGGCCCAGAGCGGGGCAGCATAACAGAGGGTGGAAACCACTTTTGCGTGGTACACCTTCAATGCAGAAGGGATGTGGGAGGCTCCGTCGGCCGCAAAAAATTGGAGTAGAGTGTAAAGTATTGTTTTCCCTTTGTTCAGTAAATACTGTATCTGTGGCTTCCAGCTTAGGTTATAGTGGAAAAAGACTCCCGGGTATTTAAATTTGAAAACCTGTTCTAATTGGACACCATCTAACTTCCAGCTGTAAGTTTTCCGAGACCTGGTAAAGACCAGTACTTTTGATTTTCCATGATTAATTGTCAGGTGGTTGAGTTTGCAGTAAGCCGCAAAAATCTTTAGAGCTCTGCATAAACCGACTCTAGAGTAGGAAAGGATCGCTGCATCGTCAGCATATAAGAGCAGAGGGCAGCGAAAATCAGCTAGGCGGGGGGCATGAATGTTGGCTTGAGACTCACTCAATTTTGTATTTCCTCAGAGCTTGCACCAGCTGTTGGTATTGTGTGATGGCCTGGGATTCCGATTCTGAGAGTGAACCGGAGGAATCCCAGCTGGCACAGGAGTCCCCGCCTCCAGGGCCAGCTGAACTGGGGCAGGGCCTTGATTCTGAGGAGCCTGCACCTGTGCCGGATCCTCAGGAGCAGGCACCAGGTGAATCCATTCTGGCCCCAGAGGTGGTTGAGGACTCAGTGCCTGCAGGTGAGTCTCCCCCTGGGCCCAGTAACCCTCCAGCCTCTCCTGAACTGCAGAGGCTTAGGGCAGAGAGGCGAAGGGAACTGGTTTCTCCCAGGAGGAGTGCTCGCCTTAAGGCCAAGGGAGGTGGGGCTCCTGGGGGCCGGGACCGCCCCTGGCCTCAGAGAAGATAAAGGCCAGTCAGCCCGGTCCCAGGTTGCGGGAGTAACATCGTCATTGAAGAGCTGTTTTGGCCAGCATCCAGTCCTGTTCCTCCAGTGTTCCTGTTCCCCGCCCGGCTTCCTGCTTCTGATCTTCGAGTGTTCCTGTCCCTGCCTGGCTCCCTGCTTCGGACCTCGCCTTGCACCTTGTGGACTAATTTCCAGGCTAGTGACTCAGGACTGAACTTTGACTACGGTGACAGTGACCTTCCCACCGGGACCAGCACATATTGGTTCCGTTTTTTTAACAGCCGAAGTGGGACGTCTTTAAAAATAATTATGTTGGCTCCATCGATGTTCAATCTTTTCTCCCTATTCTTTTGTAAAATTAAATTTCTCATTTCTCGATCTTTAAATATAACCAAACAGTCTCCTGGAAATTTCTTAGCCTTCGTTGTTCTCACTTGAATTCTAAAAGCATTTTGTATTGACATTGCAACGTCCCCTTCCTGCATCTCCAACCATATAGCAATTTCTCTTATCAATTTCTCCTTTATCTCTTCTCCTTGGGCTTCAGGCACCAGTCTAAGTCTCAATTTATTCTCCTTCTGTCTCAGTTCATTCATCGCAATAGCATCCCAAAGTTCTTCTTGTAGTCTTCAGCTACTTCTGCTTTAATTTTCTCTTCTTGCTTTTTAATTTCCTTGACTTCCGCTTTAACTTTTTTGGCCCCTTCTTCCAGATTTTGCATCTGTTTTATCATATCTTTCATCTGCCTCTTCATTTCCTTGACTGTTTCATCAATTTTTTCCACTGTAACACCTATCTTTTTGTCCACCAGCTCCAATTTAGTTTCAATATTTTTTTCACTTTTTTGTATCTCTGATTTAAGTTCTGTCTTAAGATCTGCAGACATCTTCATCAGATCTCCTTTAATATCAGGTTCTTGTCTAGAACTCCTCCTTTCTGCTGGTGTCCCTCCATCAGCCTTCTTCTGGGTATAAGACATTTTATAAATTTAATTACATTAATTTTATGATTTTTAATGCAACGCCGAAGTTGACCACCAGGGAGCAGCGTCTGCTTTAAACCTAATGTCAATGCTATTAAAACTGTATTTTTATGTTTATCCAATAGGGGGCGTTTCAAACTTATCCAACAAACATTAGTCTAGAGAAATTCAAATAAAAACCAGACCCCAATAAAGTCTCAAATTCTTCCCGCCACTTGTTTGGCCAAATCCGAGGTAAAAGTTATAGTAAAAAAATAAAAGAGCATACAGGAAATCCAAGATATAGTCTTAAAATTCATTCAGATCCTTCCAATCCTTAAAATCACGATAGTCAAGAAAAACCAGGAGAAAATACATCCACAAATCAAACATAACCCCCCCAAAAAAAAAAATCCAAAAAAAGAGAAGACTCCTTTCCAAAAGTAGGAGGGGGGGAACTAATCCAATCCAAATCTGCAAGGAAGGGAGAAACAGCTACAAATTCCTTCCAGTGTCCCAAAAATAAAATTAATTAAAATGGCGTTGTTTTCTTCTGAGAGAGAGTTGAGTTACGGGGGGGGGGGGGGTGAACATAAATCCTTTACGTACACTTTCTCACATCATTCAAATTATATCCAATTCCAGACTCCAATCAAAAATTAAAGGTAAATAATATTTCTTCTTATTATTTTAAACAGTACTACCCGGGTAAGGGTGTAGAAATAGCTGAAAAGAGACGCGTTTCAACTCATTGCGCAGTTCATTTAAAATCGAAAGTAAAATGATCAAACTCCAGATCCTTTCTCGTCATCTTAAACAATCACCAGTTCATATAGAAAGGGAATTTTATTTGGAAAGCCGATTGCTTCAGTGGGCAGGCTCGGAGCTGCGCTCCTAGAAGCTGGCAATGGCGTCCCGCTGCAAGCCCTTCTACCCCGCCACTCTCGTCTCCTCTTTTAAAGAAGATACCTGGCGGCCGAGGGAACCGCTATCACGCAGCGTCAGGATCCTTACCCCCTGAATATCCTTTCAGGAGGATTTTGGGGGGCTAAGGCGCCCTTTTAGCACCCCCTTTTATCCTCTAGGAGCTGGCCTCCCTCTCCCGAGGAAAAGCCCACTTGCTGCCACCTCGCGATCCTACCGGAAGCCTCCAGTCTCCAGAACTCCTGCAGGTTCCCTAGAGCAGTGTTTCCAAACCTTTGGTCTCCAGCTGTTTTTGGACTGCAACTCCCATCATCCCTAGCTAGCAAGACCAGTGGTCAGGGTTGATGGGAATTGTAGTCCAAAAACAGCTGGAGACCAAAGGTTGGGAAACACTGCCCTAGAGCACTGTGTTGGGTCTCCATAAGGGTGATAGCCCAGTCCTTAGCTGTTCCCCCCCAGCCAACTGATCAGACATGCAACGCGCTGCTTATCTGAGCTGAATTCAGCTGATCTCAAGTCCAAAATGTATCTGGCTTCAGTTCTAAAGGCTGCATAACTTTTTGTATCTCCATTGTATTTAGCTGGGTTCAGTCCAGGCCCCCTGCTGGCTCTGAGGTTCCTTTCCTGTTCTGAAGTCAACCTTTGTTCCTGCAGTGCTCCTGCCAAAATAGCTAGTTGGCTTTTGAGCTGCCATGTGCAGCTTCTTAATTCTGTTATGGGGTCTGTGGGCTCTCCTGCCCCCCCAGCTGCACTTCCCGCGTCTGGTACTTGCCCATCCATCACGGTCTTTGATGTCCTCCGGCGTGAGAGATTAAGATGAGACTCAGCAATCTGTAATGGCTCAAACACATAAATCACTCTGGAGCTCCTTCACTTCATGTCTGACTCCAAGTTTGCACTTGCTGAGTCTAAACTCCGGCCCTTCCTCTTCTTCCAACAGTGGAAAAAACCCTTTCGCTTCTGCTCTTTTCCCCTCCTCTCACTGACCTTTTCGCGCCTTCGAGTTTTGGGGCTAGCTATTCTCGGCCTCTCCCCTTCTGTCTCTGAGCTAAGATTGGTATTTGGATCTTTGCTATCTGCTACCTGCTCTTTGTTCTCTGAGGCTATGCCACTTGGCTGCCCCTCCTCCCTCTCACATTCCAGCTCGCATTCCAGTGTCCTTATCTCCCTTTGCCTGCTTTGATTCCCGGAATAAAGCTGACACCCCGCTACCAAGGGCCGACCATCATTCGTCTCTACCTCTACTGGGGAGTCTAACCGCTGTGTTCAGAGGCTGTGTTGCTTCACTAAGTCTGCGTCTACAAAATCTAGAGAGGATCCCGAGTCCACTAACCCCTGCACTTGCACCCTACAACCATCTGGGAGTTGTAGCGTCACTGGCAGAGCTATCCCAGGAACAGCTGGCTCCATCTGAGGCCGTTCTACTGACTTGCCTCCCAGCCCCTGGCCTCTCCGGAGGGCTGGGATCGGCCCTTTCCCAACTGTGCTGCTTGGGGTTTGGGTCTTTCTGTTACGATAATGAAGCAATGCAGCTGCAAAGTCCTAGCTTGAAGTGTAAACATGATGGGAATGTTGGGACTGCTGTGGGAACAGAGGGGCAGTCATTTCACAGTGCGCAGCACCGGAATTACCTCACAGTGTAATATGAGCTGTACAGGATGTACAGGAAGTTTTAGTTACAACCCTGCTGGAATTTGAAGAGAGCAGTCATGTTTTTTGTAACGCTGCAAAGACAGAAATAAAAGCATGTAAATACGTTTCTGCCTATCTCTTTCCCCTGCCTGGGGGAGGCAGGAAAGAGGGGTGTGTTCTTCTCACGTTTGAGAAGAATCGCCGATCGAGTCCTTGCCTGCGTCTGCTGGGAAATGCAGCCAGGGAGGTCAACAGGGAATCAAGCCGGGTGCCTTCACTGCTGCCAGCTTCTCATGAGAAGGGCTTGAATTTCCAACACTTTCCTCTACACTGGCCCCTGACAGGGATCTCCCTGTCTTCCTATCGGGACATTCTTTAGCCAAATGCCCCTGCCTTCCTCACACAAAGCAACTGCGTGTCTCCCTACAACGTTGACTCCCTTCCTTCCATGTCATTCTAGCCCTCCCCCCTTCTACCGAGCCTATCTACATTGGTTTGACAGCTGCTTCTTGACTATTGGTGTTGCTGACTTCCCGCTCTGGAAGCTTGGGAGTGTGGCCCCTTACAACCAAGGATCCCCCCTTCTTCCGTTGCTCCTGTCATAACCCAAGCTGTAGGGAGGCTCGGACTATCTCATCCAGCAACTGCAGGACTATCTTTGCCATCTCATCCAGGATTGACGGGTTCAATCCTGTACGATACATGGCTGCAAGTGGCCCAGTGTTCTGTCCCAAGCCAACCTTTTGCACTAGCAAATTGAAGGCAGTCCATGTAAAACGCCACAGTGCCACTCGCTTGTTGCAAGTTCAATAGTTGTTGCTCAGCAGCAGTGTGCTCTAAAGTACTTTTGAACATGGCATCCATCAATTCCCAGAACTCCCATAGATTCCCCAGTGCGCTGTGTTGACCCTCCATAAGAGTGATAGCCCAGTCCTTAGCTGCCCCCTCAGATACGCGATGTGCTGTTTATCTGAGCTGAATACAGCTGATCTTATGTCCAAAATGTATCTGGCTTCTGTTTTAAAGGCAGCATAACATTCTGTGTCCCCATTGTAGTTCACAGGGAGAACCCCAGGCCCCTTGCTGGCTCTGAGGTTCCTTTCAGTCTCTACGTTCAACCTTTGTTTGTTTAACTCTCCAGCTAAAACGTCCAGCTGGGATTTGAGCTGCCACATGTAGCTTTTCAGCTCTATTATGGGGTCTGTGGGCGCTGCTGCCCCTCCCTCTGCTCCTTCAGCCGCCTCTCCCAGGTCTGGTACTTGCCCCTCCATCGCCTCTTTGTTGTCCTCTGGCATGAGGTAGATGTCAGACAGGGCAACCTGTAATGGCATGGGTCTATGCACATACATGAGACAACTCTAGCAGAAATTATCTCAGATTTATTGCTCAAACACACAAATCATTACAGAGCTCAGTCACTAGCATCATCCTCCAAGTTAGCAGTTGCCCAGGCTGAGCTCCACCCCCTCCTCCAACAAGGAAACCCCCACCATTTCTTCCACTCTTTTTCACGCCTCTCCTGAAGTCTCGTAGAGATCACATCTGGTCTCTCTGTCTCTGATCCAGAGCCTGGGTTGCCAGGCTGCATGCCTTCCTTTCCTTGAACTCTTTTCTCAGAGCTCAAATTACTACTGGAGCCTGCCTTTTCTCCCTCCTCCCTGCATTCAAATCTAATCTGGCTGTCAGTGTTCTGACTCTCTGCCAGTGGAGGCATGAAGTTGACAAGGGTTGTGCAGGCATGACCGGTGACAAAACTGATCTGTGGAATACGAGGTGAATATTCATGGATGCAGGTAATCGGAGTCTGAAAGTTACAGGGTTGATTTGGTCTGCACCTTCAAACAGGTGCACCCTCTGAGGGTCCAGTTTCCTGCATCTGCCCTTCTGTGGCAAATCATGTGTGGACAGCCACACCTGATCTCCCACCTTAACCTCGGTGCCAGGTTGTCAGTGTGCATCAGTTGATCTCTTATAGGCCTCCTTAGCACAGTAGAAATGCTCCTTTAGCAAACTCTATCACTGACAGTTCTTCTACAAAGTCTTCTGCTGCTGGCACCGACAGAGTGTTGGTCGGGGTTGGAAAGGTGTGAGGATGGTATCCATAACTGGCAAAAAGGGGGTCTGCTGTGCTGAAGTGTGAAGAGTGTTATTGTACGAAAACTCCGCTGAGGGGAGTTTGGATACCCAATCATCTTGCTGGTAGTTCACATAGCAATGGAGGTACTGCTGCAACGTGGCATTGGTCCTTTCCGACTCTATATTAGTCTCTGAATGCCAGGACAAGGCAAGGTACATGTCAGAGACATGGCTCCCCAGAGCGATGTTGAGGAGGAAGAGGGGGATAGCGAGCTGGAGGTCTACCAAGACAGGGATTTTCAGAGCGGCAGTGAGAAGGAAAGCTTTCACTCCCAGCTGCTCGTCTCCAGCCTCCTCACCCCCCCCCATTGGCTTCTCATGTCAGAAGAGAAGAGATAGTTTCTCAGGGCAATGAACCAGAGTTGGCGGAGAGCCCAGTTACTGATAACGTTTACCAGCTTGCGATAGGGAGGGGGAGCACTCGGGAGAAGAGAATGCATATCCATATGAGTCTGCATGCGCGTGTCGCTTAACAAGGGTTAAAGAAAGACATAAAATAAAGAGGGGAAGGGAAGGGGGGGCTTTTGAAGGGTTGCCTGTTGGCACAGGGAGTGTAACTCAAATGCTTAAACTTCGTAATGGCAGAGCAGCCTTGGAGACTGCTTGGAGAACTAATTGCTGTAAATAATAAACTGTTTGAAAATACCAGAACATTTGCTTGGTGCCTAATTAAGCTGAGAGGAAGCCAGACTCTGACAGCTGGAAGCGTCAAAACTCTTCACATTAGATGGCCAAGGGAAACGGTGAAATGTCTGAAGAGCAGAGAAGCATGGGAGGAGTGACTGGAGGAGCAATTGGCGCTACAAACGACTCCTACCGGGTACTGTGGCAACAAAATATGGAACTTAAATCACACCTTGATCAGAAAGCATTCAACGAGCATAGCAAGCAGCCTTGTAACGAGCCAGGCTGAATGAGCTGGTACTGGATGAACTGTCTAGGATGCCCCCCAACCTTCTTTGGAATCGTTGGTGCAGGGTTCTCTGCAGCTCAGCTTGCATGAGCAGGAAAGGAAACAGGACAGGAGGGGGCAGGGGAGGCCGACATTCCAGATGACCCACATTCCTGACATGCCAGAGCTGAGAGCTGGCAGTGTGCCCAGAGAACAGCAAGCATCGGAGCCAATGCAATTGGGCTCAGCGGGGGGGGGGGGGACACACTCACCGTGTCTTCTTATGTCGAGGAGGAGGGAAAGACTGCTTTGTCTGTGGCAAGGCCACACACTTAACAAGACAATGCCCCGAGAGAAAAGCTGTTGTTGATGTGAGCACAGCATATATTCTTGGGTTTTCTTCATCTCATAAATTTACAACAGTTTTCTTTTAATTTAGCTTCTTTATTATTTATACAAATTTACATTTGTCAAATTTAAATAAAATAATGCTATCCTTTCCTTCTTCCAGCCATCTGGCTCTAAGACTCAATGCTGAATCGTGTACAATTCACACACTGACTCTACATATTCTCAGTCAGTCAATTTGTCTGACCCTTACTGATCACATGCCCTTTTATAGTCTCTTGTTGCTGGGCAGATTTCACTATTGCCTAGCAACTTGCTCAAGACTGATTTTCAAGCTCTTTTCAGAACTTTTCTGAAATACTTCTTTTTTAAAAAAATAATAATCATTTTTATTAGTTTTTGCATATATTTTCCAAACAAAACTTTACATCACATCATCCTCATTTTGGCTATTATAACCTGTGACTTCCGTCAATCCTGTCTAGTGATTTTCAAATTTGTTATCTGATCTTGCATTTTATTATTATAATTAATGCTTTTGAACTTCGTTTCCTAATTATTTCCTTCCTAAATCATTTTACAATAATTTATATAGTCCTCCTTACAAAACATCTTGTAAACCTACAAGCAATGTTACACTAATGCAATTGTCTTTCAAATAAATTATATTTCTTCCAATCCTTAAGGAAGTCTTTCTGGTTCTGGATTCTCCCAGTCAACTTTGCCAGTTCTGCATACTCCATCAGTTTTATTTGCCACTCCTTCTTCATTGGTAATTCTTCCTGTTTCCATCGTTGGGCTAATAGTATTCTCCCTGCTGTAGTTGTGTATAAAAACAAGTTTTTATCCTATTAATTTCTGTATCTACAATAATAGTAAAATTGCTTCTGGTTTTTTCACAAATGTATATTTCAACATTTTCTTCATCTCATTATATATCATTTCCCAGAAGCATTTTACTTTCTTACAAGCCCACCACATATGGCAAAAGGTACCTTTGTTTTGTTTACATTTCCTGTTGTATTTGCAGACTCCTGTACACAGCGGAAGGATGAGTAGTACGTGCCACATACTTAAGTTTACTTTATTTACACTTCAATGCTGAGAGATTACAAACATGCATTTTGCCTCTGCGAGAGCAGAGAAGCAACCCCTTCTCCTCGGAAACAAAGAACACCGAGAGAACAGTGAAATTGGATTGGATAGCTATTGGATGGAGCCTGGCACTCTTCCTTGTGCCGCTCTGCTCTCCGTCAGCTACTTGTAGCAGAGTTACCGCAGCGTAGAAACTGTTGCAGTGTGTGATAAATCAGGCTGCACGCAAGCGTTCTAGCTTATCTCTTACAGTCTTTAATCGTGTAGGAAAACAATATAAATCAGACCCGGTGAGCGAGCACACATCTTGCTTCCTCACCGTCAGAAAGACAGAAGAACACTGACTCACAGAGAAAACACTCCCCTCTGTGAAACCTGGCCACGCCTCAGAATGTGAGACGTCACTCAGAACTTCTTAACCCTGTAAGTTCTGATTCTCTCCACACCCCCTCTCGTCTCGCATCCTGAGGGAAATTGTGAACATACATTTAAAGATCTCTGAGAATTCAATCCCCTTTCCATTGCCTTTCGCCCCTTCCTGGCGTCTTTGTCAGGCAACTGTTGAACCTCCTCAAAACTCCCAGGTTCGCACTGTGCGAAACCAACCCACGCACTGGTGGCCTGAAACCTCTCAGGTGGAATTCCCTTCGTTGCTCTAGCGGATCGCCTGAGCACAAACTCAGGTGTTCCTTCTGACCCACTGGGGCCAGCAAGTGTGTCCTCTACATCTTAAGACTCCCCCTCTGACTTAGTGCGTCTTCGGGCTTTCTGCATTATGCTAACAGGAGATGAAGGCTCACTCTTGGGCTCTCTTTTAACAACCTGTGGAGATGCCCAACCCTGTTCTTGACCCTGTTCAGAGACTTGGTCCTCATCAACAGGTTCAGCCTCTAGCTCTCCTTCCTCCTCAGAATCAGACAGACATTCTGAGAGAACGTCAGGATTCGCATTGCGCCTTGACCAACCATCCTGCTCACAGAACTCAGCATGTTTGCTGATTAGCAGCTTGGTCTGATCACCTTCTGGATATGCAAACCCCCACCCCTTTGTCGCAGGTTCATATCCACAGAAGATCATTTTCTGGAACCTAGGGACACCTTGCTTTTGTTGAGCTTTTGGCACCGGCACCAAGGCCTGTGATCCGAACACACGGAAGAAATGCACCTTCGGTTTCTCTCCGTGGAGCACAAAATACGGGGTTTCACTTACCACTGAATTGTAGGACCTGTTCATCGTGAAATTCACCGTCCTCATCGCCTCCCCCCAAAAACTTTGAGGCAAACCAGAGTCACACAGTAAAACCTCTGTTGCTTGAACCAGAGCTTTACTTCTCAGCTCTGCCACTCCCTTCTCCTGAGGAGAAGTAGCACCTGTCACTTGGTGACGTATCCCTTTCTGGCGAAAGAACTTCTGCAGAGCAGACCCAGTAAACTCTGCACATCGGTCATTCTTGACCCCCTTCACCTTGGTGGAGAACCTTAGTTCCACCTCTGCAACCCAGTCTTTGATCAGTTGCGGTGCATCTTCTTTCATTTTCAGCGCATAAGACCAACTAACTCGGCTGAAATCATCGTGCAGTGTCAGCACAAACCTGGCCCCGCCCAGACTTGGCTTTGGCATGGGCCCAAAAAGGTCTGTGTGCACAAGCTCAAAAGGTTTTGTGGTTACACTCTCCACCCTGGGATAACTGCACCCTTTTACCTTTGCCTTTCTGCATGCCCTACAATTTAGGGATCTGCCACATTCCTTTATTTTGCAACCTTTAGTGCACTCCGGCAACATCTGGATCTCTTCCAAAGAACCATGTGACGTTCTTTTGTGCCATACACAAGCACATGAAACATGAGTGGGAACGGTTGCACACTTTGCTTGTGCCTTCCCAGCATTCCCCTCACCCTCCAGAGGTGTCTCCAGAACAAAGAGGTTGTTCTGCCCTTTTGCAACACTGATCAGTTGCTTCCCCCCTCTGGAAATTGTACAGACATTGTTTTCGAAGCACACCTGTAATGGTTGTTAGGGGTTACTTGTGCGTAACCTTACTTCAGTTCAGTTAGCTTGCTTGCCCCAACCATGCCCAGGGTCGGAGCTCGCCCTCCGTGACCTGTTAGTCACTTGCAGAATCCGAGAGTGGGCGTCTCTTGAACCTCTTCCAGCATAAAAGCTGTTTGACCCCGAGTCTCCTCCTATGTTCTCTGCGCGGAACGCGTCTGCGCAAGTAAGGGGAAGGCAGGGGCGTCCCAGCGCTCTCTCCACTATCGTCGGGGGAAGGGTCTTGGAGCCCTGTCACCAATTCCTCCATCTCCCTCTCTTTTCTATGGGTGTTACGTTGAAATCCTTCCCCCCTGCTCGTCCCCTCTCCAGCATCGCTGGGTGGCCCTGCCTCCATCTCTCGTTCTGATGGCAGTTCCCTGACATCCACCTCCTCCCCAGGACCCCCTTCACCCCCGGCCTGACCCTGTGACGGGACCTTGTCCCCTTCTTTAGCCGACGATGCCGGGAACCCCCGAAAGGAGCTGCTGTCGTCGTCCGTGGACTCAAACACCGCTTCCCACCTGCTCCAATTTCTCACGGGCAGGACTTCCCCATCTGACTCCTCCTCTCCTGACGATTCTCCTCCTTCCTCCTGGGAAGCCGGAAAACCCACGAAATCCTCCTCCTCCTCATCGGTGGTGGCAAATTGCTCCTCCCAGAATCTCCCGAGGGGTTTGGGCTTCCTCAGATACCTGTTGTGGAACTCTTCCACCAGATATCCATCATCTATTTCCCCTGCAGGCACCCACGTGTTTTCTGACTCGGGCTCCCCCTCCCAAGCCACTAGGTACTCCACCTGCCGCCCTCGCCAGCGCGAATCCAGGATCTCCATTACCTCGTGGTGGCGTTCCCTCTCTTCCATTAGTGGGTGGGTGAGCCCTTCCCCTCCTGACTCCCGGACCCTCCGCTCCCCTCTGTACGGTGAGAGCAGTGACCTATGAAATACCGGGTGGATCTTCATGCTGTCTGGCAACTTGAGCCGGAACGCCACCGGGTTGACTTGGTGTGTCACCTCAAATGGTCCCAGCCGTCTTGGCCTCAGTTTCTTACACCCGCCCTTGAAAGGTAGCCTTGTGTGGATAACCACACCCGGTCCCCCACCCTAATGGTCTCCCCTTCCCGGCGGCGTTTGTCTGCTTGTCTTTTGTACACTTCCTTGGCCCTATCCAGGTTCATCTTAAGCTGCTGGTGCAGAGCTTCCATTTCTTCCACAAACTGCTCTGCGGCGGGCACGCTCCACCCTTCCTCCCCTCTCCCAGGAAAAGCCCTGGGGTGCAACCCATAATTAGCCATGAACGGGCTCATCCCCGTGGACACATGCTCAGCGTTGTTATACGCAAACTCCGCTAGTGCTAGCTTCTCTACCCAATCGTTCTGTCTCTCGTTGACGTAGCAGCGTAGATATTGCTGTAAAATGCTATTCGCCCTCTCTGCTTGCCCGTTGGTCTCCGGGTGTCTCGCCGTCGAGAATCCCACTTCCACCTGCAATAAGCTCATGAGTTTCCCCCAGAACCTCGAGGTAAATTGTTTCCCCCGGTCGGAGAAAACCCTCGTCGGAGCCCCATGCAACCTGAAAAGGAAGCCCGAGTATACGGAAGGAGAAGGACCGCCGGAAGCTCGACACGTGTTTCCTGAGGAACGATGGGTTTGCGGGGGAGCGTTGGTTGGGAAACGAGAACTAACCGAGCTGATTCGCCAGGACGAATTCGCCCAAACCAGAATCAGGGAACTCAGGGGAACGGGGGGAGATCAGGGAGGCTTTGAGGAGAGGGAAGGACTGCTGTATTACAGGGGAGCAATGTATGTGCCCGGGGAAGCCCTGCGAGAAAGGGTTCTCAGACAGCTTCATGACAACCCAACAGCGGGGCACTTTGGGCAACACAAAACCATGTTACGAGGCAATTCTGGTGGCCAAGGGTGAGGGAAGATGTACGAGAGTATGTACGGGGGTGTGACCGCTGCCAACGGGCCAAGGGAGAGAGGGCGGCCCCGGCGGGGTTACTGGAGCCCTTACCCACACTGGGAAGACCATGGGGGGAGGTGTCGATCGATTTCATGACCGATTTACCCAAATCTAGAGGGAAGACAGCAGTCATGGTAGTAGTAGATCTGCTAACCAAAATGTGCCATTTTATAGCGTGCTGACATGCAGTAACGGCCGAGGAAACTGCCCGGTTGTTTGTGGATCACATTTTCAGGTTGCATGGGGCTCCGACGAGGGTTATCTCCGACCGGGGGAAACAATTTACCTCGAGGTTCTGGAGGAAACTCATGAGCTCATTGCACATGGATCTGGTGCTCCAATGCAAACTCCTTACTAAAAAAATTACAGGAGCTGCCTGAGTCCAGCATTGCTTTCACCTTGACTGGGTGTCCATTTGGGAGTTCTAGCACCACCTCTATCGCTATAGAAACCTTGGGTGGGTCCGGTTGGGGCACTTCTGTTATCTGTTCGCTTGGCTGCTGCGCCCCCCTGTGGGCAGTCAAGCGCTGTCGTTTCCCTGCACCTTTTCCTCTGCCCCCTCCTCCTCGCTTCCAGTGGCTCCCACCATCCCTTGCCAAGCCTTTCTTTGAGGACAGACCCTGGCAAAGTGTCCTGGCCGTTGGCAGAGGAAACACTTCTTGGTGCTTTTCCCAGCCTTTCCCTCCCTTTTGCCTCCTTGGTTGGCGCCAGAAACCTCGCGCGCCCGCGCTCCATCGATTTCCATGGGCACTACGTCATCGGCAGGCAGCTTAGGCATCTCCGGAATGCGGTAGTCAGAGTGGCGCTCTCCCCTCCCCTCCCGCCTTTCCAAAGCGCGCGCTTCTTGGCGAGCGCCTATCGCCAGCGCTGCTTTTGTCAGCTGATCCAGAGTCTCCGGGCAGGGCGCGCGGGAGAGCTCATCTTTAACGGTTGGGGACAACCCCTCCTCAAACAGCATCCGTATGGGAGGGCTATCTAGATCCCATTCGAGCCGGTGTATTAGCATAGCAAAGCGGGACCAGTAGTCTCTCACGGAAAGTTCCCCCTGCTTGCATCTCAGCAGCTCCCTTTGGGTAACGCTCTCCCCCAATTGGCTAGAATACATCGCGTCCATTGCCTGAAGAAACTTCTGAACGTCCTTCATGGCGGGGTTCTGCGAGGCCATTAGGGGTCTAACCCATTCCCTCGCGCTGCCCTCAAGGTGCCCCACGATATACGCCACCTGCGCTGCCTCGTCAGCAAAGTCATCATGCTGCAGCTGCAAGGCGTACTCTATTTCTGTTCGGAATCCATTATATTTCTGGGGCTCCCCCCCCCCAAATTTGTGTACTA
The DNA here is from genome assembly GCF_964234715.1 of Podarcis melisellensis. Taxonomy (NCBI): domain Eukaryota; kingdom Metazoa; phylum Chordata; class Lepidosauria; order Squamata; family Lacertidae; genus Podarcis; species Podarcis melisellensis. Next base: position 8,488,018 of record NC_138535.1, on the reverse strand, counting down.
GTCCTGGCACCTTCTTTGCCACTGGGGTAGGTCTAACCTGCGCGTCCTGGGTGCGCCTCTCGTCCAGCCGCGCCATCAGCAGTGCCACATGCCGTTCCAGCTCCTGGTTCCTCTTTAGTAGATCCTGCGCCCCCGCAGCTGGCTCCGCTGCCCCGGCGCCTCCAGTCTGGCTCATGTTTCCACTGCTTGCGCACAAGTAACAGCAGAGACTCTCAGATTGCTGTAATGGTTGTTAGGGGTAACCTTACTTCAGTTCAGGTAGCTTGCTTGCCCCAACCATGCCCAGGGTCGGAGCTCGCCCTCCGTGACCTGTTAGTCACTTGCAGGGTCCGAGAGTGGGCGTCGCTTGAACCTCTTCCAGCATAAAAGCTGTTTGACCCCAAGTCTCCTCCTATGTTCTCTGCGCGGAACGCGTCTACGCAAGTAAGGGGAAGGCAGGGGCGTCCCAGCGCTCTCTCCACTATCGTCGGGGGAAGGGTCTTGGAGCCCTGTCACCAATTCCTCCATCTCCCTCTCTTCTCTATGGGTGTTACGTTGAAATCCTTCCCCCCTGCTCGTCCCCTCTCCGGCATCGCTGGGTGGCCCTGCCTCCGTTTCTCGCTCTGATGGCAGTTCCCTGACAACACCTTATACCCTGTTGGAATCAAGCCTAGTCAGAGGAATGTGCCACTCTCTAGGCACCCGGTTGATTTCCTTGTTGACCTCCCCGTCTGCGACTCCCGGCAGGAAACAGGCGAGGTCTCTTATCGGCGATCCTTCTCAAATGTGAGAAGAACACACCACTCCTTCCCTCTCCTCCCTGCTATCCCCATGGAGGGGAAAGAGACAGACAGAAATGTATTTACATGCCTTTATTTCTGTCTTTTGCAGCAGTACAGAGAAACATGTCTGCACTCTCTTAACATCAACAGCAGAGAGAGTTTTAGACTCCACCCATGTACTTCCAGTACAGGTCAGATGACACACTGAGCTAACATCCGGTGCTCAGTACAGTGAATGGACTGCCCCTTTCTTCCCACGGTAACAGTCACAAACATCAACATCCTGTTTCCAGCCATCTGCAGCTGCTGCTCGCTGCTGCTTTGCTCCTTTTTTGTAACATACTCCCCCAAAAGAATCAATGCGTGCTGCGAGCAAAGCGTCATCCAGAGAAGAAAACAAACAGTTGTTATACATATAACATTCCCCTGTTGTTTCAGTTCCTCCCTTGGAACTACCTGCCACTGGTTTCCCCAGTGTACCTCTCTGGTTGTGTGACTTCCAAGGAATGAGTGCATCTGCATTACCTTGGCTAGCAACTCTCTGTTGTGTCTTTGTCTCAGACTTAGACACAGCTTCAACCTGTCCTCGGTTGTATACAACAGCAACACATGCAACAGCTAAGTTGGCAAACTCTTTTGAATACCTCTTGGGTGGTACACCCTTTGTAACTCTCTCAGACCTACGTATGAGGTGTTGATCTTCTCTGCTCACTGGTTCAGTCTCCGGACTCTTTAGAGAACCAGTTCCAATGGTAAACAGTGGCTCGTCCTCCACCTGTGAGGGTCTAGCCATTATGTGAGAATTCCTCTCAATGACTGTGTCAACTGAGCTCTTTGAGCTACTACTGTCATCATCAGTACCACTGTAATCAATAAAATCATCATCATCATCCGTATCGTTCCCTGTGGGAAATGTGTGAACAATTACTCTCTCCTGTTCAGGAGCACTCTCTAGAAATTTTGTGAGAATCACCTGACCAGATTCAGACAAAATTATTCTGTAGAGACCCTTTTCATATCCCACAAAAATGCCTCTGGCATTCTTAACCCCACCTGGAGCTTCTGTTCTCACATGAGACCCAAAAACCTTGAAATGGGCAACAGAAGGTTTTCTATGGAACAGTTTCTCAAAAGGAGAACTTCCCAACTCTTTTGAATCCTTTCTCAACCACGTATAAGTATATGACATTAGCGACTCCGCCCAGAACTCATGTGGCAGATGTGAACTAAGCAATTGCGCCTGCATCCCCTTTTGCAATTCTTTGTTCACCCGTACACAGACACCCCTGTTCCACGCTTCCGCTGAAGCAGCATTCTTGTGTCTTATCCCTTTCTTCTGCAGGAACTCCTGAAAATCCTGTAAAAGAAAAATTGGCTTCTCATCTGTGAAAAGACAATCAATGTTAGCATCATGCATATTTTTAACCTTGTCACAAAACTCTTTAAACCTTTCTAAGGCTTCTTGTGGCTTCCCTAAAACATATATCCAAACAAAATTTGAGAAACAATCCACACACACAAGGTAAAATCTTGCATTGCCTCTAGAAGGTGCTAGAGGACCAATCACATCCGCATACACCCGCTGAAATGCCTTGTCGACCCTTTTGGTCACCTGCTTGGCGTCCTTCTTGGTCACACCTGCAAGAGAGATCATGTTAGAATCAGAAGAATTACATTTCATGTAATCACTTTGATCAAAAGTCAACAAATACAGTCCATCTTTCTCTCTGGCAGAAAGATACAACTCTCCATCTTTGAAGATCTTGCAGCTCTCAGCATCATAGGACAGTTTTAGTCCTTTCTTAGCAATCTGCGAAACGCTCAGCAGATTGAACTTCAACTCTGGAACCAAGTACACATTGTTTATAGTCAAGTTCAGACTCTCAAGATACACAGTCCTAATCCCGGTCGCTTCCAGCTCCTGACCGTTGGCCTGCTGCACAGCGAAGCTTTGCTTCTTAAACGTCGAAAACAGTTCTCTGTGTGGACACATATGAACCGTCACTCCAGTGTCCAGAACAAAAGAGTTCCCCACTTCTGGTATGGCTTTTAGTGACATCAAAGCCTTTGCAGGCTTCGCCTGAGACTTGGTATGACTTTTGCCTGACGCCTCAGACTTCGCAGAGCTCCCCTTGGCTTCTCTGTGCTGACGTGGCTTCTTACAGCTCTGCTGAAGATGCCCAGTCTGTCCACAATTGTAACATCGGACAACGTTCAGAGCTACAGCATTCTCTCCAGTAGCAACATCAGTGGGGGAGTTAGAACTCCGTTCCTCCCTCCCCCTGTCCTTTACTTTCAGCGCAGAAAGTCGGTCGTGTTCATTCAGGACCACGGCACACACCCTCTCAGCGGTCAAATCCTGGGCCGGAAGGGAACCAAGCTGACTGGCAACCGTTTTATAAGTCCGATTTAGGCTGTTTATCATCATGAAGCAAAACACTTCCTCCTGCAGACAGAAATTGCGTTCCACCATCTGTTGGCGCAGAAATTTCATTTCCGTCAGGTGCGCTTGAACATCTCCATCAGGCGCAAGCCTCAGATTGGTCAGCTTCTCAAAATACAGCAACGCTGAAGAACCAGCATCTCTCTGATGTGTCCTACGCAGCGTGTCCCAAATCTTTCGCACGTATTCTAAATGTTGAATATGCACTAATTGGGAATCTGAGACACACAGAATTATAGCCGTCCTGGCCTTCACATTCTGTGATTCCCAACCTCGCGTTGGTGCTGCAGGGATGGGGTTCTCAATCACCTCAAAGACCCTCTGATTCTGCAGCAGGGCCTTCATCTTGATAGACCAAGATGAATAATTGTCATTAGTTAGGGGGGGTGGATAAGGCAGGCCTTCCCCCTTCTTGGCATCCATTTTGAATCCTTGCCTCAGCTCTCACTCTCTCAAGCCTGCTAAAATCCAATAGCTGGTTGTTTACGCTCTTGGCACCTGGCAGCTCTAACGCTGGCTGCTATGGAAAGTCCCCTCCAAGAGCTCGTGAGATTCTAACCAAAACAAGCCGTTGTGTTTCCGCCTCTCTCAGGCCCAGCCTCACAGTCCAGCCCCTTTTTCAGTAGGTTTTCACTACTGACGGTCGTTGCTTAGCAACAGTGCATTCCTTTCTTTGAACAGGAAACCTTATCAACCACAAAAATTCCTGGAATGCAAGCCTTCTCTCTTGGAGCTGTTTTTTTTCCAAACGCAGCTCCCGTGAACCAGAGAATAAATCAATCTGCGTTCACACTTTTAGCCCGAAATTTTTCATACCTTGGGGCTCAGTTGCCTGGCAGTTCACCTCGTCTGTTCAGCTTCTGGCTGCACGCAGATGTTATCTTCTATCTCTTGGTGCAGAGGATGAAGAACGATCCATCAACCTCCTTTTGCAGAATTCGATGGATCTAAAAAAAACACCGGCATTGCTACCATATGTTGGAATCAAGCCTAGTCAGAGGAATGTGCCACTCTCTAGGCACCCGGCTGATTTCCTTGTTGACCTCCCCGTCTGCGACACCCGGCAGGAAACAGGCGAGGTCTCTTATCGGCGATCCTTCTCAAACGTGAGAAGAACACACCACTCCTTCCCTCTCCTCCCTGCTATCCCCAGGGAGGGGAAAAAGACAGACAGAAATAATAATAATAATAATAATAATAATAATAATAATAATAATAATAATAATAATTTATTATTTGTACCCCGCCCATCTGGCTGGGTTTCCCCAGCCACTCTGGGCGGCTTCCAACAGAAATGAAAAATACACTAAAATGTCACATATTAAAAACTTCCCTGAACAGGGCTGCCTTCAGATGTCTTCTGAATGTCAGGTAGTTGTCCATCGCCTTGACATCCGATGGGAGGGCATTCCACAGGGCGGGCGCCACCACCGAGAAGGCCCTCTGCCTGGTTCCCTGCAACTTGGCCTCTCGCAGGGAGGGAACCGCCAGAAGGCCCTCGGAGCTGGACCTCAGTGTCCGGGCAGAACGATGGGGGAGGAGACGCTCCTTCAGATATACTGGACCGAAGCCGTTTAGGGCTTTAAAGGTCAGCACCAACACTTTGAATTGTGCTCGGAAACGTACTGGGAGCCAATGTAGGTCTTTCAAGACCGGTGTTATATGGTCTCGGCGGCCGTTCCCAGTCACCAGTCTAGCTGCCGCATTCTGGATTAGTTGTAGTTTCCGGGTCACCTTCAAAGGTAGCCCCACGTAGAGCACATTGCAGTAGTCCAAGCGGGAGATAACCAGAGCATGTACCACTCTGGCAAGACAGTCCGCAGGCAGATAGGGTCTCAGCCTACGTACCAGATGGAGCTGGTAAACAGCTGCCCTGGATACAGATTTGACCTGTGCCTCCATGGACAGCTGTGAGTCCAAAATGACTCCCAGGCTGCGCACCTGGTCCTTCAGGGGCACAGTTACCCCATTCAGGACCAGGGAATCCTCCACACCTGCCCGCCTCCTGTCCCCCAAAAACAGTACTTCTGTCTTGTCAGGATTCAACCTCAATCTGTTAGCCGCCATCCATCCTCCAACCGCTTCCAGACACTCACACAGGACCTTTACCGCCTTCACTGGTTCTGATTTAAAAGAGAGGTAGAGCTGGGTATCATCTGCATACTGATGAACACCCAGCCCAAACCTCCTGATGATCCCTCCCAGCGGCTGCATGTAGATGTTGAAAAGCATGGGGGAGAGGACAGAACCCTGAGGCACCCCACAAGTGAGCGGCCAGGGGTCTGAACACTCATCCCCCACCACCACTTTCTGAACACGGCCCAGGAGGAAGGAGCGGAACCACTGTATGACAGTGCCCCCCGCTCCCAGCCCCTCAAGACGGTCCAGAAGGATGTCATGGTCGATGGTATCAAACGCCGCTGAGAGATCCAGCAGAACTAGGAAACAGCTCTCACCTTTGTCCCTAGCCCGCCGGAGATCATCAATCAGTGCGACCAAGGCAGTTTCAGTCCCATGATGAGGCCTGAATCCCGACTGGAAGGGATCCAAATGGTCCGCTTCTTCCAGGCGTGCCTGGAGTTGTTCAGCAACCACTCGCGCAATCACCTTGCCCAAGAATGGAAGGTTTGAGACTGGGCGATAATTGGCCATCGTGGCCGCATCTAAAGATGGTTTTTTAAGAAGCGGTTTGATAACCGCCTCTTTCAGCGGGTCTGGGAAGGCTCCCTCACGGAGGGAAGCATTCACCACCCCACGAAGCCCATCGCCCAGTCCTTCCCGGCTAGCTTTTATAAGCCAGGATGGGCAAGGATCCAGGAGACAGGTGGTTGGCTTCACTCGTCCAAGCAGCCTGTCCACATCCTCGGAGGTAACAGATTGAAATTGATCCCACACAACTTGACCAGACAGGACTCTAGCACTCTCCCGCCCCGGCCCTGCTCCCACGGTGGAGTCTACTTCTTCCCGAATCTGAGCGATTTTATCTGCAAAAAAATTTGCAAAATCATTGCAGGAGAACATGTGGCCCGTACTGGGCCCCGATGTTACAGGTGGTTCCGCTAAATTGTGAACCACCTGAAAGAGTCTCCTGCTGCTGTTTTCTGCAGATGCAATAGAGGCGGTGAAGAAAGTCTTCTTCGCCGTCGCTATCGCCACTTGGTAGGCTCGACGTTGAGCTCTAACCCGTGTCCGGTCAGATTCAGAATGAGTTATCCGCCACCGGCGCTCTAGCCGTCTCAACGATTGTTTCATTGCCCTCAGATCTGTGGAAAACCACGGGGCTCTCCGGGCTTCATGCAATCGGAGAGGGCGCTTCGGAGCCAAACAGTCAATAGCCCTGGTTAACTCCACATTCCAGCGGGCCACCAGGGAATCGGCTGAAAGGCCATCAACATGGGATAAAGCATCCCCTACCACTCTCTGGAAACCATTTGGATCCATTAAGTGGCGGGGGCGGACCATCCGAATCGGTCCCACCTCCCTGCAGAGGGGATGGGTCGCAGAGAAGTCTAGTTGCACTAGGAAGTGGTCTGACCATGGCACTTCTTTCGTTTCACTTTTACTTAGTGTCAGATCACCAACATCCGTAGAGGTAAACACCAGGTCCAAGGCATGTCCGCGGCTATGGGTTGGGCCAGACTTATTCAGGGACAGCCCCATGGAGGCCATGCTTTCCACGAAGTCCCGAGCGGCCCCTTGTAAGGTCGTGTCGGCATGGATGTTAAAATCCCCTAGGACGACCAAGCTAGGTGTCTCCAGGAGAACATCCGCCACGACCTGAAGCAGCTCGGGCAGGGAATCCTTGGTGCAGCGGGGAGGTCGGTACACCAAAAGGAATCCTGTACTGCCCCTATTTCCCAACTTCCAGAACATGCACTCAGAAAACTGGGTCTTCCCAATAGGACGCCTGGTACAAACTAATGACTTCCTAAAAATCACTGCAACCCCCCCTCCCCGCCCACATGACCTGGGTTGCTGTGCGTAAGAGAAACCTGGTGGACAAGCAGCGGCAAGGACAGGCCCATCTGCTTCATCCAACCAAGTCTCTGTTACACATGCCAGGTCAAGTCCTCCATCCATGATCAAGTCATGGATGGCAGTGGTCTTATGAATCATTGACCTGGCATTGCACAGCAACACTTTCAGGTCATGTGGGTATCCCTTGCTGATTCTAGTATTTACATGCCTTTATTTCTGTCTTTTGCAGCAGTACAGAGAAACATGTCTGCACTCTCTTAACATCAACAGCAGAGAGAGTTTTAGACTCCACCCATGTACTTCCAGTACAGGTCAGATGACACACTGAGCTAACATCCGGTGCTCAGTACAGTGAATGGACTGCCCCTTTCTTCCCACGGTAACAGTCACAAACATCAACATCCTGTTTCCAGCCATCTGCAGCTGCTGCTCGCTGCTGCATTGCTCCTTTTCGTAACATACCCCTCCTGTAAGAGACAAGGGACAGATAAAAGACAATGTTTCATCCCAGGTGCCACGTAGACTTCCAGCTCCGCCTGCAAGACAGAAACATAAAGATTTGCCACATTAGATAACGGCCTTTTTGACCCATCAGCAAATTCAACTGTATTCCCAGCTGGAACATCTCTGCAGTTCCACATCTCGACACCAGGTGTCGCTGTTATCAGGTGCCTGCTGGCTCCAGAGTCTTTTTTTTTTTTTTGCATTTTAAATTTTATTTATTAAATTCAGTTATATATACATAGTACTCGAGTTTCGACATTTCTTAATCATTTTGGACTTCCTTCAGCGATGTTGACATTCATTCGTGTTTGAAACTTAGAGCCGCATCCCGTCCTTTCGTATTGCCATTCGTACCTCCTTTTTTACATTATTTCAATTAAACAATACCTGTTAGTTCTTTACAAAGCCTCTTTAAATCCCACTAACGTTGTACTTACAAAACATTTGTTCTCCAGATAACCCACGAATTTCCCCCAGTCTTCAATAAAATTTTGGTCTTTTAAATATCTTATTTTTCCTGTTAGTTTGTCCAGCTCAGCGTATTCTATTAATTTTGCTCTCCACTCTACCACCGTTGGAGTTTCTTCCTGCTTCCATCTCTGAGCTAACACAATTCTGGCAGCCGTAACCGCGTACTGGAAGAGTTTATGGTCCTTTCTCCTGATGTCCTTTCCCATAATACATAGTAAGAAAGCTTCTGGTTTTTTAACAAAGGTGTAACCTAACATCTTTTTCAGTTCATTGTAAACTTCCTCCCAGAAACTTTTAACTTTCTTACATTCCCACCATAGATGGTAAAATGTCCCTTCCTTTTGTTTGCACTTCCAGCATTTGTTATCTGCCTTATACATTTTGGCCAGTTTCACGGGTGTCATATACCACCTGTATTGCATCTTCATCACGTTTTCCTTAAGTAGCATACAGGCCGTAAATTTTATGTTCACTCTCCAAAGCTTTTCCCAGTCTTCCATTTGAATGTTATACCCGAGATCCCTTGCCCACTGTACCATCACTGACTTCACCTCCTCATCCTTCGTGTGCCACTCCAGAAGTATTTTATACATTTTAGAGAGGTTTTTATGTTCACTATTTATTATCTCTTTTTCAAATAATGACTCTTTTTCCTCATAGCCCCTTTCCTTCACCTCTACCTTGAACATCTCATTTATCTGGAAGTAGTGGAGCCAACCCTGTGTGAGCGTTTTAACCTGGTCAAATGGTCTGACTTTCCACTTCCCTCCTTCATTTATAACCATTTCACTATACTTCCCCCACTTTTCTTCCATATTTACTTTCTTAACACTTATTAACTCCTGGGGGGAAAGCCAGTGAGGTGTTCTCGGCTCTAGTATGTTCTTATATCTATCCCAGACCTCTAGTAGTGGGCCCTTAAAAATGTGACTGGTGAAGCCCTTGTGCACCCTTTTTTTATCCTTCCAAAGATACGCGTGCCACCCAAATTTGTTGTTGTACCCTTCAAGGTCTAATAGCTCTCTGTTTTCCAACTTAACCCATTCTTTCAACCAGCACAAACATGTCGCTTCGTAGTAAAGTCTCATGTCTGGTAGAGCGAAGCCCCCTCTTTCTGTAGTATCCGTTAACAACTTAAATTTAATTCTGGGCTTCTTCCCTTCCCAAACATATCTAGAAATGGCTTTTTGCCATTCTTTAAAGTTTTTTGTTCCTTTTAATATGGGTAATGTTTGGAACAGATATAACAGCTTGGGTAACAACATCATTTTTACCATAGATATTCTCCCCCAGAATGATAATTTCATTCTGGTCCAGACCTCTAGATCTTTCTTGATTTTATTCCAGACCGGGATGTAATTATTTTGGTATAAGTCCATATTTTTGTTGGTAATCCAGATACCCAAATATTTTATCTTTTTGACAACCTCAATTCCGGTTTGTTGTTGTTGTACTATTGCAGCCTTGTCCTGATCCATGTTTTTAACAATCATTTTTGTCTTACTCTTATTCAATTTAAATCCTGCGAGTTTCCCAAATTCCTCCATCTCATCCAAAATCACCCTTATGCTTCCTATAGGATCTTCAACCGTTAAAACCACATCGTCTGCATACGCTTTGACTTTATACTCATTTGAGCCTAATGTTATCCCTTTGATCTGTTTGTTTTGTCTTATTACGTTCAATAACACTTCCAGGACAACTATAAAGAGCAGCGGCGAGAGCGGGCAGCCCTGCCTCGTTCCCTTACTGATTTTTATATCCTCGGTTATGACTCCATTAACTATCAGTCTCGCCTTCTGCTCAGTATAAATCGTCCCTACCCCATTTAAGAACTCTTGTCCCACTTCCATTGCTTCCAAATTTTTAAGCATAAAGTCCCAAATTACGTTATCGAATGCTTTCTCCGCGTCTATGAAGATTAAACTAGCTGGTTTGTCACACCTGTCTGAAAGATATTCGATAAGGTTAATTATGGATCTTGTATTGTTTCTTATTAATCTGCCCGGGAGAAAGCCCGTCTGATCTTCATGTATCATTCTTATTAATATCTTTTTTAGTCTTTTGGCTAAAATGCTGGCGAAGATCTTATAGTCCGTATTTAATAAGGAGATGGGTCTGTAGTTCTTAATTTGAGTTAGGTCCGAATCTTGTTTTGGGATGATTGTTATAAAAGCCTCTTTCCACGAACCGGGCATGTCTCTTTCTTTTAGGATATTATTCATTACTTTCGTTAATGGTGTTATCAGCATATCTTTCATTTCTTTATAATAGCTTGGTGTAAACCCGTCTGGGCCCGGTGCCTTCCCTCTTTTCAGTTCCTTTATCACCTCTTCTATCTCTATGCTGCAGATTGGGGCATTTAGCTGATCTTTTTCCTCTGATGACAACTTCTTTACCATCTTTTCTTTTAAGTATCTTTCTATCTTTTTCTTGTTATTCCTTTCTTTATTCCTATAGAGATGCTCATAAAAATCCAAAAACCCTTTTCTAATTTCCTTCGGGTCCGTTGTTTCTTCTCCATTTATTACTATTTTATTGATTGTATTTTGCTCCTTCCTCTTTTTGACTTGCCACGCAAGCCATTTGCCTGACTTATTAGCAAATTCGAAGTTTTTTTGTCTTAACCTTTTAATATTCCACTCAACCTCCTTGTTTATTATGATTGCAAATTGTGTTTGGAGGGATTTTATTTCCTGCTTTATCTTTTCATTATTCGGTTTTTTGATCAATTTCTGTTCATTGTCCGTAATCTGTCTCAAAATCTCTTTTAACCACTTTTCCTTATTCTTCTTTTTCAAGGCATTTTGTTGGATAAACAAGCCCCTCATTACAGCCTTACTTGTGTCCCACACCATGCTTGTTTTCACCCCTTTATCTATATTGTCAAGAAAGTATTCGCCTAATTTTTTCCGAATTCTTTCAACAAATTTTTGATCGTCCCATAGGTTATCATTTAATCTCCATCTGAAGGTTCGTTCTTCCACTCCCTTCATCTCCATTTCAATTGGGTTATGGTCTGATATAACTTTGGCCTGGATTTCAACTTTTTTAACTCTTGGTGACAGCTCGTTTGAAATCCATATTTGGTCTAATCTAGAGAATGACTGATTCGGTTCTGAGTGATATGTGAATTGTTTCTCCAGAGGGTGTTTCAATCTCCATATGTCAATGAGGTTACAGTTCTTAGTCAGTGAGAAAAATGTCTTAGGTAATCTACCTGCTCTGTTTTTTGAATCCCTTAGTCTGTCCATTTCATTTGAGACCACATCATTCAGGTCTCCCATTATAATGATTTTTTGGTCCATGTATTCAAATAACTTTTCTTCCAGTAAGCTAAAGAATTCTGTTTTGTTCCCATTAGGGGCGTAGATCCCCACTATTATCAAAGCTTCGCCTTGCCAAATTATGCATACCGCAATTATTCTTCCTTCCTCATCCTTAAATAATTGGTGAGCCTCGATTTTACTTTTAATATATAATACGACTCCTCTTTTTTTCTCTTTGTCTGAGGAGACAAACTCATTCCCCAACCTCCTATTAATCAGTATTTTCCTATGTTTCTTCGCCACATGCGTTTCTTGTAGACATGTGACATCCAAGTTCTTCTTTTTTAGGAAACGCTCAATTCCATTCCGTTTTTTCTTGTCGTTCATCCCATTAACATTCCAACTACATAGTTTTAATGTCATTTTTATTGAGTTTAGGTTTTTTTTATATATATATATTATATGTGTATAACCTAAAGTCTTTCTAGTTCTTCTCCTACTTCTTCGTCTTCTTCCTCTTCCTCTGTTTTCCTTTCACACCGTTCTTCCTCTTCTCCCAGTTCTGATTCAACCCTCGGGCTTCTTCCGCCTACAGCTCCTTTCGGTTCCTCCTCACCTTGTTGGAGTTCTCTATATCTTCTTGTGAACTTTCCTATATCCTCGGGACTTGTCAGTCTTCTTTTAACTCCTTTATAAAAAAAGGAAACACCCTCCGGGAATTCCCAACGAAAGTCTAATCTGTTTTTTTTAAGCAGTTGCACTAGTGGTTTATATGGTTCTCTACGTTTCAGCAGTCTTATTGGAATGTCTTTAAATACGATTATGTAGTTTCCATCGATGTACAATCTCTTCTCTCTATTCCTTTGCAAAATCAGATTCCTCATCTCTTTATCTTTAAAAGTTACTAAACAGTCGCCTGGAAATTTCCTTACTTTACTTGCTTTAGTTTTCATTCTATATGCATTTAGTATTGTTCCTGCCACTTCCTCCTCAGCTAACTCCATCCACTGTGCTAATTCCTTTGTTAATCTTTCTTTTATATTTTCGTTTTGAAGTTCCGGGATCTGTCTCATTCTTAAATTCACTTCTCTTTGTTTAAGTTCATTCATCGCAACGGAGTCTTTTAATTCTTCCTGCATTTTATGTAGACCCGCTATCTCGTCTTTCATTTTATCTTCTTCCCGTCTCATTTCCTTCATTTCCTGCTTGGTCTTTTTTAGCCCCTCATCCACTCTTTTTGATACCTCCTTAATCTGTCCTTTAAGTTCGCTCACCGTCTCTTCGATTTTTTTGTCCATTTTTCCAATTTTATTGTCTACCTGCTCTAATTTTGTCTCTAAGTTTTTCTCACTTTGCTTAATTTCTGCAAACATCCTCAGTATTTCTGTTCTAAATTCCGTTTCTTGTTTTGAGGCTTTCCTCTCAGTTGGGGTACCCCCCTCCGCCCCTTTTTTCTGGTTGTATGACATTATCGGTGGTTTTTGTATTTCAAATATTCCCCTGGTTTTTGCCAGTCTATATCCCACTAGTTTTTACCACTAATTTTAACCAGTCTGTCCCTTCTTTCTAAATTTCATAAAGTCTTATTCTTACCAAATCCTACTCTTGGGGTAGACCAAGTCCCCTACATCAATTCCAGAGTCAGTCACCTCAGGGGATATATATACAGTTTCAGAAAAACGGGCAGCAAATAACAGATAGCCAAAGTGGAACTACAGATATCAAAAAGTAAACCGGAAAAGTAAGTAGAAATAGAGATTGCCGACTTCGTTTGCAGATTCACACCACTTAGTTAAACTTAACAAATGTCCCGTCCCCCGGATTTTCAAGGGGGGTAGGTTACCCGTTGGTTGTCAGAATGGTCGCTTTAAAGTCTTCTTGCCCCTATTCGGGCTATTCCAATCGGTAGTTTGTGGAGCCGTGCAGTCCGAGTGAAGAAAGGATAAAGTTGTAAGGAGTCGTTCTTGGGGCTTCTAGTGTGAACTGGTATGGTCTGAGTTTGGTATGGGCGCCAGATTAAGTACACTTAATAGTGGACACTCATATTAGCCTAGTCCAAAAAATTGGTCCTTAAAAATGGGTAGGTGATTTATCTCCTAAACTGATATCTTTCACTAAGACCAAAACCACGAAAGAGGAGCAGCTGGGGTTCCCTTGGTTCTAAGGTTATAAGGTGTCACCATAGAGTCTTAGGTAGACGCCTCCGTAGAAATCTGTCTTGGGCAGGCGCCTCCGTGGAAGTCTGTTTTTTCGATCTGTTTCCGGTACCTGAGGGTGGGATTTCTCGACCAATCTCTCAGGCGGGGATGGCGGGGGTGAGGGCACAGCGGAGAGGTAGTGGGTGGGGGCGTGGGTGCGTAGCCCCTCCAACGTCAAGCCACAGTATTTTTTAGTGCACTGTATCCCACATAAAGCGATTAATTTTTAGTGCACTGTATCCCCACATAAAGCATTTATTTTTAAGGGTCCTTTAATATGTCGCCTAGGGCGCGTTCTCCATGCCTCCCCCACTGGAAATGGCGTCCGAGCGTCTTCTCGCTACTTTCACTCTACCCGGAAATTTTTTTTTGAAACCAATCCTGTCTGTGTTTCCCGTTAAACAAATGTCCTACTGACTGGGCTTTCCTTCTATCACGTCTCTTTTCTGCTCCCTCTTAATTTCCTCCCAATAAATAAAGGGGGTTTCTTTTTAACTTTTTGTCTTTATCTGTCCGAGGGAGACAGATACAATATCCGCTAGTGGAAACTTACTATCTCTTCAGGCTCTGCTCGTGGAGCTGCGTCTTTTTTCGATGAAGTCAGAAACCAACGCTGAACTCGAACTTTCTCCTTTGTAACTCGGAGACTTCCTTGTTGTTTATTATTATGTTTAATCCAATTCGTTTACGAGTCCGAGTTTCTTTGTTTTGAGAGCGGAGCGCTATCCCTTGCAGGCTCGGGGCTTTGCTAAATCGCCGTGAAACGCCGCTGTAATGGCTGCCCAACTGCCTGCCGTCCGTTCCGTCGTACTCTTCGCCTTTTTCCCAAAGGCTACCTGACGACCCAACGCACGGCTGTCTGGCACTGCCGGGGACCTGGACCTCTGGACACCCTCCAGAGGCTTTACGGGGGGTTTTGGCGCCCTAAAAACCTCCAAAACCTGGCGAAAAAGCTGGGGTTTCCTCCGCAGGAAGAACCCTCGCCTGCAATCGGTTCCGCGCTCCACCGGAAGTCCGGCTCCAGAGTCAATTATCCAGCGCATTACTCTGTCCTCACTGGAGTTGTCCTCAAGCGTTGCCATGGAGGCAGTTAGCTGATAAGGACCGTCTTCACTCTCTGAGTCACGTACTCCCTGCACTTTCCCACGTCTGCCTCCTCTCCGAGACTGGCTGCCATAGAAACCTGGCTGATTCCCATGGGAAGCGACCTTGTAAGCATCCTGCCCAGCCTCCCTGGCTCTCTGGGGGCAGGAGCGACGCAGATGGTCAGGAGAATTGCAAACAAAGCAGCGACGAGTGGAAAAAGCCTGAACCGTGCATTCCGCTGGCTTGGCCCCCCTGCAACTGGAAGAGCCCCCCGTGCCACCTCTGCCCTCTCTGATCCGGCGTTCCTCTTCGTCACTCAAATGACCTGTCACATACGAAAGCGTAAGCTCTTGAGGATCCATCGATTCCAAAGTTAGACACAAATTGTCATAACTTTTGTCCAGAGAGCTGAGCAAAATATAAACTTTCAGCTCCTCAGAAAAGTTAACTTGCAACAGCCTCAGCTGGTTGAACACAGAGAGCATCTCAGTTACATGCTTTCTGATGCTATCACCAGGACGCAGCTTCATCTCAAACAGGCGTCTGGTAGTGTGTATCTTTGCCCCAGCTGTGGTCCTGTGGTGCACTCTTTCCAATGCCCGGTAGGCCTCATGAGCAGTCTCCAGCCCCTCTACCAAAGGCAGCTGCGAACCCTCCAAACTGAGCACAATAGCTCCCAGGGCTTTCTGATTTTTTCTCTGCGAAGCGTGGGCAGATGCAACGTCTGCTGCCAAAGCACCGGCCGCTGGTGGGGGTAGTGGAGGCCCTTGGATTGCCTCCCACAAGCCCTTGGCTACCAGCCAGGCCTTCAGCTTCCTACTCCATTCCTCCCAATTCTTTCCGTCCAATTTTTCGAATGGGACTGCGAACGATTCATGGCTGTCTGCCATCTTCTTCCCCGGGGCCCAGCGTACTCACGTAACCAGCAGCAGCTCTCCGGCACCCGGCTCAGCAGACCAGCTCCTCCCAGCGAGCTCCTCTGCCTTCAAACGTTAGGCAGGACTCCCAGCTGGCTCCAGCGTCTCTTCAGCTGGCTTCAACACACACCGGCACACCTTGGCAACAGCTTCAAAGCTTTTGCTGACCTTCCATAACCTATGAGATTGGATAGCTATTGGATGGAGCCTGGCACACTTCCTTGTGCCGCTCTGCTCTCCGTCAGCTACTTGTAGCAGAGTTACCGCAGCGTAGAAACTGTTGCAGTGTGTGTGTGATAAATCAGGCTGCACGCAAGCGTTCTAGCTTATCTCTTACAGTCTTTAATCGTGTAGGAAAACAATATAAATCAGACCCGGTGAGCGAGCACACATCTTGCTTCCTCACCGTCAGAAAGACGGAAGAACACTGACTCACAGAGAAAACACTCCCCTCTGTGAAACCTGGCCACGCCTCAGAATGTGAGACGTCACTCAGAACTTCTTAACCCTGTAAGTTCTGATTCTCTCCACAATTTACACTTCAATGCTGAGAGATTACAAACATGCATCTTGCCTCTGCGAGAGCAGAGAAACAACCCCTTCTCCTCGGAAACAAAGAACACCGAGAGAACAGTGAAAAACAGGAAACCAGTGTACGTCACATCCAGTCTCCCATTCCCGTGGGAAACCCAACAGTACTCTGACTGTGGGATGCAAAACATTGTCCCGTGACAAGCACTTCGCTGCACAGTGAAGAAAGCAGAAACCAACATCCTCCCCCTTTCTGTGAACATCACTGGGCAGTGTGTTCGTACAATATCAGTACAAACCCAACTTCTGTACATAGGTACAGTGTTGATCCCTTGATACAATCTTGGACAATACATCAGCAGGAATTTCATTACCTGGCATATAGGACACCGTTAAGAGTCCCTTCTGAATACATTCCCTAGCATGTTGCAATTTCAATTGCAAGTGCTTCGTGCTTTGCTTACAACCTTCAGAATTCAGCAAAGCCAAACATGCTTTGTTGTCCTGGTAAACCTGGATTGGACATTTGACAGGAATTTTCATGTCTTTGCACAATTGTAACAACCATTCACAATCCTTAAGTGAATAAGACAGTGCATTCAGTTCAGCTTCACAAGTATTTAGGCTAATTGTTGTTTGCTTCTTGCATGACCAATCAAATAGACCCTGATTGTACATGTAGGCAAACTCCAGACGTACTTTTCCTGTCTGTAGTGTCACTTCCAAAACTTGCATCTGCAAATATCTCAAGACCACCAGACTTCTGATTGTTAAATCTCAGTCTGTAATGCATAGTGCCTTTCAAATAGCGCGCTATGCGTTTCAGAGCTTTCCAATCCTTAATACTAGGATTGTTGACTTGTCTGATTAGCAAATTACAGCTAACAGCAATGTCAGGTCTTGAACATCTGGCAATGAAGTTTAGCTTGCCTAGCACACTTCTGTGCAGTGTAGTGTCAGAAAATGCTTCTTCAGTGTCTTCTACCTGATAACCTGTTGTCTTCGGTGTGTCTACAGGGTTAGCATCCATCAGGTTTAGTTTACTTAACGCATCAGCAATTTTCCGTGACTGGTGTACTAGCATGTTACCATTTTGATCTCTGGGAATTGACCCGCACCTCCTCTCCCTAATTATTTCCCTTTATTCAAACACCACAGCTCGCGTCCAAAGTGGTCCCAACGGCTCCCTTACCACTCCATTCCCAATGGCCAAGGGCATCCGACAAGGTTGTCTCTTGGCCCCTTTATTGTTTAATCTTTATCTGCATGATGCAATTTCCCCTTTGAAGCTAGCAACCAAGTATCCTCCTCACTTAGCAGGCCACCCCGTTGCTTCCCTTTTCTATGCAGATGATGCCGTCATCTTATCCAGAACAGCTGCGGACCTAACAAATGCAGTTAATGCCTTTATCGCCTATTGTAAGGCGGAAGCTCTTGATATTAATTATAAAAAATCGAAAGTCCTCCACTTCACTCGTTCCCGCAAACTCAAGCTGGATCCGCTCAAGATCACAGGTGGCTACCTAGAAAAGGTAAAAGCCTTTAAATATCTAGGCTTAATATTCACTTATAATCTCTCTTGGACCACCCACCTACAATCTGCCTTTCTCGCTGCAACCACGACCTCTAATGCCATTGTCCGATTTTACCACCAGAAGGGCGGCAAACACCTTCCAGCAGCAATCCAAATATTTAATGCCAAAGTTGTCCCTAAATTATTATATGGCTGCGAAGTATGGACTACAGCAATATCAGGCAACTTGGATCGCCCACTTCACATGTTTCTGAGATCTCTTTCCGGCGTCCCGAGATGTGTCTCAGGTGCAGCCCTACGACTTGAGTTCGCCCAGCCCTCAATTGAAAAACGAGCATGGAGTCGAGCCATTTCCTATAGCTCCCACCTATTAGCATCGGATGCTCGAATTAGAGGTGGTTTCTCCAATTTGATCCTAAGAGATACTCATAATTCTCCTTGGAAAACTACAATTAACCTCAAATTCCGCTCTCTTTTCAATCTGAACTGCAAAACTGTTCTTAAATTAGAGTGTATTAGCCCGGCGGCCCTACCTCCAATCAAAAAGAAGCTACAGCAACTTGACTTCTCTAACACAGCCTCCCATGCAAGAGGGCCGTGTTCAGGCTTAGCCCTAGCTATTCCACCCCCCGAAGGGATCCCTCTATACTGCTTCACAATTTCTTCGGAGGCTAAGCGAAGGGCCTTTACCTGTGCCCGTCTCAACTGTTTTCCTACAGCAGTTCTGTCGGGCCGTTATTCTAGAATTCCCATCGCAAATAGAACATGCACCTGCAATGACACGGCTCTGGAGACTATGGAACACGTAATGCTCTTCTGTCGCAACTGGACAGATGAAAGATCTCGGTTTCTAACTCCTCTCGTGAACAAGTTTCATCTCCCAATCCAGCCTTGGATAGTGTCCCTTCTTCTGCAGGATTCTGATTGTTGGATTACCGAGATGACAGCTAACTTCCTGCTTAGTGTGATGAAGAGGAAAACGGCACCAACTTTTTCTTTAATACCACAGCTGTAGTTGATACGCCGCACAATCAAACGAAGTTCCAAGTAGCCTTATTGTACAAGGACAAGGAGCTAGGACGATATCTACTTTTATCTCCCCACCCCCATTTTATGTTGTTATTTCTATGTATATTATGCTATGGCCATACGGCTAATGCAATCAAATCTATTGATTGATCTCTCTCTATTTCCAGAGATAGGTAGTTGTTTACTTCACCAAGATCTTTCATGTCAAAGTGCTCTTTCAGTTGAGCTAGGGCGTTATTGTACATTGTGACATCTTTCCAAAAGAATAAAATATCATCAACATAAAACAAACAATACAGCTTCTTTTGCCCCTCCTCTTTGACAAATACACATGGATCAGCTTTCCCTTGCTGAAAACCTAGAGAAAACAATACTTCAGTGAGTTTTGTGTGCCAACACTGTGCACTTTGTTTGAGACCATAAAGGGACTTATTTAGAGCACAAACAAATCCCTGTTTTACCTGTACGCCATCAGGTGGAAGCATATAAAGTGATTCACCTAGAGATCCGTACAAAAACGCTGTATTCACATCGTGGTGACTAACGTGTAGATTTTCTTCTGCAGCTAGCTTGAGCATAAGCCTAATGCTCTCATATCTCACTGTGGGTGAGTAGGTCTCGTGATAGTCTTCACCTGGTACCTGTGCAAAACCTCTGGCTACCAATCTGGCTTTGTGTCTGACTATCTTGCCATTTTGATCTGTCTTCGCTTTGAAGACCCATTTGCTTCCAAGCAGTTTCATTCCTGGAACTACTGGAACTAGCTCCCAAGTTTTGTTCCTTTCTAAGGAATCAAGCTCAGCCTTCATGGCAGTTAACCATGGCTCAGCTTCCTTTGAATCCAAATCCTGGATTTCTTGGAAACTTGAAGGTTCAAATACCTTCTTGGAGCTTTTAACAGCTGCTACTGCTGTCTTAGCAAATTCATCAGCAAATCTCTTTGGAGGTCTGCCTTTTGTGGCTCTTTGTGACCTGCGAATTAGCCTTAAGTCCTCAACACTTTCCTCTTCCTTCTTAGGAGAAAAGTGGCCTATTGTGAACAATGGTTCTTCCAATTCTTGATCAGAGCTTTCAGAGGGTCGCATAGAGGCTTTCACACTCTTGAAATCATCTGAATCATCCGATTCAGTTTCAGACTCAGAATCAGAACCTTCATCAATGGGTGCGGCTGCTTTTGCTGTTGCCTATCCTCAGTCTCATCACTGTCATAAGGATAACATTGGAAAATTCCCACATTCTCCCCCCACTTTGCATTGTACTCAACACTTCTTGTGAGCTTAATTGTCTTAGAGTCAGTCATCATTATTCTGTAAGAACCTTTCTGATAACCTAGAAAGATACCATGCAATCCACGCTTGTCTAACTTGGAGCTTGGTGGTGTGTGAACCCACATGTCAGAACCAAAAATTCTCATGTGTCTGATGTATGGTTTCTTGCCAAACATCTTCTCGTAGGGGGTACAACCAATCGCTGAAGATAACCTGTGATTATAGCTGTAAACGAAACACGAGAGAGATTCGGCCCAATAACTCTCTGGAAGATTGGCATTATGCAGCAAGGTTTTTAACCCTTGAAGCAATGTCTGATTCGCTCTCTCGCAAAGTCCATTCTGCCATGGCGAGCGAGGACTAGACAAATCATGTTGAATTCCTTTCTCAGTCAGAAAAGCTTCAAACTGCTGAGAAGTGAATTCCCCCCCGCGATCAGTGAAAAGAGTCTTTATCTTCTTACCATGCACATTTTCCAACCAAGCACAAAATTCCTTGAACCTTGGAAAAGCCTCTGATTTCTGCTTGAGATTGTACACATAAATATACCTGGAAAATGCATCAATGAGAACCATGAAGTACCTATTTGCACCCAAAGAGGGCGATAGTGGACCAACCAAATCAGCATGAACAACTTGGTATGGTTCTGTAGCTTGCCTACTAGACACCTTACCTTTCACAGCCATTTTCACCTTGTTTGCTGCGCATGCCTTGCACTTCATGTGGTACCTGCAGGGTTTAATAGTCATACCTTCAACCAAGGCAGGCATTTTAGATACTGCCTCAAAATGCAAATGACCAAATTTCCTGTGAAAATCATGAATACATCCTGCATGCAAACTTTTGTTAGAACCTGCAATGCAACAAGTTTCATCCTGCACAACATCATCATAATACAAAACAAACAAACGATCAACATATTCAGCATGCAATACATAATCGTTTTTCTTTGTGATGGTGCATTTCTTGTTCTTGAAGGAAACGTCAATGTTCCGTTCATTCAGCTGCGCAACGCTGAGTAGATTGTGTGTGGCATCTGGTACGTAAAGCACATCTTGTATCGATAAATCCAAACTGTGAAGAACAACAGTTCCGTAGCCTTGACTGGGGATCGTGTGGTCATCCGCCTGGTGAATCGCACCTTCCTGCAGTGTAAAAGACACGAACAGTCGCTTATCGTTGCACATGTGGTGGGTCGCTGCTGAATCAACAACGAAAAAAAGATCTAGACGTCTTCTGGACCTTTGCGACTTTTGGAGTGAAGCGTGAGACCATTGCCTTGTGCTGCGTTGTCCTGGACACTGGACCTTTGCCTTTGCTTTGGCCTCTTCCACGCGATGAGTTTTCGCTGCGCTGCTCTGTCTTGGCCCTGGGATATCTGCATTCCCTCTTCATATGGCCTAGATGTCCACACGAGTAGCATTTCACTGCCTTCAAAGCTTTGGAGCCATCTGGTGGTTCCACTGCACTCTGGGATGACGTCTGTGAAGACTCCCCCTTACCCATGCAGCTAGCACCCCGGCGGTCTGCTTCATTCAAAATCACGGCAGTAACATAGGCTACTGTGAGCTGAGCAGTTGGCTGAACAGCAATCTGAGTGGCAACGGACTCCCAACTTGGACCCAAAGAATGCAGTATCATGAAAGAATACACAGCCTCTGGGTCCAAGTTGGGAGTCCATTGCCACTCAGATTGCTGTTCATTTATTGCTTATTTTATATATTTTTGCTAACTTTGCTGGTGTTAAAAGGTAAAGGTAAAGGTACCCCTGCCCGTACGGGCCAGTCTTGCCAGACTCTGGGGTTGTGCGCCCATCTCACTCAAGAGGCCAGGGGCCAGCGCTGTCTGGAGACACTTCCGGGTCACGTGGCCAGCGTGACATCGCTGGTCTGGCGAGCCGGAGCCGCACACGGAAACGCCGTTTACCTTTCCGCTAGTAATAATAATAATAATAATAATAATAATAATAATAATAATAATTTATTATTTGTACCCCGCCCATCTGGTTGGGTTTCCCCAGCCACTCTGGGCGGCTTCCAACAAAGATAAAAGATACACTGAAATGTCACATATTAAAAACTTCCCTGAACAGGGCTGCCTTCAGATGTCTTCTGAATGTCAGGTAGATGTTTATCGCTTTGACATCTGATGGGAGGGTGTTCCACAGGGTGGGCGCCACTACCGAGAAGGCCCTCTGCCTGGTTCCCTGTAACTTGGCCTCTCGCAGTGAGGGAACCGCCAGAAGGCCCTCGGAGCTGGACCTCAGTGTCCGGGCAGGACGATGGGGGAGGAGACGCTCCTTCAGATATACTGGACCGAAGCCGTTTAGGGCTTTAAAGGTCAGCACCAACACTTTGAATTGTGCTCGGAAACGTACTGGGAGCCAATGTAGGTCTTTCAAGACCGGTGTTATATGGTCTCGGCGGCCGTTCCCAGTCACCAGTCTAGCTGCCGCATTCTGGATTAGTTGTAGTTTCCGGGTCACCTTCAAAGGTAGCCCCACGTAGAACGCATTGCAGTAGTCCAAGCGGGAGATAACCAGAGCATGTACCACTCTGGCGAGACAGTCCGCAGGCAGATAGGGTCTCAGCCTACGTACCAGATGGAGCTGGTAAACAGCTGCCCTGGATACAGATTTGACCTGTGCCTCCATGGACAGCTGTGAGTCCAAAATGACTCCCAGGCTGCGCACCTTGTCCTTCAGGGGCACAGTTACCCCATTCAGGACCAGGGAATCCTCCACACCTGCCCGCCTCCTGTCCCCCAAAAACAGTACTTCTGTCTTGTCAGGATTCAACCTCAATCTGTTAACTGCCATCCATCCTCCAACCGCTTCCAGACAGTCACACAGGACCTTCACCGCCTTCACTGGTTCTGATTTAAAAGAGAGGTAGAGCTGGGTATCATCTGCATACTGATGAACACCCAGCCCAAACCTCCTGATGATCTCTCCCAGTGGCTACATGTAAATGTTGAAAAGCATGGGGGAGAGGACAGAACCCTGAGGCACCCCACAAGTGAGAGCCCAGGGGTCTGAACACTCATCCCCCACCACCACTTTCTGAACACGGCCCAGGAGGAAGGAGCGGAACCACTGTATGACAGTGCCCCCAGCTCCCAGCCCCTCAAGACGGTCCAGAAGGTTGTTATGGTCGATGGTATCAAAGGCCGCTGAGAGATCCAGCAGTACTAGGAAACAGCTCTCACCTTTGTCCCTAGCCCGTCGGAGATCATCAACTAGTGTGACCAAGGCAGTTTCAGTCCCATGATGAGGCCTGAATCCCGACTGGAAGGGATCCAAATGGTCCGCTTCTTCCAGGCGTGCCTGGAGTTGTTCAGCAGCCACTCACTCAAGCACCTTGCCCAAGAATGGAAGATTTGAGACTGGGCAATAGTTGGCCATCGTGGCCGCATCTAAAGGTGGTTTTTTAAGAAGTGGTTTAATAACCGCCTCTTTCAGCGGGTCTGGGAAGGCTCCCTCACGGAGGGAAGCATTCAGCACCCCACGAAGCCCATCGCCCAGCCCTTCCCGGCTAGCTTTTATAAGCCAGGATGGGCAAGGATCAAAGAGACAGGTGGTTGGTTTCACTTGTCCAAGCAGCCTGTCCACATCCTCGGAGGTAACAAATTGGAATTGATCCCACGCAACTTCACTAGACAGGACTCTAGCACTCTCCCGCCCCGACCCTGCTCCCACGGTGGAGTCTACCACCGTGGTACGCAGCCTGGTACGCAGGCTGAGACCCTACCTGCCCGCGGACTGTCTCGCCAGAGTGGTGCATGCTCTAGTTATTTCCTGCTTGGACTACTGCAATGCGCTCTACGTGGGGCTACCTTTGAAGGTGACTCGGAAACTACAACTAATCCAGAATGCAGCAGCTAGACTGGTGACTGGTGACTGGGGGCGGCTGCCGAGACCACATAACACCGGTCTTGAAAGACCTACATTGGCTCCCAGTACGTTTCCGAGCACAATTCAAAGTGCTGGTGTTGACGTTTAAAGCCCTAAACGGCCTCGGCCCAGTATACCTAAAGGAGCGTCTCCACCCCCATCGTTCTGACCGGATGCTGAGGTCCAGCGCTGAGGGCCTTCTGGCGGTTCCCTCATTGCGAGAAGCAAAGCTACAGGGAACCAGGCAGAGGGCCTTCTCGGTAGTGGCGCCCGCCCTGTGGAACGCCCTCCCATCAGATGTCAAAGCGATAAATAACTACCTGACATTCAGAAGACATCTTAAGGCAGCCCTGTTCAGGGAAGTTTTTAATGTGTGATATTTTAGTGTATTTTTGGTTTCTATGGAAGCCGCCCAGAGTGGCTGGGGAAACCCAGCCAGATGGGTGGGGTATAAATAATATGTCCATAAGTTCTAAATTCTTTATCATAAATTCCCAAGATATATTATCAAAGGTCTTTTCAGCATCCACAAATATCAAGGCAGCTTTTCTTTCCTGGCCATCAGGTATTCAATAATGTCCACTATATTTCTTGTATTGTCTTTCATCTGATGGCCAGGAGGAAAACCGCTTGATCGCTATGTATAACAACATTTAATACTTTTTCAGTCTGTTTGCCAAGATACTTGCATATAACTTATAGTCATTATTCAAAAGTGAAATCAGCCTATAATTTTTGACTTGTAAAAGATCAGAGTCTGGTTTGTGTATAAGTGTAATAAAAGCTTCTTTCCAAGTTCCAGGAATTACTCCATTCCTTAATATATTGTTCATTACTTCCTTCAATGGTACAAGCAGGGTGCAGCTCAGTTTTTTATAACATTTTGCAGTAAATCCACCCGGCCCCGGTGCCTTCCCAATTTTTAGGTCTTTAATTGCCTTTTGTATTTCATCTTCTTCTATAGGTTTATTCAGTCGGTTTTTCTTTTCTGTTGGAATTGTTTGCACATTTTCTTTTTTCAAGTAGTCCTCAATTCTGGCTACATTTTCTTTCCCAGCTTTTTTATATAATTGTCTATATAAATTCATGAATCCTTTTCTTATTTCCTTTGGATTCTCTATTACAATTAATAAAATTAAAATTGAAGAGAAAGTATTTTGGGATTTTCTTTTTTTTCATCTGCCATGCTAACCATTTGCATGGTTTATTTGCATGTTCAAAGCTTTTCTGTTTCATCATTTTAATCTTCCATTCTACCTCCTGATTATCATAGAAAACTGACTTTGTAGCATCTTAATATTTAGACTTATCTTCACATCATTAGGCTTTTTAGTTAGCATTTTCCCACAATCCATTATTTGATTTAATATTTCCAATTTTTCTTTTCTCTCAACTTTTACTTAAAACTATTTTGTTGTATGAAGAAACCCCTCACCACTGCCTTGCTTGCACCCCAAACAATGTCTATCTTTGTTCCAACTCTCCAGTTAATCTCAAAATAGACTAATTACAAAAAAACCTCCTCTTACATTAAATCTATAAGTATGACCCATTCACCAGGGTACTGAGAGAGGTACACGCTGCTCTTTATATAGTACCCAATTGCTGACACAGCTTAATTAGCACAACTTGACATCACCTGCTATACTACTTCACAGCTGTAAAACTAGGTCATGATATTTACTCTGGCCTTTAAAGAGATACAAATCTTATGAAACAATAATGAACCTTAATATTTAAATAAACCATTCAACATTTCCCCTGCGGTTCATTTTTGTGGAACATAAACGTAAAGCATATTTTGTACATGTCTTTCATGTGTAACCTTCTGAAGTGCTTTAGTAAAAATGTCTGCAATTTGACTGTCACCTGGAACATATTGAAATACGATTATTTTGTCAGCAATCAGTTTCTTTACAAACTGTAAACGTAATCTGCGTATTGGTCTCTGAACACAGGATAGCGAGTCTGCTCTGGGAATCGAGGTAAACTTTTACAGGTAATGTTACTTGCATCTGTAGATCTGCAAATACTTGTAGATACCATTCTATATCATGAATGGCCTGAATGCATGCACATAATTCACTCTCCATTGTGGTGAGACATATAATGGTTTGTTTCTGGGACTTCCATTCAGATGGACACCCGTTATAGCAGAAAACCATACCAGACACACCCCTGTAATTACATTGTTCTACTGCATGAGATGCATCACAGAAAATTTCAAAACCTTTGTCAATACTTGACGTAAACTGCAATCTATAATGTTTGGTATGCTTGAGGTACATTACAACCCTCTTTAGAACAGAGAAACATTATGTAGTTGGTTTTCCCCCAAACCTTGCTAGAAAGTGAAATGCATAAGTTATATCTGGCCTGGAGATTCTTTGAATGAAATTCAGCTTGCCTATAGCAGAACGATACAAAGTTTTGTTAGGAAATGGCTTATCTTCAACTGTAAAGGTGAAACCACACAACATAGGTGTTTCCTTCCAATTCGCATTTTCTAAACATAACATTTCGATAAGATCATCAATTTTTACAGTTTGATAAACCAAAAAAGATCCATTTTTACCTTTTTCAATTTGCATGGATACGTAATTTTTAGCTATGTCTAATTCCACCACATCAAATTTCTTCTGTAACTGTGATACTACTTGTTCATATTCCTGTTTAGTCTTTGTAGAAATTAACATGTCACCTACATACAAACATATTTTTCTTACAGATTTTGCCCTTTCCTAAATAAACACACAGTTGTCAGCCTTTCCTTGTGAAAAAGCAACATCCAGCAATACTTGCGCTAACGTTTGGTGCCAATTTATTTCGCTCTGGTGCAGACCATAAAGATATTTATTTAAAGCCACTTCCGAGCTCGGGAGGAGGTGGGGTTGCAGGCTTCATGCCCACCCCATGTGCGCGGGGGCTGTTCCCAGCCCCCGCGAGATCAGGGGAATCCTCGGCTGCTTCATCCTCTCCGCCAGCCAATCGGCTGGCTGGGGAAGGGGGCGTGGCTTGCCCTATTTAGAGCTGGTGCGGCCGAGGCTCCCCCTCTTTGCATCCGCGCCAGCCAGCTGATTCAGTTGTTCTCCGTGGTTTGTATTCCGGTTCTGCTTGCTAGCGTGCTTGGTCTACTTACTGTTGTTCTCTTTAAGTTCTTTTCTTATAGGTTCTGTTCGTCTGGCGTTCGTGTCTCCTTGGGCCCCCTCGCTCACCGACCATCCATGCTTCCCGCAGACTGCCGCGCTGCGGAGCCGTCCTTCTTCCGCCTTACCGCCCGCCACAAAAGCTTGTGGGCTGATTCTGGCAAAAACCTTCATTGCTGCCGTCGCCTGGCTACAAAAAAGTCTGGTCGGAGCTGCGCTCTGTTCCGCAGCACATCCAGGATATTTTGCCAAGCAGAGTGAGGATTTTCGGGGCCAGCCACGCCGTGCCGCCTGTGAGGCTTCTCTCCTTGCGACCGCTGCACTGCGAGGATATTTTGTCTCACGGAGTGAGGATTCTCAGACCAGCAGGGCTTCTCTCCTTCCTACCTGCTCACACGGAGGACTTCAACTGTCAGATTTGAAGGTTTGCAGGGGTTAGGTAACGTCTTTGGGGGGTGGAGTAGTGGTGGTCGGTAGCTCGGTTCACCAAATTTGGGGAAGAAGGAGGCGTCTCAGAGTCGCCAGGGGCTCACTTTGCAACGTGCCGGGGGGCTGCTGTTTTCAACGTTCAGCAAAGTCTGCTGCTTCGTGAGGTTTAAAACCCAGCTAAGGGAAGCACTACTCTGCTTTCCTAGCCCGCGCACGGGCGCTGCGAGTGCAGAAGATGCTGCCGGGTTGTCTGGTTTACGGCCGCCATTTTAGCTAGACCACGTGGCCAAGATCAGCGGCCATTTTAGGAGAGGCAGTCCCCTGTGGGAACCGGGTCTAGCAGCTTGGTTTTAGAGAGCGAGCTAGCCGCTTTTCAGGTGTTACAAGCAAATTTGCCAGTTCGGGAGCGCCTTATTTGTTTAGTCTAAGCTCTGGATCCTTCATCACGCGTTTGTCACAAAGGGGGAGGAGATTCGTCATCCAATTTTGTGGGCTTTATTTCACAGAAGGGTCGGAGCTCAGTTAATTTGGCTTGCCAGTGGGTTTTCAAGTTGCTCCGGTAGGGGCTTGACCATTTGAGCGCTGCTAATTAATGAATCCCCGCTAATTTATTTGGGTTTGAGGGATCACTACCCCTTAGTTTTTGTAGTGTTTCTGCCTTAAAAGTGCATGATCTGTTGGTCTGGGGTAGGGGAATAATCAATTGCCTTTTGAGTGCAGGATCATCTGCTCCGGTTTGGAGGAATAATTGATTGGTTTTACACAGTTAGTCTTTCTTTGGTAACGAGTAATTGACTGGTTTTACATATTTAATTTCTAGTTTCGGTAAGGAATAATTGATTGGTTTTGCATACTTAATCCCTTTCTTTGATGATTGATAATTGATTGGCTTAGCATACTTACTTCTTCCTGTGCTGCTGGCATAGGCTCTCTGTCTCAATCATTGCTGTGGTGCTGGCGTAGGTGTTTAATCGTATCTTAATTTGTGGCTTGGATTGGCGCATAACCTTACAGTGAGCCGGTGCTGTGTACATTAATTGGTTATAATTAGTTACGGTTTAATTACCTTTATCGTCAATTATTTTATTAGTGGGGTTACTTTATTTGCGGAAAATTGCTTTACTGGGTAAATACCTATAGGCGGCTACACAGTAATATTCAGCTAAAACATCCCGTTGTGATTCAACCTGCGCAGTAATTTTCCGTTTAAGATATCAGTGTAGACGATACTGAGCTAGGTGGACTGATTCCTAATCTTTTCCCAGTCTTCATAGCCTTCCGGGGCAGGAGGTCTGTCGGGGGGGGGGGGAGCACAACTGAGAGTTAATTGCAGTTACGCGATACCTAGGTTGCCCAGGCATAGTAGGCGCTACTGAACTAGGTGTTCTGTCAGCGCTGACTTCATTGTTGCACTCAGCCATCGTAGATTTTACTGAACTAGGTGCATAAGCTATTCATTAGCCTACTGATTTTGAGATAATGGCCTCTAAAAGAAATCAGCAGGCATCCTCTGGGGCTGGGGCTACACCAGGGGCGCAGGGCAGTTCGCAGGCTCCGGTTATGCCTTGCAACCCTCAGGCATTCGCTTAATTCTTTACCGCTTTTGAGACCTTTTACAGGCAATGTAGGCCTGCTGGATCAGGGGCAACATCGGACTCCCAAGACTGTATTCTGGACACCCCTACTTCCAATCAAGTCCACCCCAGTACCTCAGCAGCTACCGTGGCCGCCTTAGGGTCAGGTGGCAACACGGCCAACCACCCTCTTACACAGTCACAGTCATCGGGTGCCAGTAAATCAAAAAAGGGATCCAGGGGTGGAAGGTCAGGGGCTTCTAATTCTAATAGTTCTAATTCTCAGCAGGAAGCAGATGTTCCGAGTATCTTTCAGGACCCTTTGTCGCAGCCTATGGCAACGGAAGGCGTTTCAGGTTCCTCTTCTGAAGAGAAAACTCAGGACCAGCAGGGCGCACAACCGGTCAGTGTTTCAGCTCCAGCTGCAGGTGAAGGACAAGGGGGAAAGAGAAAGGAAAAAAGGAAGCATACATCTAAGAAGACCAAGAAAAGTAGGCGGTCGGACTCGAGAGATGACTCAGGGACCTCTTCATCTGATACTGATAGCGATGGCCCTATGGAAGAATATTGGGACCTGGGTGAGGACAGCTCAGGGCTTCCTTTGTGGGTGCACGAAAGAAGGGCTAATTCGTAGAGCAAATCCTTTAATGGTACCTTAGAGTGGAAGGACGGTGCGTTAGTTGAGGACGTAAAGTCCTCCACAAACTTGTCTACTGATTTCATTCTTGGCAATCATTTATCTCAAAGAAAGAGAGCAAAGATTCTTAATGGTGATTTTGTTGACATATTTACCTTGTTACCGCCAGCCAAGATGACAGGGAAAGGGGGAAAGCAGTGCACCTATGGCAAGCGGAGGTCTAGGACACCCCAAGCTGATCACAGATTTGAAAATTGGCTGGATGGGTTCCAGGTTTTCATGGGGGTCATTAGCGCTGCTTATCCCAAACGCCCTATGCATTTAACAGCTTATATGGCGCATGTTAGAAGGGTGCGCAAATTAGCAGGGGAATCCGCAGCACTAACATATGATGAAGACTTCCGTAGAAAAGCTTCCTTGCTCCCCTCCACGCGTTGGGACCTGAGGGACCAAAATTATTGGATGGCGCACGTGGCGCACATGGAGAAGAAGCATCAGGACTCCTCCAAATTTGCAAAGGCCGAGTCGAAGCGGAGGCAGCAGTGTTGGGAATACAACAAGGGGGTTTGTACTATGCCGGCATGTAAGTATATCCACAAGTGTGAGAAATGCCTTGGCAACCATCCTGCCACTGTGTGCTTTAAAGGAAAGCAGCATCCCTTTCGGGGTGGCAGAGGCTTCTCCCAACAGGGTGGAAGGGGAGGCCACGGGCCCCCCTTTGGTCCGCAGGGAAGTCGTCAATAATTTGTCCCTTACCTTGGCCGTCACCCCTATCAAACTGAGCCCGTTAAAATCACTTCTCGATCTCTACTCAAACAAAACAGCCGCATCCTATTTGTGGGAAGGGGATCCCGGTTGCTTTCCCACCCAATCAGGTGACCCTCCAAATCAAAAATCAGTAAGAGAGATGCCTGAAGTGGCGCGTAAGAAAATTCTGAAGGAAATTAAGGTGGGGAGGGTTGCCAGCCCCTTCTCCGCCTCTCCCATAGAGGGTTTACACATCTCCCCTTTAGGCATCGTTCCCAAGAAGGCGCCTGGGGAATTTTGCATGATTCACAACCTTTCCTACCCAAAGGGAGGGTCCGTCAATGATGTGATACTTCAGGAGCTTTGCTCAGTGAGATATGCCTCCTTTGATCAAGCGGTCAAGCTTATTCACAAATTTGGAAGGGGTGCATTGCTTTCAAAGTGTGATATTGAGTCGGCTTTCTGCCTCTTGCCAGTGCACCCCGAGGATTTCCCTTGGCTCGGGTTTAAGTTTGAAGGGGCATATTTCATTGACAAAGCAATGCCTATGGGCTGCTCCGTGGCTTGTGCAGCCTTTGAATCATTCAGTACATTCCTGGACTGGGCGCTTCGCTTTAGAACAGGCTCTGAGGGTGTGTTGCACTATTTGGATGACTTTATTCTCGTAGCTAAAAGTAGGCATCAATGCTCTGCTCTTCTCGAGGCATTCACATCATTGGCCACAGAGTTTGGGGTTCCCTTGGCAGCAGAAAAAAACCGAGGGCCCCGCAACAACTATGATTTATCTGGGCATTGAATTGGACACAATTGCTCAGACCTCCAGGCTCCCTAGAGAAAAATTGGTAGTGCTTAGGGACATAATCCTCCAGCTTCTTCCCCTAAAAAAGGTTACGCTCAGGCAAATCCAGTCACTTTTAGGCCATTTGAACTTTGCATGCCGGGTGGTCTCAACTTACCTTCAAACACCAAAGTGTCCTGGATCTCACGGAGAGGGATGCACTGGGCCAAACTGATGCCGGCAGTGGAAGCTAGAGCCGCAGCGGAAGGCCCTCCAGACGCCTTAGTAATTCAGCTGGGTGAAAACGACCTAGCATATAGAAAGGCGGTCGACGTGATGTGGCATATTTTTTGTGACTTTGATCATCTGAAAGACTCTTACCCCGACACCACCATACTGTGGTCATCAATGCTGGAGAGTCGGGTTTGGAGGGATAGTCGTTGCCCGATTGCAATAAATAGATCGAGAAAAACCTTGGATTGGGCTGTGGCTCGTAGAATGGTGGCCCTGGGAGGGCGGGTCATTGACCACCCCAGCATACGTTTCAATAAGGAGACCATCTACCGGTTTGATGGCGTGCATCTTTCTGATGCTGGAAATGATATTTGGTTGAGCAAGAGTTCGGGGGGGATTAGGGATTGGTTGCAGGTATGAGGGTATTGGCGGCGAGCTATTGCTCGAGTGGCGGTTAGGCATTGGCAAGGGAGGGTTAAGTGTATGTGAGGGGGGAGGGAAGTGCCATCGCCTCCCCCCACAGAAAAGAGTTGTCCGATAAAGGACTCTGGGGGGCTTTGCCCTGTCCGAAACCTATGGAGGTGTGGGCCCAAGGCACGCCCCCAAGCAGTGACTCCGGGGGAGTTCCTAGTTGACGTGCCTCAGCAGGACTCCCTCTACTGGTGTCATGGTATTGATGGAGTACGAAGGGGAGGAGGAGAGATGAGCAGAGGAAGGGGGGCAGGAAGAGCCAGTGCAGGAAGGGGTGGAAAGCCAGGAGGAGGAAAGGCTCTCAGATGCTGGAGCAGAGCCTCAACTCAGAACAGAAAGTTCTGGCACTGACAGCGATGCTGTGCCAGTTCCATCTGCTCAGGAACGGAGAGGGTTAAAGCGGAGAGGGCAGAGACATCAGTTGAGAATGCCGCGCCTCTTCTGCTGGAAAAGGGGCAGACGTAAATCACTCCGGGAATCTGACTCACAGGATTCGGACGTGTAATTATGTGTGCTGCTTGTACATATGTAAAATAAAGGCTGTATCTATGTATCTCTGAGTGAGCAGAAGCATTTCTTGCGAAGAGTATTCTCAAGCCATCACAACTGGTGGTTAACCCTTCATGCAATCGGGCTGAAGCCGGCTAGTCGATAGGGCCAGTGCCTAAGCCAATACCGCTCATTCCTGTAATCAATAAAGTTGTGGCCTATTTCGCCCATTAACCTTAATTCTTGGTGTCCTGTGTCTTTATTTCTTCCTGGGAGGGTGTGGGAACTCGCCACACAATTTGCATACCAATCCTTCAGCGGCGTTTATGCCATCAGGAACACACATAAATATTTGTTCTTTCAAATCTGCAAACAAATATGCAGTTTTTATATCCAAATGATAAATAGAATGTCCACGTTATTAACAAAAGTTTAACTGTTTCATATTTTACATTTGGTGGATAACACACATCATAATCTTCACCTGGGATTTGTTGAAAACCCCTTGCGACTAATCTAGCCTTGTACCTTACAGCTTCATTTTTATCATTCATTTTAACTTTGTAAACCCATTTGGAATTTATAAGTCTCATATCTGGAGTTTGTGGTACAAGAGACCAAGTGTTATGTTCTTTTAAAGAAGCTATCTCAGAGTTCATAGCTTTATACCAATTCACAGCTTGGTGCTTAGGTAAATTCTGAACATCATTGCAGCTTTTTGGCTCAAAAATCACCTTATTGGCACACACAGTATTGAAATGTTCATTTGCAAAACATTGTGGCTCCTGTCTCTTTCTATCTGAACATCTCAGTCCGGAAGGAGAGTTAGACTCTTCAGACTTAATGGGACTAAGTAAACTACTAGTTTCAGGTTTTAAATCATCATTGTCAGACTGAAAAGATGCCTGTAGGCTAAGCTCACGATAAAAAAACCCGAGAGAACTTAACCTCACCTCGGGTGCCTGTAACTTTAAATTCTCAAACAAATTACCAGACTCAACAGGCTTTTCATCTTCTTCCATTAATTCAGAATCACTATTATTCCCTCCTCCTCCTGCTACTGCTTCCCTTTCCTCCTCAGTATTATCTATACCGTCAGTATCTTGGAAAACAGCAACTCCATTCCAATTTACAGTTTGTATCATGCTTCTGTTAATATAAAATTTGCCAGTTGCTGGTATGTAAATTCTGTACGCCCCCTGCTAGTAGCCCATTAATTTTCCCTGAACACTACGCTCACCCAATTTCTGCTTAGTGGGATAATGCATAACAACATCTGAACCCCAAATGAGTAGGTATTTCAGATTAGGGCGTTTTTTAAACAACATCTCATATTCTGGTGACATCTAAACCAGAATGATAGCTACAATTCTTGACATAGCAAAAAGCATGGAGTGCTTCAGCCCAAAAAACTTTGGGCAGATTAGCATTGTGCAGATAAGTTTTAACCCCTACCTGCAAGTCACGCTGCACAACTTCAACAAGCCCATTTTGCCAGGGACTTTGGGGGCAAGATAACTCATGAATAGTCCCCTGCACTTCCAGGAAATTCTCAAAATCCTCAGAAACAAATTCCCCACCCCGGTCAGAAAACAGGTTCTTAATAGGTTTGTTAAAGTGCATTTTTACCCAGCTGCAAAAAACTTTGTACTTCTCAAATGCTTGTGACTTCTCAGCAATTGAATAAGTCTAACAATACCTACTATACTGGTCTATCAGAGTAAGCCAGTACTTAAAACCTCCTAATGATGATGGGAGTGGCCGAACTAAATCACAATGTACACGCTCAAATGGCTCAGTTACTTTCCTGTTTGAGCACCTACCCTTGCGTGCAATCTTATTCTTATTATTGCAACAGGATAAACATTGCATAATGTGATGGCCTGGGATTCGGACTTGGAGGCTGAACCTGAGGAATCCCAGCCTGCACAGGAGTCTCCGCCTCCAGAACCAGCTGAGCCGGGGCTGGGGCTTGAACCTGAAGGGTCCTCACCTATGCTGGATCCTCAGGTGCAGGCACCAGCTGAGTCTGCTTTGGCTCCTGAGGGGATGGAGAACCCATTGCCTGCAGGTGCTCCACTCTCAGCCCCGTCAGGGAGAGCTGAGGTTGCCTCTGGGTCCGGTAACCCTCCAGCCTCTCCTGAGCTGCAGAGGCTCAGGGCAGAAAGGTGGAGGGAAATAAGTTCCCGCAGGAGGACTGCTCGCCTCCAGGCCAGGAGAGGCGAGTCACCTGTGGACCGGGACCGCCCTATGCCTCATGGCAGATAAAAGCCAGTCAGCCCCAGTCCCAGGTTGCGGGAGCAACATTGTTGGTAGCCTGTTCCTGCCTGCACCCTGTCCTGCTCTTCTGCCAGAGTTCCTCACCCGACTCCCTGCCTTGGACCCCGCTTCAGCTTTGATGGACAGTCTCCATACCACACCCTCGACCTCGGACTGGACTTGGACCTCGCCGCACAGTTAACCCTCAGGACTAGCACACATAAACTTCATTCCTTCCTTCCACAACTTTATCCAATCATCAAATTGAACATTATATCCAAAATCTTTGGCCCATTGAATCATAGCCGATTTGACCTCTTCATCCTTTGTATACCACTCTAATAATAATTTATACATTTTGGATAGAATTTTGACCTCATTATTCAATATTTCCTGTTGAAACCTAGATTCCTTTTCAGAAAAACCTCTTTCCAATAACTCTTTTTTAAACATTTCATTCAACTGAAAATAATGCAGCCAATCATTTACATATTCTTTCACTTCATATGGTTTCAACTTCCATTTGTTTCTTTCTTTACTTATTAAATTCCCATATGTTATCCATTTCCCTGTCATATTGATCTTTTTAACACTCATTACTTCCAATGGCGATAACCAATATGGAGTTTTAGGCTCCAGTAAGTTTTTATACCTACTCCATACTTCAATTAGAGATCCTCTGATGATGTGGTTTTCAAAACCTTTATGTACTCTTTTTTTATCATACCATAAATATGCATGCCACCGGAATCTATTATCATATCCTTCTAAATCCAACAGTTCTGTATGTTCTAACTTCATCCATTCTTTCAACCAGCAAAGGCATGATGCTTCATAATATAATCTTAAATCTGGCAGGGCGAAGCCTCCTCTTTCTCTTGCATCTATTAATATCTTATATTTTATTCTCGGCTTCTTCCCCTGCCAGATATATCTTGATATTATTCTTTGCCATTCTTTAAATATTGCCACACCTTTAATTATTGGAATTGTTTGGAATAAAACCAACATTTTCGGTAACACACTCATCTTTATCGATGCAATTCTTCCCCAAAATGATAATTTCATTCTCCTCCACACCTCCAGATCTCTCTTAATCTTATTCCATATTGGTACGTAATTATTTTGAAATAGGTCAATACTCCTGGGAGTTAACATAATTCCTAAATATTTCACTCTCTTAACCACCTCTATCTCTGTCTGTTGCTGTATTTTTTCAGTTGTATCATAATCAATATTCTTTATAATTATTTTAGTTTTTTTCCTATTTAGTTTAAAACCAGCCACTTGTCCAAATTGTTCTATCTCGGACAAGTGGCTGGTTTTAAACTAAATAAGAAAAAAAACCTAAAATAATTGTAAAGAATATTGATTATGATACAACTGAAAAAATACAGCAACAGACAGAGATAGAGGTGGTTAAGAGAGTGAAATATTTAGGACTTGTCCAAATTGTTCTATCTCTCCCACAGAAAAAAGCAAAAGCTATGTCTGAGGAGGCACTATCGAAACTACTAGGGAAAATAAATGAATCTCTGGACCAGTTGAAAAAACAAGGTGCAGAGTTAAAAAAGCAAGGTGCAGAGACTTGTCAACAAGTTGCTGAAACTAACAAGACAGTAGCTGAGATCTCAGGGAAAATTGATTTTAATACCAAAAGCATAATTGAACTTGGAAATAAGGTGAATTCTAATACAGAATCAATTGGAAAGTTATTGGAAGAATCATCCACTACTCGAAAGATAGCCGAGGAAGCAAGAGAAATTGCATCTGTTGCTGACAAAAAGTTTCCACCGGTAGTTAGGAAATTGGAAGACCATGACCTGGCATTGTCTATGCTGGAGATGCAGAGGAAGGAGAGGAATTTAAGGATTAGGTCAATACCTGAGATTGAAGGAGACAACCTGGTGGAATATTTAACAAAAGAATTTTTGGATTTTTGGAAACAGGAATTGGAAAAGGAAGAATTTAAGATAGAGAGTGCATTTAGACTTGGTGCAAGACAAAGAAGAAACAAGGTAAGAGACTGTTTGGTAACGTTGAGATCAAAGGAAGAGAGGGATAAAATCCTGAATTTGCACTATCAAAGAACCCTGCGGATTGAAGATTCCTTTGTGGAAATTTTTAAAGATATCCCGAAACACATTTTGGATGCAAGAGGTCAGTACAAGGATCTGGTGGTATTGCTGAAAAGGAACAGCATACCATTCAGGTGGGAATATCCTCAAGGTCTATCTTTCAAGTACAAGGGAAAGAAAAGGAAAATAAAGACTGTGGGTGATAAAGACAAATTTTTAGAAGATCACGAAGAAGACCTCCACAAGGGGGCAGATTTGGGACAAGAGCATTCCTTTTTAAGAGAAGGAATCCTGGACAAAGCAAAGCTACCATACGAACCAAAACCACCGACAGAGGACAAAGAATTACTCGGAGCAGTAGGAGGGGAAGACAAATAACCCCATCATGGCCTTGCAACTTCTAAGCTGGAACTGTAATGGTCTAAATATTCCCCAAAAAAGAAAAAATGTTTTTCATATATTAAAAAAAGAGCAATTGGACTTGATTTGTTGACAAGAGACCCATGTGACGAGGTCACATAGGAAATTACTTATAAATAAAAGATTGGGACAAGAATTTATCTCTTCAGACAGTGTAAAAAAAAGAGAAGTGGTGATATACGCAAAGGAAAAATTGCAGCCAAAATTAATTTTTAAAGATGACCAAGGAAGATGTTTGGCAGTTGAAATACAAGTTCAAGGAGAGAAATTTTTGATTGTGGGAATCTACGCACCAAACGAGGGGAAAGTGGAATTCTTTAAAAGGTTGCATGAGACATTGATGGACTATATGGACTTAAATTTAATTCTGATGGGGGACATGAATGGAGTAGTATCAACTAACATGGACAAAGCTCAAAGACAGATAGTTACTGTCAGAGCTGCCTCCAGGTCCCAGCTCACAGAGGACCAACGCTAGCCGGTAGTAATGTACAAAAGTCTTTATTGAAGTTCAGTTTCCATTTTACAAGCTGCAGCGTGCAGCTCTACGTCTAGAAGCTAGATCGTCTAGAAGCTAGATCGGCGAAGCTCCGTCTGAGTCTCCGCCCCCTGTACACCAGTTTAAGACTCTAGCCTTACTCCACCTCTTCCGTCGCTCTTTTCTCCTCTGGGTCCTTCTGCCCCCCGGGGTCTCCTCCTTTCTGGACTCTTCTGACGCTGACCCCCCTGACTCCTGTCCCTCCTTTCGGCGGGCTCCCTATCCGGGCTACCGACTGTGCCGCTCGCCTGTACATTTGAACTTGGCGCGCGCGCCCAGCCTCCAACCTTCCTCTTGACCGTTTCCTCGCTCTCCGATGGAGGCGTGGCCAATCCTGACTCATCTCCTCCCGCTGGCGGTGAGCAGCCTGATCCCGATACCTGGGACTCCTCCCCCCTACTGCGCTCTGGTGGGGAAGCTGGTCCTGATTTCCAACTGCTGCTCTCTGAGTCCCCTCTGGCCCCTTCTTCCTGGGGTGTCCCCCTAGGCACCCCCCTTGCTCTGACCATGGGAGCCCCTTTCTGTGAATCTTCCGATTTGCTGGAAAGACTCAGAGACCTCGGACCACTGTCATCGCTTACGCTTCCTTCGGATTCCTCCCCCTCGCTCTCCATTTCCTCCCTTTCCTTTGCCTCTGCTCCTGAGCCCCTGACAGTTACAAAAGATGGAAGACTACCAAAAATCTTTTTTGAAATGACTGACAATATGGATTTAGTGGATATTTGGAGAGTAAGACACCCACTTGAGAGAGAAGGAACCTTCTTTTCTGAAGCTAAAATGACATGGACTAGAATTGACCAGATTTGGGTTACTAGAGGAATGGCATCAAAGATAAAAAAGTGGAAATCTGCCCAAAAACTTGCTCCGACCATAACGCGATTAAGATGGTGATGAAGTTAACAACAACTGGTACCTTTAGATGGAGGATGAATGACACCCTATTTAGAGATGAAGAAATTTGTAAGAAGGCCCAAAAGACTTTAAAAGAATATTTTGAAATTAACATGAAGACCAACGTAGAAAAAAGAATAATCTGGGATGCTAGTAAAGCAGTTATGAGAGGACTCCTGATACAACAAAACGCGACAAGGAAGAAAAGCCAGAACGAAAATAAAGAATTTTTTTTGGAGAAGATAAAGGATGGAGAAAGGAAATTAAGATTAAAACCAAAATCACAGGACATCCTGAAAGAAATAAAATTTCATCAGACACAATATATGGAATTGATGAATCAGGAAATAGAATGGAAAATTAAACAAATGAGACAAAAGACTTTTGAATTGGCAGACAAATGCGGTAAACTTCTGGCTTGGCAAATAAAGAAGAGACAAAAAGCGAATACAGTTACAAATCTAGAAACGGATCGGCTGTTATCTTCTCTGCGTCAAGTTGATTGATTGAGAGGTATGTGCTCATGCTCTGGGCAGCCTGCCAGCTCCTAATTAATGGCTTTAAGGCTGGACTTTGAACTTTTAAGGCTGTTTTGCCACGGCAACAGGCAATGGCTGGGAAACCGAAAGTAACTTTTAAAAGTGCCTTTGGAATGAGGTTTGAAGCAGCAGAGATGCAGCTTGTATAAAGCAGCTTGATTTAAAGCAGCAGAGATGATGCAGAAGGCTAATGCCAGAGTCATGATGGCTAGCTGCAGAAGGCTGGCTGATGCAAGTGGGGAATCTGATCCCAATCAGCCACATGCTCAGCTGAGAGTAGCCTGTGATACTGCCGTGATTCAGGATAAAGCAGACTGCCAGGGTGCTAGCTGCATGGGTAAAGGGGAGTCTTCACAGACGTCATCCCAGAGTGCAGTGGAACCACCAGATGGCGCCAAAGCTTTGAAGGCAGTGAAATGCTACTCGTGTGGACGTCTAGGCCATATGAAGAGGGAATGCAAATATCCCAGGGCCAAGACAGAGCAGCGCAGCGAAAGCTCATCGCGTGGAAAAGGCCAAAGCAAAGGCAAAGGTCCGGTGTCCAGGACAACGCAGCACAAGGCAATGGTC
This sequence comes from Podarcis melisellensis, assembly GCF_964234715.1. Lineage (NCBI taxonomy): Eukaryota > Metazoa > Chordata > Lepidosauria > Squamata > Lacertidae > Podarcis > Podarcis melisellensis. The sequence continues at coordinate 8,448,337 of NC_138535.1, read as the reverse complement.
TCACGCTTCACACCAAAGGTTGCAAAGGTCCAGAAGACGTCTGGATCTTTCTTCGTGGTGGATTCAGCTGCAACGCATCACATGTGCAACGATAAGCGACTGTTCGTGTCTTTTACACCGCAGGAAGGTGCGTTTCACCAGGCGGATGGCCACACAATCCCCAGTCAAGGCTACGGAACTGTTGTTCTTCACAGTTTGGACTTATCGATACAGGAAGTGCTTTATGTACCAGATGCCAAGCATAATCTACTCAGCGTTGTGCAGCTGAATGAATGGAACATTGACGTTTCCTTCAAGAACAAGAAATGCACCATCACAAAGAAAAACGATTATGTATTGCATGCTGAATATGTTGATCGTTTGTTTGTTTTGTATTATGATGATGTTGTGCAGGATGAAACTTGTTGCATTGCAGGTTCTAACAAATGTTTGCATGCAGAATGTATTCATGATTTTCACCGGAAATTTGGTCATTTGAATTTTGAGGCAGTATCTAAAATGCCTGCCTTGGTTGAAGGTATGACTATTAAACCCTGCAGGTACCACATGAAGTGCAAGGCATGCGCAGCAAACAAGGTGAAAATGGCTGCGAAAGGTAAGGTGTCTAGTAGGCAAGCTACAGAACCATACCAGGTTGTTCATGCTGATTTGGTTGGACCACTATCGCCCTCTTTGGGTGGAAACAGGTACTTCATGGTTCTCATTGATGCATTTTCCAGGTATATTTATGTGTACAATCTCAAGCAGAAATCAGAGGCTTTTCCAAGGTTCAAGGAATTCTGTGCTTGGTTGGAAAATGTGCATGGTAAGAAGATAAAGATTTTTTTCACTGATCGCGGGGGGGAATTCACTTCTCAGCAGTTTGAAGCTTTTCTGACTGAGAAAGGAATTCAACACGATTTGTCTAGTCCTCGCTCGCCATGGCAGAATGGACTTTGCGAGAGGGCAAATCAGACATTGCTTCAAGGGTTAAATACCTTGCTGCATGATGCAAATCTTCCAGAGAGTTATTGGGCCGAATCTCTCTCGTGTTTTGTTTACAGTTACAATCGCAGATTATCTTCAGCGATTGGTTGTACCCCCTATGAGAAGATGTTTGGCAAGAAGCCATATATCAAACACATGAAAATTTTTGGTTCTGACATGTGGGTTCACTCACCACAAAGCTCCAAGTTAGACAAGCGTGGTTTGCATGGTATCTTTCTAGGTTATCAGAAAGGTTCTTACAGAATAATGATGACTGACTCTAAGACAATTAAGCTCACACGAAGTGTTGAGTACAATGCAAAGTGGGGGGAGAATGTGGGAATTTTCCAATGTTATCCTTATGACAGTGATGAGACTGAGGATAGTCAAGAGCAAAAGCAGCCACAACAACCCACACCCACTGATGAAGGTTCTGATTCTGAGTCTGAAACTGAATCCGGTGATTCAGAGGATTTCAAGAGTGCGAAAGCCTCTATGCGACCCTCTGAAAGCTCTGATCAAGAATTGGAAGAACCATTGTTCACAATAGGTCACTTTTCTCCTAAGAAGGAAGAAGAGAGTGTTGAGGACTTAAGGCTAATTCGTAGGTCACAAAGAGCCACAAAAGGCAGACCTCCAAAGAGATTTGCTGATGAATTTGCTAAGACAGCAGTAGCAGCTGTTAAAAGCTCCAAGAAGGTATTTGAACCTTCAAGTTTCCAAGAAATCCAGGATTTGGATTCAAAGGAAGCTGAGCCATGGTTAAATGCCATGAAGGCTGAGCTTGATTCCTTAGAAAGGAACAAAACATGGGAGCTAGTTCCAGTAGTTCCAGGAATGAAACTGCTTGGAAGCAAATGGGTCTTCAAAGCGAAGACTGATCAAAATGGCAAGATAGTCAGACACAAAGCCAGATTGGTAGCCAGAGGTTTTGCACAGGTACCAGGTGAAGACTATCACGAGACCTACTCACCCACAGTGAGGCATGAGAGCATTGGGCTTATGCTCAAGCTAGCTGCAGAGGAGAATCTACACGTTAGTCACCACGATGTGAATACAGCGTTTTTGTACGGATCTCTAGATGAATCACTTTATATGCTTCCACCTGATGGCGTACAGGTAAAACAGGGATTTGTTTGTGCTCTGAAGACGTCCCTTTATGGTCTCAAACAAAGTGCACGGTGTTGGCACACAAAACTCACTGAAGTATTGTTTTCTCTAGGTTTTCAGCAAGGGAAAGCTGATCCATGTGTATTTGTCAAAGAGGAGGGGCAAAAGAAACTGTATTGTTTGTTTTATGTTGATGATTTATTATTCTTTTGGGAAGATATCACAATGTACAATAACGCCCTAGCTCAACTGAAAGAGCACTTTGACATGAAAGATCTTGGTGAAGTAAACAACTACCTATCTCTGGAAATAGAGAGAGATCAATCAATAGATTTGATTGCATTAGCCGTATGGCCATAGCATAATATACATAGAAATAACAACATAAAATGGGGGTGGGGAGATAAAAGTAGATATCGTCCTAGCTCCTTGTCCTTGTACAATAAGGCTACTTGGAACTTCGTTTGATTGTGCGGCGTATCAACTACAGCTGTGGTATTAAAGAAAAAGTTGGTGCCGTTTTCCTCTTCATCACACTAAGCAGGAAGTTAGCTGTCATCTCGGTAATCCAACAATCAGAATCCTGCAGAAGAAGGGACACTATCCAAGGCTGGATTGGGAGATGAAACTTGTTCACGAGAGGAGTTAGAAACCGAGATCTTTCATCTGTCCAGTTGCGACAGAAGAGCATTACGTGTTCCATAGTCTCCAGAGCCGTGTCATTGCAGGTGCATGTTCTATTTGCGATGGGAATTCTAGAATAACGACCCGACAGAACTGCTGTAGGAAAACAGTTGAGACGGGCACAGGTAAAGGCCCTTCGCTTAGCCTCCGAAGAAATTGTGAAGCAGTATAGAGGGATCCCTTCGGGGGGTGGAATAGCTAGGGCTAAGCCTGAACACGGCCCTCTTGCATGGGAGGCTGTGTTAGAGAAGTCAAGTTGCTGTAGCTTCTTTTTGATTGGAGGTAGGGCCGCCGGGCTAATACACTCTAATTTAAGAACAGTTTTGCAGTTCAGATTGAAAAGAGAGCGGAATTTGAGGTTAATTGTAGTTTTCCAAGGAGAATTATGAGTATCTCTTAGGATCAAATTGGAGAAACCACCTCTAATTCGAGCATCCGATGCTAATAGGTGGGAGCTATAGGAAATGGCTCGACTCCATGCTCGTTTTTCAATTGAGGGCTGGGCGAACTCAAGTCGTAGGGCTGCACCTGAGACACATCTCGGGACGCCGGAAAGAGATCTCAGAAACATGTGAAGTGGGCGATCCAAGTTGCCTGATATTGCTGTAGTCCATACTTCGCAGCCATATAATAATTTAGGGACAACTTTGGCATTAAATATTTGGATTGCTGCTGGAAGGTGTTTGCCGCCCTTCTGGTGGTAAAATCGGACAATGGCATTAGAGGTCGTGGTTGCAGCGAGAAAGGCAGATTGTAGGTGGGTGGTCCAAGAGAGATTATAAGTGAATATTAAGCCTAGATATTTAAAGGCTTTTACCTTTTCTAGGTAGCCACCTGTGATCTTGAGCGGATCCAGCTTGAGTTTGCGGGAACGAGTGAAGTGGAGGACTTTCGATTTTTTATAATTAATATCAAGAGCTTCCGCCTTACAATAGGCGATAAAGGCATTAACTGCATTTGTTAGGTCCGCAGCTGTTCTGGATAAGATGACGGCATCATCTGCATAGAAAAGGGAAGCAACGGGGTGGCCTGCTAAGTGAGGAGGATACTTGGTTGCTAGCTTCAAAGGGGAAATTGCATCATGCAGATAAAGATTAAACAATAAAGGGGCCAAGAGACAACCTTGTCGGATGCCCTTGGCCATTGGGAATGGAGTGGTAAGGGAGCCGTTGGGACCACTTTGGACGCGAGCTGTGGTGTTTGAATAAAGGGAAATAATTAGGGAGAGGAGGTGCGGGTCAATTCCCAGAGATCAAAATGGTAACATGCTAGTACACCAGTCACGGAAAATTGCTGATGCGTTAAGTAAACTAAACCTGATGGATGCTAACCCTGTAGACACACCGAAGACAACAGGTTATCAGGTAGAAGACACTGAAGAAGCATTTTCTGACACTACACTGCACAGAAGTGTGCTAGGCAAGCTAAACTTCATTGCCAGATGTTCAAGACCTGACATTGCTGTTAGCTGTAATTTGCTAATCAGACAAGTCAACAATCCTAGTATTAAGGATTGGAAAGCTCTGAAACGCATAGCGCGCTATTTGAAAGGCACTATGCATTACAGACTGAGATTTAACAATCAGAAGTCTGGTGGTCTTGAGATATTTGCAGATGCAAGTTTTGGAAGTGACACTACAGACAGGAAAAGTACGTCTGGAGTTTGCCTACATGTACAATCAGGGTCTATTTGATTGGTCATGCAAGAAGCAAACAACAATTAGCCTAAATACTTGTGAAGCTGAACTGAATGCACTGTCTTATTCACTTAAGGATTGTGAATGGTTGTTACAATTGTGCAAAGACATGAAGATTCCTGTCAAATGTCCAATCCAGGTTTACCAGGACAACAAAGCATGTTTGGCTTTGCTGAATTCTGAAGGTTGTAAGCAAAGCACGAAGCACTTGCAATTGAAATTGCAACATGCTAGGGAATGTATTCAGAAGGGACTCGTAACGGTGTCCTATATGCCAGGTAATGAAATTCCTGCTGATGTATTGTCCAAGATTGTATCAAGGGATCAACACTGTACCTATGTACAGAAGTTGGGTTTGTACTGATATTGTACGAACACACTGCCCAGTGATGTTCACAGAAAGGGGGAGGATGTTGGTTTCTGCTTTCTTCACTGTGCAGCGAAGTGCTTGTCACGGGACAATGTTTTGCATCCCACAGTCAGAGTACTGTTGGGTTTCCCACGGGAATGGGAGACTGGATGTGACGTACACTGGTTTCCTGTTTTTCACTGTTCTCTCGGTGTTCTTTGTTTCCGAGGAGAAGGGGTTGTTTCTCTGCTCTCGCAGAGGCAAGATGCATGTTTGTAATCTCTCAGCATTGAAGTGTAAATTGTGGAGAGAATCAGAACTTACAGGGTTAAGAAGTTCTGAGTGACGTCTCACATTCTGAGGCGTGGCCAGGTTTCACAGAGGGGAGTGTTTTCTCTGTGAGTCAGTGTTCTTCCGTCTTTCTGACGGTGAGGAAGCAAGATGTGTGCTCGCTCACCGGGTCTGATTTATATTGTTTTCCTACACGATTAAAGACTGTAAGAGATAAGCTAGAACGCTTGCGTGCAGCCTGATTTATCACACACACACTGCAACAGTTTCTACGCTGCGGTAACTCTGCTACAAGTAGCTGACGGAGAGCAGAGCGACACAAGGACGTGTGCCAGGCTCCATCCAATAGCTATCCAATCTCATAGGTTATGGAGTTGCTTCTCTGCTCTAGCAGAGGCAAGATGCCTGCTTGTAAACTCTCAGCATTGAAGTGTAAATAAAGCAAGTTAAACATGTGGCATGTACTGCTCATTCTTCTGCTGTGTACGGGACTCTGCAAAATCAACAGTTTCCAGGTTCGGAGCGGTGGTATTTTAACTTCCTTCACTCACTCCTGCAGGCATACACAATCCAAAGCTTCCCCCCTCTTCTCCTGCTTCCAAGGGGGGTTTAATATTTTTTACTGATGTAAATTTAGTCCTTTACAGTAGGCTTTCCAAGACTTTACCTTGCAGCCTCTTTGCTTCAGTCTATTTACAAAAGAGGAAGGCGGACTTCCTGTTTTGAACCTCCCCGTTTCGGTGCCAAATTAAGACGTTTAAAAATCCAATTCTTCACTCTACTCACGGGTAGTTGCTTTAAGATCAAATTGTCCACAGGAAAAAGTCAGTGCTCTCCGGCAACAGCTATGCGGCTTCGCTCCGTGGAAGAAGCAGTCGATTCGAAGCACTGCGCTGCTCACCCCACGTCGCTCCGGATCCCCGAAACCGGGTTTCCCCGCGAGTAGGGGAGGCGCAAAAGGTGCTCGCTGAATCCCATGCTCACAGGCTTCACCCGCCTGTGGGTCTCCGCCTTCGCCGTGACGGCCAGACCCGGATTTCCACAAGGCAAATTCCTCCCGATCAGAGGAATTCCGCCATTGCCAGAGGCGCCAACCCGGAAGTGCGTCCCAAACAATACTCATCTTGGTTCCTTTATTTACATTATTTACAAAATAGTCGGTTAGACATTTCTGAGTTCTTTCCACCATTTTCTGATCATCAAAAATGTTTTCATTTATTCTCCACCGGAAAGATTTTTCTTCATATCCTTTTAGAATACAATTAATCGCATTATGGTATGATAAAACTTTTGGTTGAATCTCAGTATTTGTAATTCTCGAGGTTAATTCATTAGATATCCATATCTGATCAATTCGTGACATTGATTTACTTCTGAATGGAAAGTAAATTGTTTTTCTAATGGATGTCTTAACCTCCAAATATCAATCAAGTTACAATTTTCCACCATAGCAAAAAAAAATTGGGATAGTTTCCCCTCTTTTGCTTTACCCACAGCCCGTAGTCTATCCATTTCCATTGAAACTACACCATCCATATCTCCCATTATTATAATCTTCTGATCCATATACTCAAATAATTTTTCCTCGAGATCTTTGAAGAAATCTGTTTTATTACCATTCGGTGAATACACTCCAATAATTATCAATCTTTCGCCTTGCCAATTGACCTGAACAGCTATGATTCATCCTTCTTCATCCTTAAATATTTGTTGTGCCTCCAACTTGTTCTTTATATACAATACCACTCCTCTCTTTTTACTTTTATCCGATGAGATGAATTCGTTTCCTATTTTTTTATTAATTAAAAATTTTCTATGGTTTTTTTAACATGAGTCTCTTGTAAAAATATAATATCCAAATTCTTCTGTTTTAAATATTGTCCAATTTTATTCCGTTTTCTTTTATCGTTCATTCCATTAACATTCCATGTCCATAATTTCAATGCCATAATGTCTTCCAATTAATTTTTTTTAAATATTTTATCTTATATCGCTGCTGCTGCTGCTGCTGCTGCTTCTTCTTCTTCTTCTTCTTCTTCTTCTTCTTCTTCTTCTTCTTCTTCTTCTTCTTCTTCTTCTTCTTCTTCTTCTTCTTCTTCTTCTTCTTCTTCTTCTTCTTCTTCTTCTTCCTGTTTGTCTCCTCTTTTCCCTCTTTTTTCCTTCTTCTTTCTGCTTTCTTTTTTTAAAAAATAATATTTATTGAAATTTCAAAAAATTACAAAGATAAATAAAAAAAACAGAAAATACAAAATACAGAAAAATAAAAACAATTGAAAACAAGTCAATCTTTCCATATCTTATTTTTCATTTGCTTGTTTCCTTGACCTCCTCACACCTCCCTTTTTTGTGTTCTAGTTCAATTAGTTAATTCAGCAAATCCTTTCCATCTTTGTTTTTATCTTAATAATTTATCTTAATATATTGTAACTTTACATTCTCACCTGTTAACAATCCATTTTTACTTAATCCTTTGTAACATTACTGCTAAAACCACATAACTTCATTCCAGCATCCTTCTAACATTCCTTAATTTTACAATGTTTCTGTAGATAGTCTTTAAATTTCTTCCAACCTTCTTCTCCCTGGTCTTGGATTCTGCCAGTGTTGGGAAGACCGCTCCCTTTTCTGCCAACTCCATCCGGCCTTGGGGGCGGGGCCTGCACTCACACCCACAGCATAAGAGGCCTGAGGCTTCCGGGACACGGCTGCTGCTGCTGATGCTTGCATGAGTGTTGGGAAGACCGCTCCCTTTTCTGCCAACTCCATCCGGCCTAGGGGGCGGGGCCTGCACTCACCGCCACAGCATAAGAGGCCTGAGGCTTCCGGGACACGGCTGCTGCTGCTGCTTGCATGAGTGTTGGGAAAACCGCTCCCTTTTCTGCCAACTCCATCTGGCCTAGGGGGTGGGGCCTGCACTCACTGCCACAGCATAAGAGGCCTGAGAGAGGCCTCCGGGACACGGCTGCTGCTGCTGCTTGCGTGAGTGTTGGGAGGACCGCTCCCTCTCCTGCCAACTCCATCCGGCCTAGGGGGCGGGGCCTGCACTACCACTACACTTTAGAGGCCTGAGCAGCTACCGGCAGCAATGGACAAAATGGTTTTAAATGTTTTAATCGCTTTTAATTTGCAGCACTTTAAATGGTGGTTGTTGTTTTTTATAATATTATATTATTTCATTATTTTATTTTTGCTTGGGGTGGGATAAGCATTTAGTCAGCGCTATTGTTTTTTGCTTTGTTTTGTTTTGTTTTGTTTTGTTTTGTTCTGTTCTGTTTTGTTTTATTATTATTATTATTATTCTGTTAAATTATTATATAGTTTGTATTTTGCCTTTTAAGGGGAAGGGTCATGGCTGCCTGGGAGTGGGCCTCAGCCAATAAATTGGGTGGGGCAGGTTCCACAGGGGGAGATGTATTGGGACACCCGATCTCAGTGATCACGGGCAGGAGGAGGAGTTATGCTAAGACCAGACCATGTAATTACCGAGGAGGCAGGTTTAGTCGTTGTTTGAGGACTATCCCTGCCTCCAGGTCTGGTCCTGACCGGAAGGATACAGTAATCAGCAAGGGAAACCCACATGACCTGAAAGTGTTGCTGTGCAATGCCAGGTCAATGATGAATAAAACCACTGCCATCCACGACCTGATTGTGGATGGAGGATTTGACCTGGCATGTGTGACAGAGACCTGGTTGGGTGAAGCAGATGGGCCTGTCCTTGCCGCTGCTTGCCCACCAGGTTTCTCTTACGCACAGCAACCCAGGTCGTGTGGGCGGGGAGGGGGGCTTGCAGTGATTTTTAGGAAGTCATTAGTCTGCACCAGGCGTCCTATTGGGAAGACCCAGTTTTCTGAGTGCATGTTCTGGAAGTTGGGCAATAGGGGCAGTACAGGATTCCTACTGGTGTACCGACCTCCCCGCTGCACCAAGGATTCCCTCCCTGAGCTGCTTCAGGTCGTGGCGGATATGCTCCTGGAGACACCTAGCTTGGTTGTCCTGGGGGATTTTAACATCCATGCCGACACGACCTTACAAGGGGCCGCTCGGGACTTCGTGGAAAGCATGGCCTCCATGGGGCTGTCCCTGAATAAGTCTGGCCCAACTCATAGCCACGGACATGCCTTAGACTTGGTGTTTACCTCTACGGATGTTGGTGATCTGACATTAACTAAAAGCGAAACAAAAGAAGTGCCATGGTCAGATCACTTCCTGGTGCAACTGGACTTCTCCGCAACCCTTCCCCTCTGCAGGGAGGTGGGACCGATTCGGATGGTCCGCCCCCGCCACTTAATGGATCCAATTGGCTTCCAGAGAGTGGTAGGGGATGCTTTATCCCAAGTTGATGGCCTTTCAGCTGATTCCCTGGTGGCACGCTGGAATGCAGAGTTAACCAGGGCTATTGACTGTCTGGCTCCGAAGCGCCCTCTCCGATTGCATGGAGCCCGGACAGCCCCGTGGTTTTCCCCGGAGCTGAGGGTGATGAAACAATCGTTGAGACGGCTAGAGCGCCGGTGGCGGAAAACTCATTCTGAATCAGACCGGACACGGGTTAGAGCTCAACGTCGAGCCTACCAAGTGGCAATGGCGACGGCGAAGAGGGCCTTCTTCGCCGCCTCCATTGCATCTGCAAAAAAAAAGCAGCAGGAGACTTTTTCAGGTGGTTCGCAATCTATCGGAACCACCTGTACCACCGGGGCCTGGTAGGGACCCCAAGATCTCCTGCAATGCTTTTGCAAAGTTTTTTGCAGATAAAATCGCTCAGATTCAGAAGGAGGTAGACTCCACCGTCTACCTCCTTAGCAGGGCCAGGGCGGGAGAGTGCTAGAGTTCTGTCTGGTCTTGTTACATGGGATCAATTCCAATCTGTTACCTCCGAGGATGTGGACAGGCTGCTTGGACGAGTGAAACTGACCACCTGTCTCCTTGATCCTTGCCCATCCTGGCTGATAAAAGCAAGCCGGGAAGGGCTGGGCGATGGGCTCTGCGGGGTGGTGAATGCTTCCCTCCGTGAGGGAGCCTTCCCAGACCCGCTGAAAGAGGTGGTCATTAAACCGCTTCTTAAAAAAACATCTTTAGACCCGGCCAATTTGGCCAACTATCGCCCAGTCTCAAATCTGCCATTCTTGGGCAAGGTGATTGAGCGGGTGGTTGCTGAACAACTCCAAGCACGCCTGGAGGAAACGGACCATTTGGATCCCTTCCAATCGGGATTCAGGCCTCACCATGGGACTGAAACTGCCTTGGTCGCGCTGGTTGATGATCTCCGGCGGGCTAGGGACAAAGGTGAGAGCTGTTTCCTAGTTCTGCTGGATCTCTCAGCGGCCTTTGACACCATCGACCATAACATCCTTCTGGACCGTCTTGAGGGGCTGGGAGCTGGGGGCACTGTTATACAGTGGTTCCACTCCTTCCTCCTGGGCCGTGTCCAGAAAGTGGTGGGAGGGGGTGAGTGTTCAGACCCCTGGGCTCTCACTTGTGGGGTGCCTCAGGGTTCTGTCCTCTCCCCCATGCTTTTTAATATCTATATGAAGCCGCTGGGAGAGATCATCAGGGGGTTTGGACTGGGTGTTCATCAGTATGCAGATGACACCCAGCTCTACCTCTCCTTTAAATCAGAACCAGTGAAGGCGGTGAAGGTCCTGTGTGAGTGTCTGGAGGCGGTTGGAGGTTGGATGGCGGCTAACAGATTGAGGTTGAATCCTGACAAGACAGAAGTACTGTTTTGGGGGGACAGGAGGCGGGCAGGTGTGGAGGATTCCCTCGTCCTGAATGGGGTAACTGTGCCCCTGAAGGACCAGGTGCGCAGCCTGGGAGTCATTTTGGACTCACAGCTGTCCATGGAGGCGCCTGTTAACTCTGTGTCCAGGGCAGCTGTCTACCAGCTCCACCTGGTACGCAGGCTAAGACCCTACCTCCCCGCGGACTGTCTCGCCAGAGTGGTGCATGCTCTAGCTATCTCCTGCTTGGACTACTGCAATGCGCTCTACGTGGGGCTACCTTTGAAGGTGACCCGGAAACTGCAATTAATACAGAATGGGGCAGCTAGACTGGTGACTGGGAGTGGCCGCCGGGACCACATAACACCGGTTCCGAGAGATCTGCATTGGCTCCCAGTATGTTTCCGAGCACGATTCAAAGTGTTGGTGCTGACCTTTAAAGCCCTAAATGGCCTCGGTCCTGTATACCTGAAGGAGCGTCTCCACCCCCATCGTTCAGCCCGGACATTGAGATCCAGTGCCGAGGGCCTTCTGGCGGTTCCCTCATTGCGAGAAGTGAGGCTACAGGGAACCAGACAGAGGGCCTTCTCGGTAGTGGCGCCCGCCCTGTGGAACGCCCTCCCATCAGATGTCAAAGAGATAAAGAATTACCTGACATTCAGAAGACATCTTAAGGCAGCCCTGTTCAGGGAAGTTTTTAATATGTAATGCTGTACTGTTTTTAACACTGATTGGGAGCCGCCCAGAGTGGCTGGGGAAACTCAGCCAGATGGGCGGGGTATAAATAATAAATTATTATTATTATTATTATTATTATTATTATTATTATTATTATTATTATTATTATTATTATTTCCGCCAGTTCCATGTACTCCATCACCTTCATCTGCCATTCTTCCTGGGTGGGTAGATCTTGTGTCTTCCAATACTTTGCGATAAGTATTCTTGCTGCTGTTGTGGCATACATAAAAAAAAAAATTCTGTCCTTCTTTAACACCGATTTAACACCGATTTAAAACCGATTGGCCGACCATGCCCAGGAGAATATTTAAATACCTTTTTCATTTCATTATAGATCATCTCCCAGAAAGCCTTAATCCTTGGGCACGTCTACCAAAGGTGGAAGAATGTACCTTCAGTCTCTTTACATTTCCAGCATTTATTATCAGGCAAATGATATATTTTTGCAAGCTTGACTGGTGTCATGTACCACCTGTATATCACTTTCATAATATTCTCTCTTAAGGCATTACATGCCGTAAACTTCATACTTGTGGTCCATAACTGTTCCCAGTCAGCCAACATAATATTGTGTCCGACATCTTGTGCCCATTTAATCATAGCAGATTTCACCGTTTCATCCTGAGTGTTCCATTTCAGCAGCAAGTTATACATCCTTGACAGAGTCTTAGTTTTGGGATCTAACAGTTCTGTTTCCAATTTTGATTTTTCTTCTTTCTGCTTTCTTTCTCCTCCAGTTCAAAGGAGTCTCCTTCATCACCACATGCTCCTGCCATCTCTGTTTCCTCTTCTTTGTTGGTCAGCTGCTTGTATCTTCTAAAAAAATTGTCCACTTCATCCGGTTTTGTCAGTCTGTGCCTTTTCCCTTTATATGTAAATGTTACTCCTTCTGGAAATTCCCATTTAAATTCAATTTGTTTTTTCTTCAATATTTGTACCAAATGTTTATAGTAATCTTGTTTTTTCAAAAGCCGCAACGGCACGTCTTTAAAGATAATTATGTAATTCCCATCAATATTTGTAATGGTTGTGAGGGGCTACTTGTGCGTAAATTGCCTTCAGTTTAGTTAGTCTGCTTGCGCAACCATGCTTAGGGTCAGAGCTCGCCCTCTGTGACCTGTTAGTCACTTGCAGAATCCGAGAGTGGGCGTCTCTTGAACCTCTTCCAGCATAAAAGCTGTTTGACCCCGAGTCCCCTCCTATGTTCCCTGCGTGGAACGCGTCTGCGCAAGGAAGGGGAAGGCAGGGGCGTCCCAGCGCTCTCTCCACTAGTTTCCGGTGAAGGGTCTTGGAGCCCTGTCACCAATTCCTCCATCTTCCTCTCTTCTCTATGGGTGTTACGCTGAAATCCTTCCCCCCTGCTAGTCCCCTCTCCGGCATCGCTCGGGAGCCCTGCCTCCGTTTCTTGCTCTGAGGGCAGTTCCCTGACATTCACCTCCTCCCCAGGACCCCCTCCACCCCCGGCCTGACCCTGTGACGGGACCTTGTCCCCTTCTTCAGCCGACGATGCCGGGAACCCCTGAAAGGAGCTGCTGTCGTCGTCCGTGGACTCAAACCCTGCTTCCCACCTGCTCCAATTTCTCACGGGCGGGGCTTCCCAATCTGATTCCTCCTCTCCTGACGATTCTCCTCCTTCCTCCTGGGAAGCCGGAAAACCCACGAAATCCTCCTCCTCCTCATCGGTGGTGGCAAATTGCTCCTCCCAGAATCTCTCAAGGGGTTTGGGCTTCCTCGGATACCTGTTGTGGAACTCTTCCACCAGATATCCATCATCTATTTCCCCCGCAGGAACCCACGTGTTTTCTGACTCGGGTTCCCCCTCCCAAGCCACTAGGTACTCCACCTGCCGCCCTCGCCAGCGCGAATCCAGGATCTCCATTACCTTGTGGTGGCGTGCCCTCTCTTCCATTAGCGTGTGTGCGAGCCCTTCCCCTCCTGCCTCCTGGACCCTCCGCTCCCCTCTGTACGGTGAGAGCAGCGACCTATGAAATACCGGGTGGATTTTCATGCTGTCTGGCAACTTGAGCCGGAACGCCACCGGGTTGACTTGGTGTGTCACCTCAAATGGTCCCAGCCGTTTTGGCCTCAGTTTCTTACACCCGCCCTTGAAGGGTAAGCCTTGTGTGGATAACCACACCCGGTCCCCCACCCTAATGGTCTTCCCTTCCCGGCGACGTTTGTCTGCTTGTCTCTTGTACACCTCCTTGGCCCTATCCAGGTTCATCTTAAGCTGCTGGTGCAGGGCTTCCATTTCTTCCACAAACTGCTCTGCGGCGGGCACGCTCCACCCTTCCTCTCCTCTCCCGGGAAAAGCCCTGGGGTGACACCCATAATTAGCCATGAACGGGCTCATCCCCGTGGACACATGCTCAGTGTTGTTATACGCAAACTCCGCTAGTGCTAGCTTCTCTACCCAATCGTTCTGTCTCTCATTGACGTAGCAGCGCAGGTATTGCTGTAAAACGCTGTTCGCCCTCTCTGCTTGCCCGTTGGTCTCCGGGTGTCGCGCCGTCGAGAATCCCACTTCCACCTGCAATAAGTTCATGAGTCTCCTCCAGAACCTCGAGGTAAATTGTTTCCCTCGGTCGGAGATAACCCTCGAAGGAGCCCCATGCAACCTGAAGATGTGATCCACAAACAACCGGGCGGTTTCCTCGGCCGTTACTGCATGTGAACACGCTATAAAATGGCACATTTTGGTTAGCAGATCTACTACTACCATGACTGCTGTCTTCCCTCTGGATTTGGGTAAATCTGTCATGAAATCGATCGACACAACCTCCCATGAGCCCGTTCATGGCTAATTATGGGTGTCACCCCAGGGCTTTTCCCGGGAGAGGGGAGGAAGGGTGGAGCGTGCCCGCCGCAGAGCAGTTCGTGGAAGAAATGGAAGCCCTGCACCAGCAGCTTAAGATGAACCTGGATAGGGCCAAGGAGGTGTACAAGAGACAAGCAGACAAACGTCGCCGGGAAGGGGAGACCATTAGGGTGGGGGACCGGGTGTGGTTATCCACACAAGGCTTACCCTTCAAGGGCGGGTGTAAGAAACTGAGGCCAAAACGGCTGGGACCATTTGAGGTGACACACCAAGTCAACCCGGTGGCGTTCTGGCTCAAGTTGCCAGACAGCATGAAAATCCACCCGGTATTTCATAGGTCACTGCTCTCACCGTACAGAGGGGAGCGGAGGGTCCGGGAGGCAGGAGGGGAAGGGCTCACACACCCGCTAATGGAAGAGAGGGAACGCCACCACGAGGTAATGGAGATCCTGGATTCGCGCTGGCGAGGGCGGCAGGTGGAGTACCTAGTGGCTTGGGAGGGGGAACCCGAGTCAGAAAACACGTGGGTTCCTGCGGGGGAAATAGATGATGGATATCTGGTGGAAGAGTTCCACAACAGGTATCCGAGGAAGCCCAAACCCCTTGAGAGATTCTGGGAGGAGCAATTTGCCACCACCGATGAGGAGGAGGAGGATTTCGTGGGTTTTCCGGCTTCCCAGGAGGAAGGAGGAGAATCGTCAGGAGAGGAGGAATCAGATTGGGAAGCCCCGCCCGTGAGAAATTGGAGCAGGTGGGAAGCGGGGTTTGAGTCCACGGACGACGACAGCAGCTCCTTTCGGGGGTTCCCGGCATCGTCGGCTGAAGAAGGGGACAAGGTCCCGTCACAGGGTCAGGCCGGGGGTGGAGGGGGTCCTGGGGAGGAGGTGGATGTCAGGGAACTGCCCTCAGAGCAAGAAACGGAGGCAGGGCTCCCGAGCGATGCCAGAGAGGGGACTAGCAGGGGGGAAGGATTTCAGCGTAACACCCATAGAGAAGTGAGGGAGATGGAAGAATTGGTGACAGGGCTCCAAGACCCTTCACCCGAAACTAGTGGAGAGAGCGCTGGGACGCCCCTGCCTTCCCCTTACTTGCGCAGACGCGTTCCACGCAGAGAACATAGGAGGAGACGTGGGGTCAAACAGCTTTTATGCTGGAAGAGGTTCAAGAGACGCCCACTCTCGGATTCTGCAAGTGACTAACAGGTCACGGAGGGCGAGCTCTGACCCTAAGCATGGTTGGGCAAGCAAACTAACTAAACTGAAGGCAATTTATGCACAAGTAACCCCTCACAACCATTACACAAAGTAAAGAACAAAGCCAAGTCCCCCTCGTCTAGACAACAAAATGGCGATTTGTATCCAGTTCTTATGAAGCTGGGGGGAGGGGAGGTACAGACTTCAAAGGGAGAAAAAAAACTCGCTTGCTCCCATAAATTCCTTAAAATCAAACAAAGAAAACAGGGGTACAGTATTTTTCTTCTTCTTACTCTTTCCATTTCTAACTCTTAGCCAAGAGGGGTATATCAAAGGTTTTAAGGTCCGTAGCTACCAGTTGCGCAGTTCTTTTTTAAAAACGAAAGTAACTAACGGAGAGTTCCTCACTCCAACGTCCACAGCCGATTCACTGTCAGACTGTCAAATTTTTACTTTCCAACAGCTCCCCCTTTATCCTAGATGTAATCTTCTTTTTTAAAAAAAAATAATATTTTTTATTAATTTCCCAACATACATTTATAATATCTGTCAGGGAACTGCCATCGGAGCCAGAGGCGGAGGCAAGGCTCCCAAGCGATGCTGGAGAAGGGCCCAGCAGGAAGAGAGGCAGCTCATCGGCTGGGGAAGGAAATCAGCGTAACACCAGGGTTAAAGGGGGGGCAGATGGGGGAACCAGCGAGGGGGCTCCAGGACTCCTCGCCGGAGACCAGCGGGGAGAGCACAGGTCCTCCACTGCCCACACCCACCCTGCACAGAAGACTTTCGCGCAGGGAGAGTAGGCAGAGACTTGGCGTCAAAGAACTTCTTAGCTGGAAGAGGTTCAAGACGGATTCTGCTAGCGACTGAAACAGCCGCGAAGTGAAGGGCTGTCCAGACAGAAAAGGTTTAACCAGGCAACCTAGCCAGGAGTGGCGGCAACTTACGCACAAGCAACCCCTATAACCATTACAATATCCAATCTAAGTTTGTCACATATTTTCTCTTTTAGACTTCCTTCAGCCTCTCTGACAATCATCCATTATTCAATTTTTTAATTACGCATTTCCTAATTTTTATATTGCATTTTATATACCCTCTCCCTCTTATTTTTCTTCAATACAATATTCCTCATACATTCACAGAGCTTCTTGAAATCCCACTAGCGTTATTTGCTCATCACATATGCATTTCAGATAGTCTGTAAATTTTCCCCAATCTTCGATGAACTTGTGGTCTCGTAGATATCTAATCTTCTTCTTCTTCTTCCCCAATCCAGTTTCCCTCGTGTCTCCTATTCCCGCTGCTGCGCCTCTTGTTTCTTCCTCATCTGTTCTTAATTCCTTATATCTCCTCAGAAATTTGCTTGCTTCCTCCAGGCTTGTATGTTTATGTTTCTTTCTTTTGTAAAAAAATGTCTTTAAAAATAATTATACAATTCCCATCGATGTTCAGTCTTCTCTCTCTATTCTTCCGTAAAATCATATTTCTCATTTCTCTGTCCTTAAATATAATCAAACAATCTCCTGGGGATTTCCGTATCTTAGTTGTTCTTGCCTTCATTCTGAATGCGTTTTGAACTGTCTTAGCTACCTCCTCTGTCTGAAGCTCTAACCATTGTGCTATCTCTGTAATCAATTTCTCTTTAATGTTTTCACCTTGTGTCTCTGGTACAGCTCTCAACCTTAAATTAATTTCCCGCTGCCTCAGTTCACTCATAGCAATCGCATCCAAAACTTCTTCTTATGTTTTATTAATTTCCAACATTCCCACCTTTATTTTCTCCTCTTCTCTTTTCACTTCCTTCATTTCCTGTTTTGTCCGTTTCATCCCCTCTTCCAATGTCTGTGTTCTCTTAGTCACATCTTTAATTGTCCCTTTAATTCATTTACTGTCTCGTCTATTTTTTTGTCCATTTTTCCTTTTTTTTAATAATATTTTTATTGGTTTTTACACATATCAAGGACAATACAAAACAAAACAAAACACAAACATCAAAAACATACAACAATAATTTGACTTCCCCATACCTTCCCTTCGCTACATCCTTATTTTGCCATTTTTTCGAGCAACTCATCAGTCAATTTTTAATCAAGTCCCTTTTAAATTTACTTAAAGTTTAAGATTTACAGCTGTAATTCTTTGTTTCTTGCCCCTTGACATCTTATCAGTCCACAATTTTACAATGATTTTTAAGATATATTTTAAATTTCCTCCAGTCCTCTTCCACTGTCTCTTTCCTCTGGTCGCGGATTCTGCCGGTCATCTCTGCCAGTCCCATATATTCCGTCACCTTCGACTGCCATTCTTCCAGAGTAGGTAATTCTTGCATCTTCCAATACTTTGCCAACAGGATTCTTGCTGCTGTAGTTGCGTACATAAAAAATGTCTTATCCTTCTTTGGTACCAGTTGGCCGACCATGCCCAAGAGAAAAGCCTCCGGTTTCTTTATAAATGTCCACTTAAGGACTTTCTTAATTTCATTATAGATCATTTCCCAGTAGGCCTTAATCTTTGGGCAGGTCCACCAAAGATGATAAAAGGTACCTTCAGCCTCATTACATTTCCAGCATTTGTTATTGGGCAAATGGTAGATCTTTGCAAGTTTGACTGGGGTCATGTACCACCTATAGATCATTTTCATTATGTTCTCTTTCAAGGCACTACATGCCGTAAATTTAATACCGGTGGTCCATAACTGTTCCCAGTCAACAAACATAATATCATGACCGATGTCCTGTGCCCATTTAATCATAGCTGATTTCACCATTTGATCCTGTGTGTTCCATTTCAGCAGCAAATTATACATTTTAGATAAATTCTTGGTATTGGATTCTAACAATTCTGTTTCTAACTTTGACCTCTCCTTCTGAAAACCAAGTTTCCTGTCCTGCTTAAATGTCTCATTTATCTGACGATAATGTAGCCAATCTCGAACTTTGTGCTTTAGCTTCTCAAAACTTTGAAGCTTCAGTTTTTCACCATCATATTCTAAAATTTCACAATATTTAGGCCAATTAGAGTCCATGTTAAGTTTTTTCACTGCTTTCGCTTCCATTGGTGACAGCCACCTAGGGGTTTTACTTTCCAGTAGATCCTTATATCTATTCCAAACATTATACAATGCTTTCCTGACAATATGGTTTTTAAAGCTTTTATAGACCTTTACCTTGTCATACCACAGATATGCATGCCAACTGTCAGGGAACTGTCATCGGAAAGAGAGTTGGTGCAGAGGCTCCAGCAGACTCGGAGAGATTCTGCAGCGGAGGAGGGAACCAGCAGGGGGAGAGCAGAAGCTCCGGCAAAAGGGGAGTCGGAGGAGGGAGGGCTCTGGGATACTTCTAGTGAGAATAGTGCAGAGGTAACAAGACCCCCGTTGGCAACTCCCACCCTTCGCCGGAAGCTGTCACGTAGAGAGTCACGAAGGCGCATGTCCGTGAAACAACTTTTATGTTGGCGTAAATTTCGTAGACGCCCACTGTCAGATTCTACCAGCGACTAACGGAGTCATGCCTTGGGAGGCTCCGTTAGTGCCTCGGTTTGGCTGAACTGCCAAACACCAGAGGGATCAAGCTTTTACGCACAAGCAGCTCATTATCCCATCACAGCAATCTGACAGTCTTTGTAAGCTGCTTGTGCAAGCAGAGGGCATCATGAGCGAACCAGCCGGAACCGCAGGAGCTGGAGCGGGCGCAGGTCCAAGCCTGGAGGAAAGGTACAGAGCGATGGAGGTCCAGCTCGCGCTGCAAACGGCGAGGCTTGAGGAGAGGAGGGCTCAAGATGCGGATAAGGGGAAAACCGCCCCACTTGCCAGAAAGGTGCCTGGATTGGTGCAGAGATTTGGGGGGGATCCCAGGAACTATCAAGCCTTTAGAACGGAGATGCAATATGCTCTCAATCTACTGTTTGATGACTTCACCGATGAGAACTCTAGAGTGGCGTACGTAATTAGCCATCTAGAGGGAGGGGCAAGGGACTGGGTTCGACCCCTGATGGCAGCCAATAATGATATCTTAAAGGACACGAGGAAGTTTTTTCGCGCCATGGACTTGATGTTTTCCAGCGAGATTGAGCAGGGGGTGGTGCGGAGGCAGTTGATGGGGTGCAAACAGGGGAGCCGATCTGTACGTGAGTACTGGACTGAGTTCACTATGCTTATTCATAGACTGGGGTGGGATCTAGCAAGTGAACCTATTCAAATGTTATTTGAAGAAGGGCTCTCTCCGACCGTGAAAGATGAACTTTCCCGGGCGCCCAGGGCGGAGTCTATGGACCAGCTGACTAAATCTGCACTGTCCATAGGAGCTCGCCTAGAAGCAAGAGCTTTGGAAAAGCGGGAAGGAAAGGGGGAACGTTGGAAGGACTTCCGCATTCCAGAGATTCCGGAGCAGTCTTTCCCGCCCGCAGAGCCGATGGAACTGGGAACAGCGCGCGCGCGCGCAGTTTCAAACACCAGTGAAGGGCGGAAGAAGGAGGGAAAGAGTGCCAAGAGATGTTATCTCTGCCAACAGCCAGGGCACTTTGCCAGAGTTTGTCCGCAAAGGAAGGAATGGCAGGGCATGGCGGGAACTGTTGGGGGAAAGGAGGAAGGAGAAATAGAGGAGCAAGTAAAAGCCAACGCCTGGTTGCCAACATCAGGGCACAGCAGCCAGGCCAGGGAGTAGTGAATGTGCCCACGCCGGAACCTCCAAGACCAGCGCTTGTGATAGAGGTGTTGCTGGAACTGCCAAACGGACACCCACTAAAGATAAAAGCGCTATTGGATTCAGGCAGCTCCTGTAATTTCATGAGTAAGGAGTTTGCTGCTGAACACCAGATACAAACTCTCCCATTAAGTAAGCCTTTGCAAGTAACCACGATTGATGGGAGGGAACTGTTGGGGGGAGAAGTGAGCCAACAGACTGTACCAATGATTATGAGGGTGGCAAGACACACAGAACTGATAGCGTTTAATGTAGCCACCTTGGGAGGAGCTCCCATCATTCTGGGAATGAGCTGGCTGGCACTACACGATCCTCTAGTAGGCTGGCATCAGAGGGTTGTTTCCTTTGGTTCAGCACATTGCCTAGAACACTGCAAGGAGGGAGAGGGTCAGGCAGGGGCCAGAGCCACTCTAGCAGGGATGGAAGTGACTGACAAGGGGAAGGTGCCACCACAATACGCTGATTTGGTTGACGTCTTCAGTGAAAAGGAAGCAGATAAACTGCCCCCGCACAGACCCTTTGACTGTCAAATCACCTTACTCCCAGGAGCACAATTGCCAGTGGGCAAGCTGTATGCCATGTCAGACCGTGAGATGCAGGAGCTAAGGGAGTTCATTGACAAGAACCTCAAGCGAGGTTTCATCAGAGAGTCACGAGCGGTGGGGGGCAGCCCAGTGTTCTTTGTGGACAAAAAAAACACGGGCAAACCCAGGCTTGTGTGTGATTTCAGGGCCCTAAATGCTGTGTCAGAACCAGTGACTTTCCCTATGCCCAGAATTGATGACATTCTGACACGGGTGAGAAAAGGGAAGATTTTTACCAAGCTGGACCTTAGGGGGGCATATAACTTGATACGTGTGAGGAAGGGGGATGAGTGGAAAACCACTATGTTCACCCCCTTGGGGGCGTTTGAGTACTTAGTTATGCCTTTTGGATTACAAGCGGGCTCCGCCTGCTTTCAATCATTTATGAATCACGTCCTGGGGCCATTGCTCTACAAGAACTGCGTGGCGTTCTTAGATGACGTCCTGGTGTACTCAGAGAATGAGGAGCAGCATGTGCGAGATGTTAGAGAAGTACTGAGCAAACTGCGAGAAAATCGGCTGTGGGTGAAACTGGAGAAATGCCAGTTTCATAGCAGGGAGGTGGAATTCCTGGGGTACCGGTTGTCTGACAAGGGGTTGGCTATGGATCCCGGCAAGGTTCAAGCGGTACTGGAATGGAAAACACCAAAGACCAAGAAGGACGTGCAAAGGTTCCTGGGCTTCGGAAACTTCTATAGGAAGTTCATCAAGAACTTTGCCCATTTAACAGCGCCCATCACGGATTCTCTTAGCAGCAAGAAAAAATTTGCTTGGACGGAAGAAGCGCAAGGGGCATTCGAACGCTTAAAGGCAGCGTTTGCGTCGGAGGAGCAACTTTTGCACGTGGATCTACGGCAACCAATGCGAGTGGAGACGGACGCGTCAGACCGAGCGGTAGGGGCTGTGCTTCTCCAGCCGGGGAAAGATGCGTCTGAATGGAGACCGTGTGCATTCTTCTCGCGGAAGTTGAACAAATCCGAGAGGAACTACACAGTATACGACCGAGAACTGCTCGCCATTCATGAAGCATTCCGGAGATGGCGGCACTTGCTGATTGGGGCGCAGCTCAAGGTTCAAGTCCGGACTGACCACAAAAATCTGGAGTACTGGAGAACAGCCCGAGTGCTGAACCAGAGACAAGTGAGATGGGCCCAGGAGTTCTCCAAATTCAATTTTGAGATTCGTTACGTGCCAGGGTCCGAGAACGTAAGGGCGGACGCTCTTTCCAGAAAGCCTGAGTACTTAGAGGGGGAGGGGGCGCCGGAAGCAAGGCACGTAATCCCTGAAGACCGCTGGGTGTGTGGGGCGGCTTTGGTGGGGCAGAAAGAACTGTTAGAGGGTACGGAGAACGACGAATACGCCCAAGAGAAACTCAGAGAACTCAGGAGGACAGCGGAGAACACAGGGGGGTTTGAAGAAAAGAGTGGGGCGTTGTATTACAAAGGGGCACTGTACATACCCGATGGGGAACTGAGGGGCAGAGTACTCAAGCAGTTGCATGATAGCCCCACAGCGGGGCATTTTGGACAGCACAAAACCATGTGGTTGGTTACCAGGGAATTTTGGTGGCCCAAGGTGAGGGAGGATGTACGGGAATATGTCAGGGGTTGCGACAGGTGCCAGCGAGCGAAAGGGGAGAGGGTGGCGCCAGCGGGGCTCTTACAACCCTTACCCACACCAGAAAGGCCATGGGAGGCAGTCTCCATAGATTTTATGACGGACCTGCCAAAATCCAAGGGCAAAACGGCGGTCATGGTAGTGGTAGATCTATTAACTAAGATGTGTCATTTTATAGCCTGTTCTCATGCGGTCACAGCGGAGGAAACCGCCAAGTTGTTCGTAGAGCATATTTTCCGGTTGCATGGCGCCCCCTTGAGGGTGGTCAGCGACAGAGGGAAACAGTTTACTTCCAGGTTCTGGAGGAAACTTATGAGCTTACTGCACATGGAAATCAATTTCTCCACTGCCCGGCACCCGGAAACAAATGGGCAAGCGGAAAGGGCAAACGGGATTTTACAACAATACCTGAGGTGTTATGTAAAGGACCGAGAAAATGATTGGGTAGATAAGTTACCTCTGGCAGAATTTGCCTACAACAACGCTGAGAACGTGTCCACAGGGCTGAGTCCCTTTCTGGCAAATTATGGGTGTCATCCCAGGGCATTTCCAGGGGAAGGAGGGGAGAGGTGGAGTGTGCCGGCGGCGGAACATTTTGTTGAAGAGATGGAAGCCATCCACCGTCAGCTACAACTTAACTTAGAGAGAGCCAAGGAAGAATATAAAAAGCAAGCAGACAAAAATAGGAGGGAAGGTGAAACTATAAGGGTGGGAGACCGGGTGTGGCTATCCACCCAGGGACTACCTTTCAAGGGGGGTTGTAAGAAACTGAAACCCAAAAGATTGGGACCCTTTGAGGTCATACAGCAGGTGAACGCAGTAGCATTCAAACTCAGACTGCCCAGTCACATGAAATTGCACCCAGTATTTCACAGGTCATTACTGTCGCCGTACCGAGAGGGACGTGAATGGGGGAGGGGAGCGTGAGAGAGAGGTCTCCCGAACGCCCGTGATAGAAGAGAGAGAACGCGACATGAACGTGGCAGGAATCATTGATTCCAGGTGGAAGGGGGATCAGGTGGAATATCTGGTAGAATGGGAGGGGGAAGTAGAGTCGGAAAACACTTGGGTACCCGCTGAGGTAGTCAATGACGAGGTTTTAATAGAAACATTTCATCGGCGTTTCCCAAAAAAACCGCAACCCGTGGCACGATTTAGAAGGGAACACTTTGGGACCACCGATGAGGAAGGAGAGTTTGGAGGGTTCCCAGAGTCAGGGGTGGGTGAGGAAGCCGACTCCGACGAAGAAGAGGAAGACGGGGAGAGAGACGGTACGCCATGGTTAGAAGTGTTTGAATCCTCGGACGACGAGGAGAGTTCCTTTAGGGGCTTTCCGCCCTCACCGCCAGTGGGAGAGGACGCGGGGGGTGAAGGGGGCCCTGAGGGGGAGGTGGATGTCAGGGAACTGTCATCGGAAAGAGAGTTGGTGCAGAGGCTCCAGCAGACTCGGAGAGATTCTGCAGCGGAGGAGGGAACCAGCAGGGGGAGAGCAGAAGCTCCGGCAAAAGGGGAGTCGGAGGAGGGAGGGCTCTGGGATACTTCTAGTGAGAATAGTGCAGAGGTAACAAGACCCCCGTTGGCAACTCCCACCCTTCGCCGGAAGCTGTCACGTAGAGAGTCACGAAGGCGCATGTCCGTGAAACAACTTTTATGTTGGCGTAAATTTCGTAGACGCCCACTGTCAGATTCTACCAGCGACTAACGGAGTCATGCCTTGGGAGGCTCCGTTAGTGCCTCGGTTTGGCTGAACTGCCAAACACCAGAGGGATCAAGCTTTTACGCACAAGCAGCTCATTATCCCATCACACCAACCAAAACTATTGTCATATCCTTCCAGATCAAGAATGTCTGTATCTTCGAGAAGTAGCCATTGCTTCAACCAGCAAAATGCTGCTGATTCATAATAGAGTCTTAGGTCTGGCAGGGCGAAGCCCCCTCTGTCTTTTGCATCAGTTAAAATCTTAAATTTTATTCTGGGCTTTTTGCCCTGCCAGACAAATTTAGATATATCTTTCTGCCACTTCTTGAAGCAGTCCATTTTGTCTAGAATCTGCAACGTCTGAAATAAAAATAACATTCTTGGCAATACATTCATCTTGATAACAGCAATTCGGCCTAACAAGGGAAGTTTCAGCCTAGACCATATATCTAGATCTTTCTTTACTTCTGACCAGCATTTTTCGTAGTTATCTTTAAATAAATTCACATTTTTAGATGTTAAATTTACCCCCAGGTACTTAACCTTTTTTGCTATTTCCAACCCGGTTTCACTCTGAAACCTATCTTTCTCCTCATTTGTTAGATTTTTTTCCAGCACCTTTGTTTTCTGTTTGTTCAATTTAAATCCCGCGACCTGGCCGAATATCTCCATTAATTCTAAAACTCTTTTGGTGCTAGCTTCTGGCTGTTGCAAAGTTAACACTAAATCATCTGTAAATGCCCTTAACTTATATTGTTTAGTTCCGACCTGTATTCCTTTTACCAGCTGGTCCTTTCTAATCATGTTTAGTAAAACCTCCAGGACAGATATAAACAGTAAAGGGGATATAGGGCATCCCTGTCGTGTGCCTTTCTCTATTGGTATTTCATCCATTACCACATTATTCACAATTAATTTAGCTCTTTGTTCAGAATATATTGCACCTATACCGTTTTCAAACCCTTGGCCTACCCCCATCCCGTGGAGATTCTTCTTCATAAATTTCCAAGAAATGTTGTCAAAGGCTTTCTCCGCGTCCACAAAAATCAGAACTACCTTTCTATTGATGTCCACCTCTAACAACTCCAAAATGTCTATAATATTCCTCACATTATCTGACATATGTCTCCCTGGGAGAAAGCCTGTTTGATTCTTATGAATCTCCTCTGCCAGTACCCTCTTAAATCTTTTCGCTAAAACGTCTGCAAAAATTTTATAATCCACATTCAGGAGTGATATAGGGCGGTAGTTCTTAACTTGATGTTTCTCAGTTTCTGTCTTCGGTATAAGTGAGATGAATGCTTCTTTCCACGATTCGGGAGCCTTTTCCCCCTCCAGTATCTGGTTGCATACTTCCTTCAATGGTTGTATTAACCATTCCTTGAGGGCTTTGTAGTATTTCGCAGTTAAGCCATCTGGTCCTGGTGATTTCCCCAATTTCATATTCTGAATGGCACCCTCTATTTCCTGTTCTGTAATTTTTTCATTCAAAATCCTTTTATTTTGTTCTGTAATTTTTGTTAGTCCATACTCTTTAACAAATTCCTCCATTTCTTGTTCATTTACAGGCCCTTGTGCATACAGTTTTTTAAAGAAACTTTGAAAACAATTACTTATCTCGTTCGGTTTGTTAACAAGTTTCCCGTCTATTTCCAAGGATGTCACGGTATTTAGCTTTTGTCTCTTTTTCAGTTGCCATGACAGCAGTTTCCCACATTTATCTGCTGATTCAAAAGTCTTTTGTCTCATTTGCTTTATTTTCCATTCTATCTCTTGATTCATCAATTCCATATATTGTGTCTGGTAATATTTTATTTCTCTTAAAATCTCCTGAGACTTTGGTTTGGATCTCAATTTCTTCTCTCCTTCTTTTATCTGTTTCAAAATCTTTTCCTTTCTCTCATTTTGTTTTTTCCTCTTTATAGAATTCTGCTGGATTAGGAAACCGCGCATCACGGCCTTGCTTGCGTCCCATACTATTCTTTTTTCCACCTCCGTTCTCAAATTTATCTCAAAATAGTCCTTCACTATTTTTTGGGCCTTTTGATAAATTTCTTCATCTCTAAATAGGGTGTCATTCATTCTCCATCTAAAGGTTCCAGCCGTTGTTAATTTCATTTCCATCTTAACTGCGTTGTGGTCGGAACAGGTTTTTGTGCAGATTTCTGTTTTTTTCACTCTTGGTGCCAGATTGCTAGAAATCCAAATTTGATCAATTCTAGTCCAGGTCATTTTTGCTTCAGAGAAGAAGGTTCCCTCTCTTTCCAGAGGGTTCCTTGTTCTCCAAATGTCAATCAAGTCCATGGTGTCAGTGAGTTCAAAGAAGGTCTTTGGTAGTCTCCCATCCTTGGATATTACTTGTCTTTGGGCTTTGTCCATATTTGTGGAGACAACTCCATTCAAGTCGCCCATCAGTATAATTTTAAGGTCCATAAAGTCCATTAAGGTCTCATGCAACTTCTTGAAGAACTCTGCCTTCCCCTCATTAGGTGCATAAACCCCAACAATTAAAATCTTTTCTTCTTGAATTTGAATTTCTACTGCCAGGTATCTTCCTTCATCATCTTTAAAAATCATTTTTGGTTCCCATTTTTCCTTGGCATAAATCACCACCCCTCTTTTCTTAACTTTGTCTGAGGAAACAAATTCCAGTCCTAATCTCTTATTTATCAGAAGTTTCCTGTGTATCCTGGCAATATGAGTTTCTTGCAAACAGATTATGTCTAATTGTTCTTTCTTTAATATATGAAAGACTTGATCTCTTTTTCGGGGATGGTTTAGACCATTGCAGTTCCAACTCAAAAGTTGCAGGGACATTTTGTTATTGGGTATTTTTCCCACCCACTGCTCCAAGTTCTTGTTCCTCGTCAGTCGGTGCTTGGTTCAATCCAAACGATAGGTTTGCAATGTCCGGTATTTCCCTCTCTCTCACGGTTCCTTTCTGAAAATCCTCAAAGTTTCTCTCCAAAAAGTGTTCTTTATCTTGAATTGTTTTTATTTTGATTTTCTTCCCTTTGAAGTTGAAAGACAGCCCTTGTGGGAATTCCCACCTAAATTGAATGTTGTTTTGTTTCAATAGGTCAACTAAGTCTTTAAATTGTGTTCTCACCTCCAAAAAATATCTGGGAATATCTTTAAAGATCTGTATCTGGGAATTTTTGATAACCAATGCCTTCCGAAAATGTAAATTCAGTATTTTGTCTCTTTCTTCCTTGGATCTGAGGGTAATTAAACAATCCCTTGGTTTCTTGCCTTGCTTTCTGCCAATTCGGAAGGCTGTAGTTATTGCAAAATCCTCTTCCTCTTCCTCTAACTCATCACTCCAAAATTCTTGGAACTTGTCTGTAAGAAATTCCCCAAGCTTGTCCTCTTCCTCTTCAGGTACCAGTCTCAGTTTCAAGTTCTTGCCTTTCCTCTCCAGTTCCATGAGGGCCAAGGCTGCATCATGTTCATATACTTTCTTTGCAATAGGAACAAATTTCCCTTTAGTTTCCTCGGCCGTGCTCCTAGCGCTCTCAGCTATTCTCCTTGTTTCTGTACTTTCCTGAATTAAACGATTTATAGAATCTGTATTAGACGATATTGTCGTTGTGTTCAAATCCAGTCTTGTTGTCAATTCTGTCAGTTTCTTAGAGTTCTCTGTAGATTGCTTGGTAAGTGCTTCTAAAGATTCATTTATCCTAAGTAAAGCCTGTGTCATAGAATCCATTGATACTGTTGTTGTTCTTTCCTGTGCAGCTGATGCTCCTGACAAGGAGCCTCTTTTCTTTTGAGCCTGAGCCTGCTTTGCTTTGGATCTTGTTGATATTTCATCCAGTGGGCCGCTCATATCTCAAGGTCGTTCCCACAGGGACAATTGCAAGTGGAAAATCCCACTGTTTCTGCCTCAGTACAACAACAGTCTCTCTTTTAAACCTCTAGAGGGAGTACATTATATCCAGTACAGGAACAAAGAAACAGGGAGAGAAGTAGCCATGCCAAGTTCCAAAAGTGAAAGTCCAAGTAAAAACCCTACTTTGTTGCAATTTAAAATGTTACAGTTCCTGTCCACTAAAGTCCCGTTATTTTATTTCAGATAAATCTTACTTTGTATCCACCATCTAGTTTGACAGTTCACTTCCAGGCGCTCGCTGCCCCGGCAGCCTGGCCAGAGGTGTTGACAGCGAAAAATTTCCGTTTCCAAACTCCTTTCTTCAAACTAACAAAATTAAGTCAATTTTTCTCCCCCCCCCCTCTCCCACTCTCCAGGGGGGAGGTCCTCTTTCGATGTCAGGTTAACGAAGTTGAAAAAGATAAATACGTCCTTTTAAATGCAGCTTACTCCTTTCGTTGCTCAACCAAACATGTAGTTCCGGGAGGCTGACTTCCTTAAATTTTGCCTGACCCGTTTTCAGCCTAATCTTTTTAAATTTTAAAGTCCCGTTCACTTTATTTGTCGATTTTACTCACGGGTATTATTGTCAATCGGTAGTTTCAGGAAGGAATCGGCGCTCTCCGTCAATGGCGACGCGGCTTCGCTCCGTGGGCTGGGTTGCGATCCTCAGCACCGCGCTCACACCCGCTGCCGCTCCGGAGCCTTTAAAAAGGCTCTTTCGCGATACCGGGGGGCGCAAAGGTGCCCACCGAATCTCCTTGCTCACAGGCTTCAGCGCCTGTGATTTTAGGGGTCCCCCGCTCGCCGTAGCGGGTCAGACCCGAACTCACGGAGCAGTCCTGCTTCGGAGCTCGAAGCAAGGACCGCCATTAACGCTGGCGCCGACCGGAAGTCCTTTTTTGTCCATTTTTCCAATCCTTTTATCTTACTTACTTACTTATCAAACCTTTATTAGGCATTATGCGAATAAAACCATAAAAGAGAAAATAACATATAAAGGCCTTGAAATATATATAAAAGGGCAGCAGTTGGCTACATACATATATATATATATACATATAGAGTCAATGGTTTTCTTTGTTAACCTGCTCCTTGGAGGACTGCTACCAAAAACTCGGCTACCCCCGCCGTTACCCTTTGGTCAACGTCGGATAGGTAGAGTCCCACACATTCACCTTGCTGGGGTTCCAGACCACCCGAGAGAGGGGACAGCACGCGTTGATGGAGCGTACTGTACAATGGGCAATGAAAGAGAATATGCTCTACAGTGTCCGGGACATTCATAGAGCATCTGCAGAATCTCTTGTTTCTAGGAATGTTTTGATATCTTCCCCTGGCAAATGCTGAGGGAAAAACATTCAAACGGGCCAGCATAAAAGCCCTACGTTGGGCTGGGATTATTAATTTAGTGACGTAGTTGGCTCTGCTATCTAAGATATTTAAATCATAGAATATGGGGGAGCAAATTTTGTTTACAGCTGCCATAATATTTTGTCTCTCGACATCCTTTAGTCTAGTTAGGATATTATGGAAAATGTATTGCTCATTAGAATTGTACAGGGGCTCCAGCTCGATGCCTAAAGATTCAATCTTTTTTTCGAGGTGCTGATACCATCTTGATTTATAGGAGTCATTGAGCAAATCAGCGAGCAGACTTGATGGAGGGCAGCGAAAATGGCAGCGTAACCAGTACTTTATTGAGGTGGACCATGCCCAATATTCCATTGTGTGTATGCCTATTTCTGCACACATTGTTTCATATTTGATCATAGCTGGGAGTCCAAGAATACGTCTCAGAAAGCTGGAGTGAATCTTTTTTAAATCACTGTTATATGCTTGGACCCATAGCGGGATTCCATAGAATATCTGGGATTGCACTTTTGTTTGAAATATCTGATTGGCCGCAGGAATAAATTGATTACCTTTCTGATAGTAAAAACGGGCAACTGCTGATGAGGTGCACTTTGCCTGTTTTATGGCGACCCAAGCTCGTTAATGATAGTAGGACAGCATCGTCTGCGTATAATAAGAGAGGAACTGGTTTCTGATTAAGTTTAGGGGCATGTGATTCTATTTTTTGAAGGTAATCTGGCAAGTCTGATAGAAATAAATTAAATAGAAAGGGGGCAAGGATACACCCTTGTTTTACCCCTTTCGAGTTAGGGATGTCTGATGAAAGGTGACCTTTGGTGTTAAGTTTGACTTGACAGGTATTGGAAGAGTGTAGATTTTGCATTAGAATCAATAAGCGCTGATCAATTTTTAATTCTGCGAGTTTCCTCCACAACTTTGGGCGGTCAATTGAGTCGAATGCACCACGAAAATCTACAAAAGCAGCATATATCTTAGATTGCCTTTGGAATCTGTATTTTTCAACCAAGTGCATAAGTATAAGACAGTGGTCTAGTGTAGAGCAACCTTTGGAGAAACCTATTTGTTCTTTCCCTGGTAAATTTAGATTTTTCATCCAGGTAAGGAGTTTAGATAAGAGGTGCTTGGCGTAGATTTTCCCTATCACTGATAATAGGCTAATCGGTCTATAATTCCTTGGTTCTTTTGGGTCGCCATTTTTAAAGATTGGAATAATTATTGATCTTAACCATATCTCAGGTATGATCCCATATTTATCTATGAGAGTAAACAGTTGAGCTAAGGGTTCTGCCCACCAATCTATATAGGTCTTAAATAATTCTATTGGTAGACCGTCTGGCCCAGGAGATTTCCCCGATTTGAAATTTTTAACTATCTCTCTAATTTCCTCTTCCTCTACCCTTGGCCACTCCTGGAGTTTATTAATTTTATTTTTAGTGGTTTCATTTCCTTTAAGTTCACTGTGTAGATTGTTAAATACAGATGTAAAGTATTGGGACCATTTGGATTCTTCAATTGATGGTAGAGTTAGTTGATTTTCGGCTTTCAATCCTCCGTACACTAAGTTCCAGAACGCTTTGTTGTTTTTACTCTGAATTGAGTCGAATAATTGTAGCCATTTTTGGGTTGCGTATTTCTGTTTCTTTTCGGCCAGAATGTAATGATATTTTCTTTTTTCATCAAGATAAGAGGGCTCTAGTTTAGTGCGATTATTTTTAAATGTTTGGCGCAGTTTTCTTTTTAGCTGGAAACATTCATCATCAAACCAAGGGCTAGCGCTATGTTTAAGTACCCAAACTTTAGGTGGAGTACTAAGCTCTACGAACATTTGGAAGATTTCATTATAAATTTTCGGTATATCACTGTAGAAATTAGTGGTCTTTAAGTTGGATAGTACTTGTTTTCTCAGGTTGGCTGTAAGTTTTTGCCCCACTGCTGCACTCATTTCCTGGGACCATTTTAATTGGGTCATTTGTTTGTATTGAGAAGGTTCTATGATATTGTGCTTAGTTATTTTGGTTTCGTCCTTTAAGTTAATAGACAACGATAATGGCTGATGGTCGCTTTCGGTGCGCGTTCCAATTTTGAGGTCCATGATCGAATTTATGATATTATAAGGGACAAGAATATAGTCGATGACACTGCATCCTCGGGGGGAGAAGTATGTAAACTCCCCACTTCTATCGCCTTTTGTTGAACCATTCACAATCTGTAAATTAAAGTTGTTACATAATTCAAGTAGGCGTAAATCGTCCTATTTTCAGGGCATGTGCGATATCATTATCAGTATTCCAATTTAGTTTGCTACATAGTTGTTCATTGTTGGTTCCCACTCTGGCATTAAAATCACCTGCTATTATCAGTGAGGCATTTGGGTATTTATCGGTCAAATTTTCTATATAAAAGGTTAGTTGTGACCAATTTTCACTGCTGCTGTTGTTTTTGGTTGGGGGGATATAGACATTTACAAGTAGCAAAGTATCGTTTTTTTGGGTTAAAAGTAGAGCTTGTGCAAGTGGTAAGCATTTTTCTGGTTGCTTGATTTCAAACCCTAAGTTGTCTTTGATCATACAACAGAACCCTGCTTTCGGCCGACCCTTCGCGTTTGTTTTCAATGCGGGTTTCGTATAGGAGGTGAATCCATTGATTTTAATATCTCTAGTTGACCATCCTTTTATCCATTTGTTCTAATTTAGCTTCTATATTTTTTTCACTCTGCTTAATATCATTTTTGATTTCTGCAAACATTTTCAATATTTCTCCCTTAAAGTCTGATTCTTGTTTTGAACCTCTCCTGTCTGCTGGTGTTCCCCCTTCACTTGCTTTCTTCTGCTGATGCGCCATATCTTTTAATTTCCTCTCACTCCTACCAGAACTAACCAGTATACAGAAAATAGCACAACCAGTATACAGAAATTAGCAGAACCAAGCAATATACAGAAAATAACACAGAAACACCACAGATTAAAATAACCCAAACAATTCCCACACCAAAAGGTGAGAGGCCAAAAGGAAGAAATAACCCTATGAAAATACTCTTATAATCTTAAAAGGTCCAGAAAATTAAAAACATATTTGCACTTTTTGCCTCTTTGTTAAATATCCTCAAATTTTGATCTAGAGACCAGCCAGAGTTTTAAATCTTTTCCTTAATAAAGAAACAATAAAAAGAAAATCTTCTTGCCACCACTTAGGCTATTCCAACCAGGCATAAAAATGAGAAGATGAAATGAGAGAGAGAAAAATAAAAACAAAATTAGGAAGTAAAATATTATGTCAATTTTGTTATTTTATCAATCAATTTAAATTTTGATTGTACTCCAATTATAATCCAAATGTAGTATTCGAAACTCCCAAATCCAAAATTAATCCAAGGAGGTAGAGGGCAGATAATAAAGCAAGTCATACAAAATAAAAATTACATCCAAAGTAGGGTTCTCCAGAGGGAAAGTCTCAATCAATATACAAGCCTTGTCCGTATGTTAAAACCACTCTATAAAACTTCTATGGAATCTCCGCGAGGGTATTGAACGCTGGAGACATGGAGAGAAGGAGGAGGGAGTGGGGAGTGGGGGGGCAGTTTTGAAAGTTTTATTTTGAAGCTCACAGCCAACCCAATAGAAAGAGTGGCACTGTTTACTTTCGTTAAGTTAAAACCTTTTAAAATCCATTATAACTTGAAGCTTTTCTTTTATCCGCTTTTAACCACACACCTCACGACCGTTGCTGGTGTTTTTCTACAATCTAGCAATGGCATTGGAAGCCCTTCCTTTCAGTTGCGCAGCTCTTTTTAAAAACAAAACTGAGGAGTCTTTCTAATATTGTCTTCTTCTCCGTTACATCGAAGATTTACCAAAATTTATAATAAAATAACCCTCTGCTTCCTCTTCTATATTTTAGTCTTTTAACTAGTTTTTTTTGTTACTCTGTAACTTCTTAGAAATTTTTTGAAGAGAAAGCGACAGTAGCCGCTAGCGATTACTCACGCACCGCTCTCCCGATCTGCTGGCAATTCTGCGTCTATTTCTGATTCCAGATACAGCTGACCTCTGCAATTGTTCCTTTTTGCTCCGAAACCTTTCTTTAGCATTAAGACTTCCAAATTTTATCCAAATTAGGTCCAAATTTCTTAGGCTTGAGAATCGGCCGCTTCCCTTGCAAGTTCGGGGCTACGCTTTTGGAGGATAGTTAATGGCTTCCCTGTGCTCGCTTCTCACTCCACCGTACTCTTCACTCCATACGGAACTACCTGACGGCCAGGCGATTTGCGAATTGGCTTGCCAGGAACCAGACCCTCTATATTCCCTACAGAGGGTATTATGGGGGGCTACTGCGCCCTGTAGCACCCCCTTTTCCTCTCAAAAGCACGGAATTTCCCAGCCGGGAAAATTCCCACTTGCAGCAGGTTCACGCTCGATCGGAAGTCTAGATGTAATCTTTTAAAAGTATTTTACAAAGCAGTTTGACTTAACTTACGATTTTATTCCAGTCTGTGAATTATTCTTGTGTGTAAATAAAATTTCAGGCAAGGCTGACCTCCTTTTTTCCACCTTACCCCTTCGAATTAGTTCCAATCCTTTAATTTAGGTTCTTATAGTTTCCAATTCCAATTCGGTTTCTTTTGTTTGAGAGCAGATCGCTTCTGCGCGCAAGCTGGGAGCTTCGCTGTTGAGGGCTAGTAATGGCTTCCCGCTGCCGGCTTCTCCACCCCGCCGCTCTCGTCGCCTCTAAAAAGGGGGCTACTTGGCGGCCGGGGGAGAAGCAAAACGGCTGTGCCGGGACCCCTGCCTCTTGAATTCCCTTTCAAGAGTGCTTGGGGGGGCTGCGGCGCTCTTGCAGCATCCCCTTTTCCCCCTCAATAGCTGGATACTCTCCTTAGCTTGCTTTCGCTCCCGTGATCCGCCGGAAGTCCCCCCAAATAGTCCATCATCTTCATCTGCCATTCTTCGATAGTTGGTAAATCTTGTTTCTTCCAATTCCTCGCTAATAATATTCTCGCAGTTGTTGTGGCATACAGAAAAAAAAATAACATCCTTTTGGGGGATTTCACCCCCCACTATACCAAGTAAAAAGGCTTCTGGTTTCTTAATAAATGTGTTTTTCAACACTTTTTCAGTTCATTATAAATCCTTTCCCAGAAGTCTTTTACCTTGGGGCACGTCCACCACATGTGGTAAAAGGTTCCTTCTTTTTCCTTACATTTCGAGCATTTATGATGCATTTTTGCTACCTTCACTGGTGTTAAGTACCATCTGTACATCATTTTCATCAAATTTCCTCTTAATACTACATGCTGTAATTTTAATTCCTTTTTTCCACAATTTTTCCCAGTCCTCCATCATAACATTGTGCCCCACATCCCTAGCCCATTCAATCATTACAGATTTCATTTGTTCATCTTTCGTATGCCATTCCAGCAATAAATTATACATATTGGTTAAGTTTTTCATTTTTGTGTCTAATAATTCCATTTCCAATTTGGATTTCTCTGTTTGAAAAACAATTTTCTTATCCATTTCAAACACTTCATTTATCTGGATGTACTGGAACCAATCATATAATTTATCTTTCAACTGATCATAAGATTTTAATCTATATTGTGTCAGTATATGGAAACATCACCGCAGCAGACAGCCAGATTGGTTTTTTTAAAAATATATATATATTTATTAGGTTTTTACAAAAAATAAAAGTACATAACCACCACAGAAGTAGAAAAAATGTAAAAAAGAAATAAAGCATAATCAAAAGTAACACATAGAACAGATCAAAACACAAAAATATAAAATACAGTAAAGAAAAATTCCACCCAACCAAGTACAAAAACATAAAAACTCCAACTTTTTCAATCATACTTAATTAACTTCCTTTCTTGACTTCCTCACGCCTCCCTTTTTTGTGTTCCTCTTTACCCAATCAGATACAGCAAATCCTTACCCTCTTTCAGATCTCATTTCTAATTATTAAGGTCATTCTATTATGTCACCAATCTTTTCTCCTCGTACTTAATCACCTTTATAATATTATTTACTTTTGACATAATATCACTTTAATCTTTCCTCCTTTTCTATTACATTTTGCATACTTTTTAAGCTATGTCACTAATGCCTTATTATTTCCAAATCCAACATTATTTTAACATTCATAAACTTTGCAGTGTTTCTGCAGATAGTCTTTAAACTTCTTCCAGTCCTCTTCCACTGATTCTTCTCCCAGGTCTCGGATTCTGCCAGTCATTTCTGCCAACTCCATATAGTCCATCACTTGCATCTGCCATTCTTCCAAGGTGGGCAAATCTTGTGTCTTCCAATACTTTGCGATGAGTATTCTTGCTGCTGTTGTTGCGTACATAAAAAATGTTTTCTTTAACACCAATTGTCCGACTATGCCCAAGAGAAAGGCCTCTGGTTTCTTAAGGAAGGTATATTTAAATACCTTTTTCAGTTCATTATATATCATTTCCCAGAAAGCCTTAATCTTTGGGTACGTCCACCATAGGTGAAAGAATGTACCCTCAGACTCTTTGCATTTCCAACATTTATTATCAGGCAGGTGATAAATTTTAGCAAGCTTGACTGGGGTCATGTACCACCTATAAATCATTTTCATAATATTCTCTCTTAGGGCATTACATGCCGTGAATTTTATACCGGTGGTCCATAACTTTTCCCAGTCAGCAAACAAAATGTTATGACCTATGTCCTGTGCCCATTTAATCAGGGCGGATTTGACTGTTTCATCCTGAGTGTTCCATTTCAACAGCAAGTTATACATTCTTGACAAATTCTTAATTTTGGGATCTAACAATTCTGTTTCCAATTTTGATTTTTCCAAGTTATATGCCTCCATTATTTGATAATAATGGAGCCAATCTCGCACTCTGTTTTTCAATTTCTCAAAACTCTGCAATTTCAGTTTATCTCCTTCTAATTCTAATATCTCCCAATATTTCTGCCATTTGGCCTCCATATTGAGTCTTTTCAGAGCCTTTGCTTCCATGGGTGACAACCACATTGGGGTCTTGTTTTCCAATAAATCATTGTACCTTATCCAGACATTAAATAATGCTTTCCCTGACAATATGGTATTTAAAAGCTTGGTGCGCTTTAACCTTGTCATACCACAAATATGCATGCCAACCAAAAGCATTGTTAAAACCTTCTAAGTCCAAAATATCAGTGTTCTCAAGAAGCAGCCAAACTCTCAACCGGCAAAATGCTGCTGATTTGTAGTAGAGTTTAAAGTCCGGCAGGGCAAACCCCCCTCTTTCTTTTGCATCTGTTAATATTTTAAATTTTATTCTGGGCTTTTTGCCCTGCCAAACAAATCTAGAAATATCCTTCTGCCACTTCTTGAAACAATCCATCCTGTCCACAATCTGTAAGGTTTGGAACAAAAATAACATTTTTGGCAATACATTCATTTTTATAACTGCAATTCGCCCCAACAAGGAAAGCTTCAATTTAGACCATATTTCTAGGAGAGATCCAAGATGGCGAACGGCACTTAGTCAGCGTGAATGTGAGCTCTCTGACTTATTTTGTCTTTTATCCTTCAAAGCTGTTTTAATGAGTATAGAAACCTATTAATTTTTAACCTTAGTTTTTAGTTTTTAGTTTTAGTGTTAATTGGTAAGGAGGAGGACACCTCTT
The DNA here is from genome assembly GCF_964234715.1 of Podarcis melisellensis. NCBI lineage: Eukaryota > Metazoa > Chordata > Lepidosauria > Squamata > Lacertidae > Podarcis > Podarcis melisellensis. The sequence continues at coordinate 8,411,274 of NC_138535.1, read as the reverse complement.
TCTATCAAGGAGACAATCATTGACCCTGAAACTTGGGGCGGCTGCATGAAGAGAGAAATGACTAAGCAATTATACAGCCCTGTTCGTGGGAGAGGAACTGGGAAACGTGCCAGAGATTCCGGAGATTTAGACGCCACAGAGGAACTGAGATGCCTGCCTCTTGCTAAACAAACAAAATTTAGTGAATCTGAAAGTACAAAAAGTGTCTTTAATGTCCCGGTTTCAAACTCTTTCTCACTGCTAGCAGAGATGAATGACGGGGAAGCCATTGCGAAGGAACCTTTCGATAACCTGCCTATTAAGCCTGCGAGCAATGGTAATACTGGTATCCACATGTATGACTGCACTAGAGCCCGTGAAAGTTGTATTGATGAGATGCTATTTGAACACTCGACTACTCTAGACCTAGTTGCTAAAACAGTGGACTGTATCTTTAAATACATAAAAGACATCCGAGGATCCTTGGAGAAGATTATCTCGCTTTTATCCCTAACAGGTAAAGACAGTTCCCCTGATGTATCACCTGAGATGAAATCCATACAATTGTCCAGAGCACCCGTTTTACCTCACACCTCCTGTACAATTTCTCAAGCTGTTGGCAATCAGAAAAGTGAGCAAAGTGAGCAAGATAAGAAGGAACAACACTATGCACCTCCTTACAAACTGCTGCTGCAAGCTACTAAAATCTGCTTAACGGTTTGCCCCTTTAGAGGCAAGGTGATAAACTGGCATTATAAGAGTGATATAAGGAGACACCTGGTGGAGCTCCTGGGGGTAATCCCTAGCTCTATTGACCTGAAGCATTCTGACCATATTAGCAGCAGACCTCAGAGGCAGAGAGTGCTGCTCTCATTTAAAACCAAAAAGCTCCCTGTACTTATTATGTCCTCAAGAAGCCTTCTAATTAACTATGGAATCCTTGCTACAAGAGTCTTTACCAATACCAAGATCTGCCCCCTCTTACCAAACTGCCTGCTCAAAAAGAAAGCAGACAAGTCTGAGGGTCCGCCAATTGCCACGACTCCAACTCCCCTGGCCGCAGATCTAATTAGCTGGACTGACCCCCCCCTGCCTCCACTGACAAAGGCTACACATCTGGAGAATTCTACGGAGTGTGAGTTACTTCTATCCTTCTCCCAATTGCCAAAACTGGAGCGAACGGAGATAACGGACAGACTGGATGAATTGCTACTCTGTCTCCGTAACTCAGAAGATCATGTTCAGGTAAATAAGATGAATTCCTCACCAACTGAAGAGCAGTCTACACAAGCCCAAGTGGAACCTGTTTTAACGACCTTTGATCGGCAACCTGGCTGTACACGGCCTCGGGATGTCAAGCCTGGGCAGGATATAGTGAAAGATTCGACAACCCTCTGGTCAAACTCGGAAGCTGTGGCAAGACTGAATGCTCTTTTGGAGGCAAACCGAAAAGGATGTCTTCCACCTGCCTTACACTGCATGTTCCCTACAGCAACCGCTGACCCAAAAGGCCCACCCCTCTCAATTTTAGAGCATACCTTAAATGCGGAGTCTATGGACCTGTCGCTAAGTGATATCCCCGTGCACCAGAACCCATCCCCGCAGCCACCAAAAATTAAGCCTCAATCCATGGCTGCTGCTGCTGCGGTAAGTGGTGTTTGGAAATTGCCGGGTAAGCAAGCTACAATTACTTCCTTCTTCCAGCCTATTGCCCCCCCTCGCCGCACGCATTCCCAGGTGGATTCTGCCGTGCCGGTTCCGCAAGGCCCGGCATGACTCGAAGGGGTGACCAGGAGATCACTTACTTTCTTATCCTGGAATGTAGCTGGCATTAAACCTAAGCTGATGGACCCATCCTTCGTCGCCTACATAAAAGGCAGTCGTATTCTTTTACTGCAAGAGACCTGGGCTTGTGAGGGCTTCTCCTTATCAGGGTATAAGGGCTTCTACCTGAATGCACAACAGAATTCACTATCACCTGGTAGACCACAAGGTGGACTGGCTACCCTAGTTTCTTTGGCCTTAAATCTGCAGGTGGAACAAATCGACATCCAGTCGTCATCCATGCTGGGTGTAAAGCTACAGACAGCGGAGGAAGTGTTCGTGGTGATTAATGTTTATTTGCACCCAACCTACAAGAAAAACCTGGTGGACCAAAGATGGAGGGGAATTCAACTGACTCTTGAAACTCTCCTAGAGAAATATCCTGAAGCCTCCTTCCTAGTTGCAGGAGATTTCAATGGCCGATTGTCTCACTCTGATAAATCATTATTTGCTAAATATAATAAATATCCCCCACTACCCATTTTAACCTCAGACCTTTTACCCAGGAATTTTAAAGACAGTGTTGCTACATACGCAGGTTTTAAATGTAGACAAACTTTGATGACTCTTAATTTTCACCTTTTAAACGGAGCTCTCAGTTCTGATTACCCTGCCGAATTTCCTTTCTGGTCAGGCTCCCGAGCCTCTACCATAGATTTTATTTGGACATCAGTAGACCTAATTCCCAAAATTTCTAACTTTAGGGTGGTAACGAGGCTGGAAAGTGACCATTTTCCATTAGAACTCTCTCTGACCCTGGATGGAGAATTGGCTACCTATTCCTGTATGCCTATTACAAATAACCAGCTTCAGATGAGGCCCACTGCCTTAAAATGGACCGACAATTTGGCTCAACGGATAAATGAACTCCTTCGGTCTGACCAACTGCAAGAGACAAGGGACTCCCTTGTCCAGGCAGTTGAGCCACTGCCAATGTATGACAAATTAGTAGAACTGCTAAAACCATCGTTGACTAAGGCCTCGGTAATGAATAGCAACCATTTCTCTCACAAAAAGTGGTTTGACGAGGAATGTAGACACTTCAAGAACAAACTATATAATGAATTCTTGGCATATAGGGCATCAAATGACCCCGCACCTAGCAGTCACCTTATGAACCTCAAGAGAAGGTATAAAGCACTATTAAAGGAAAAGAAGCTTGTGGCAGAAAGAAATGATTGGAACAACCTTCTAAAAGCTGCAGAAAATAGAAATCCCTCCTCCTTTTGGCACCAAATTTCTCAATACCTGGGTAGACCGTGGTCAAGGATAGAACCCCAAATTTCAGCTGACACCTGGGAAAGCTACTTCTCTGATTTATATGCAGCTCACGCTGCCAGCGGAGGAAGGATAGAATTGGCCCCCTTGCCTGAGTGGGATCCTGTTACCTGCTCTGAAGTGGAAACACTTATAGGCCAATTTGAGGCGGGCAAGGCACCCGGAGACGATCTTATCTCCATAGATGTTATTAAAGCCAATAAGGATTGGTGGTGTCCACCCTTAGCAGCTCTTTTTACTTATATAAACAAAACAGCACAATTTCCTCCAAGCTGGAACTCTGCACTGATTGTGTTAATCCACAAGAAAGGGCCGCGCACAGACCCGGCCAATTTTAGACCAATTAGCCTGCTAAATGTTATCGGGAAGATCTATTCAAGATTTCTACTTAACAAATTAACGACCTGGATGGAAAGCAACAACATCGCAGAGGAACAGGCGGGTTTCCGCCCTGGAAGATCAACAACAGACCAAATCTTAATTCTAAATTACTTGGCCACCAAGTATGCTGACAATGGCCTAAAAGCCCTCCACGTCGCCTTTATAGACTTTAAGCAGGCCTTTGATCTAATTCCCAGGAACCAGCTATGGGCAAAATTGGCAGCGACATCTATCGACCGCCGCCTTCTCCTGCTGATTATTAATTTGCATACTAATACCTTCCTGAGGATTAGGCTAGATAGCAAGGGGCTAGTCTCCAATCCGGTTGCCACCACTAGGGGGGTAAGACAGGGCTGTTTGCTTGCCCCTGCCCTGTTTAATTTCTATATTAATTCGCTAGTGGTGCATATGGCAAATACTGATTTCCATCCACCAAAACTGGCAGGACGAGCCTTGAATGTCCTGCTGTATGCGGACGATGCCGCCCTATTAGCTACGTCCCCCATCGGATTAAGGAGGATGCTTCGAGCTCTTCATGAATATGTGATCCAACATGAGCTCCAACTAAATTATGCCAAGACCAAAATAATGGTCTTTGCCGCTCGACCGAAACCTAATTTATGGTCAATTAATGGTATTCCTTTAGAGCAGGTCAGTTGCTTCAAATACCTGGGCCAGGTTGTTAGATCAAATAGGTCCTTCTTGGCGCACAGAGAATACATAGCCTCGAACCCATCGAAAGCAGCCTTGGTGATTAGAACCCTGTACTCTAAGAAACAGGCACAAACTGTCAAAGTTGCCTTGCGACTCTTTAAAATGAAAGTCCTCCCTCTTCTACTGGTGGGCATTGCCTTGGGCTCATGTAGGGACTTTGAAAAATTGGAATCTATCCAAACCCAATTCCTCAGGGCCATACTCAGGATCCCCCCCCCCCCGGTGGCAGGTGCGATCATGAGACTGGAAACCGGTTGCCAAGCCTTTAGGTATGTGGCCCTGAAAGCGAAGTTATGGCTTTGGCTTAAGCTTTGTTTCAGACCGGCAGGTTTGGCCCCCTTGATTCTGAGGGATAACTTTAAATCTCCATGGGAAGGGGAGATAGTGGAGGAAGTGCAGAAGTGCGGGTTGTCCTCCCTTTATATAGGGTCCATGACGTATAGCCACGCAAAGGCGGTGATCGCCCAAAGATTAAAGGATATTGCGAGACAGGAGGACATAGCCCGTGTGAGACCAGGGCTGTTTCTGGGGGAACAGATGTGCCGAGCTGCTCCAGCTCGCTACCTGGCGGATGTCCACTACGTGGAATACCGCAGACTATTTACCGCGGCTAGGCTGAATGTTCTTGACTCGGCGGTTCTGAGGGGAAGATATGGAGGAGTCCCATATGACCAGAGATTGTGCCATTGTGTGTTGGGTGAGGTGGAATCCACAGAGCACATTTTACTGAGCTGTCCCTTCTACAACGATTTGAGACAGTGTCTTATAACCCCATGCTTGCCCCAGCTTAGTCCCCGACAAAGAGGAAAGCAGACAGCATGTCTGCTGAATGGGTCTTCTGGGAAGGCAACTTTGTCAGTGGCTAGGTTCCTTTTCCTGGCACTCAAGCGTCGGAAACGTACAATTGAATGCCTTGATGTGGGTTATCTGTAGGAGGTTTAGTGCTGTGGCCCTACCTTATTCATGTACCCCTATGATGTTTTAGTTCATAATTCTGTATTGTGTTTTATTTCTGTGTTTTATTTCTGACTATCGGTCGAATAAAGGAATTGATTGATTGACCATATTTCTAAATCTTTTTTAACTTCTGACCAGCATTTCTCATAATTATCTTTAAATAAATTCAAATTTTTAGCTGTCATATTGATCCCCAAATATTTCACTTTCTTAACTAAGGTCAAACCAATCTCATTCTGAAACCTTTCTTTTTCAATCTGTGTTAAGTTTTTCTCTAGAACTTTAGTTTTTGACTTGTTCAGTTTAAAACCTGCCACATGACCAAATTCTTGAATCAGTTCTAATACCCTTTTCGTACTAGATTCTGGCTCCTGTAATGTCAAAACTAGGTCATCTGCAAAAGCTTTCAGTTTGTATTGTTTGGCTCCGACCTGAATTCCTTTAATCTGACTGTCCCTTCTAATCATATTCAACAGCACCTCCAGGACTGAAATAAATAACAATGGAGAGATAGGGCAACCTTGTCGTGTTCCTTTTTCTATCTTAAATTCTTCAGTCACCACATTATTAACAATCAGTTTAGCTTTTTGTTCTGAATAAATTGCACTTATACCATTTTCAAACACTTGTCCCACCCCCATTCCCTTAAGGTTTTTCTTCATGAAATTCCAAGAAATATTGTCAAAGGCCTTCTCCGCATCAATAAAAATTAAAACAGCTTTTGTGTTAATATTCACTTGTAACATCTCCAAAATATCAATTATGTTCCTTGTATTATCAGACAAGTGTCTACCTGGGAGAAAGCCTGCCTGATCCTTGTGAATCTCTTCTACTAATACTTTTTTTAGTCTATTAGCTAAAATGTCAGCAAAAATTTTATAATCCACATTTAACAGGGAGATGGGACGGTAGTTCTTGAGTTGTGTCTTTTCAGACTCTAGTTTAGGTATAAGCGTAATAAAAGCTTCTTTCCACAACTCCGGCGTCCTCTTTCCTTCCATAATTTCATTGCAAACCTCCTTTAATGGTTGAATTAAGTAATCTTTCAAAACTTTGTAATACTTGGAGGTTAACCCGTCTGGCCCTGGAGATTTGCCCAGCTGCATATTCTGAATGGCACCTTCAATCTCCTGTTCTGTAATTGCGTAATTCAACATTGTCCTTTTTTCTTTAGATATTTTTTCTTGAGGTATTTTTTGTAGTCCATTAAGTCTCAAAAATTGGTCTGTATCAGTCTCTTTCTGAGGCTCTTGTGTGTACAATTGTTTAAAGTATCTCTGGAAACACCTTCTAATCTCCACGGGATTCTGAATGTTTTTCCCTTCTATCTCGAGGTTTGTAATAGTGTTTAACTTTTGTCTTTTTTTCAACTGCCAAGCTAGCAGCTTCCCACATTTATTAGCCGATTCAAATGTCTTTTGCCTCATCTGCTTTATTTTCCATTCTACTTCTTGATTTATCAGTTTCATATATTGTACTTGATAAAGTTTGATTTCTCTCAGAATCTCCTTTGAATTGGGTTTCAACCTTAATTTCCTCTCCCCTTCTTTTATTTTTTCCAAAATTTTATCCTTTTTCTCATTTTGAGTCCTCTTTTTTATGGCATTCTGTTGAATTAGAAACCCTCTCATGACCGCTTTACTTGCGTCCCAGATTACTTTTTTTCCCACCATAGTTCTCAAATTAGTTTCAAAATAGTCTCTCAATGTCTTTTGGGCCTTCTTAATAATCTCTTGATCTCGCAGCAAGGTGTCATTCATCTTCCATCTGAAGGAACCAGTCAGTGTTAGTTTCATTTCCATCTTTACAGCATTATGGTCGGAGCAAGTTCTTGGGCAGATTTCCACCTTCTTTATCTTAGGTGCCAGTGCTCTACTTATCCATATCTGGTCAATTCTAGTCCATGTCAATTTGGCTTCAGAAAAGAATGTTCCTTCTCTTTCCAGGGGGTTTTTAGTTCTCCATATGTCAATTAAATCCATATTGTCAGTCAATTCAAAAAAAGTTTTTGGTAATCTGCCCTCTTTTGTTACAGTCTGTTTCTGTGCCTTGTCCATATTCGTGGATACCACTCCATTCATATCTCCCATCATGATGATGTTATTATAGTCCATATAGTCCAGCATTGTCTCATGTAACTTCTTATAGAACTCCGATTTCCCCTCATTTGGTGCATAAATACCTAAAATCAAAAAAAATTCTCCTTGAATTTGAATTTCAATTGCCAGAATCCTTCCTTGTTCATCTTTAAAAATAAATTTAGGTGATAGGCTTTCTTTTGCGTAAATGACCACTCCTCTCTTTTTAACCTTATCCGATGCTATGAACTCCTGGCCCAATCTTTTATTAATCAAAATTTTCCTGTGAAGCCTAGTCACATGTGTTTCCTGTAAACAGATTAAGTCCAATTGTTCCTTTTTTAATAAGTCCAATTGTTCCTCCTCTTCTCCGGGGAATTCAGGCCACAAATATTCCAACTTAATAGTTGCAGAGACATGATGCTGTGCTTCTATTTCCCTCCTACTGCTCCCAGAAGCTCTTCCTCCTTTGACGGTGGTATCACTTTCCCTGGCTGGTCAGATCCCAAAGGTGGTAATATTGAGCCAAGTACTCCAGATCTTAAGGCTCTCAATTCTTCCTCCACCCCTTTTTGAAGGTCTCCTCCATGATCACTCAAGAATTTTTCCTTATCTTCAACCGATCTTATTTTGACTTTTTTCCCTTTATATGAGAAAGATACCCCCTGGGGGAATTCCCATCTGAAGACAACTTTATTACTTCTCAATAATCCCACTAAGTCTCCGTAGTTAGCTCTAAGTTCAAACAAATGCTTGGGGATATCCTTGTAAATTTCCACTCTTGAATCTTGAATCTCTAAAGTTTTCTGGAAGTGCGCGCTCAATATCTTATCTCTCTCTTCCTTCGATCTGAGGGAGATCAAACAGTCTCTCGACCTGATTTCCTCCCTCCCTTACCAAGTCTGAACGCACTTACTATCTTAAAGTCCTTGTCCTCTTCCAAAGGCCAAAATTCCTGTGTAAGATACTCACTTAAATTCTCTTTTTCAAGTTCTGGGACTGACCTGATCCTCAGGTTATTCTCCTTATTTCTCAATTCTATCATAGACAGAAAATCCTGATGTTCCCCAACTTGTTTACGCATCGGCTTTATTTCCTGTTGCACAGCCTCTACTTTCTCTCTCGCCTCCTCAGCTATTTTCCGATTCGACGCAGTTTCTTCCAAAAGTTTCCCAATGGTTTGTGCATTTGAACTCACTTGCTGGGTTAAATTGTTAATGCTAGCTGTATTTTGATCAATTTTAGTTGACTGTTCAGTCACTTGTTTGCTTAGGCCATCCAATTTTTCATAAATTTTATTTAGTACAGAAGTAAAGTTCTCTCCTAAGGCCATTTCCTCGAGCCCAGTTTGGTCTGAATCTTCCCCTTGTGCCACAGGAAGACTGGGAACAGATGATCTGCATAGCTGAGAGATTATGCTAGGCTGCTGTGTTTTGGTTTTAGTTGATCTTGTTGTCCTGCTCATCCCACTTCTGTCAAGGTCAGTCCCACGGTTAGCTCTTCCCATGGAAAATCCCCAGCTCCTGAGATGGAAAAATCCCCCAGTGGCTGCACAGTTTCAATACTCCACTAGAGGGAATCTTTAACGTCGCAGTTTGTAAAGTCTAGAGGGAATCTTTAACGTCGCAATTTATAAAGTCTTTCTCAATTTTCAAAGTGTCCCTTAAAAATTTACACAGTAGCAAATCACCGGAAAACCTTCCTGAACTTTTTACTTTTGCAGAGTTAGTCCTAGTTAAGTTACAATGTCTCCAAAGAGTGTGAGTTACAATATAACAGTTCAAAACAGCCTGACTGCTCTAGCAACTTGGCAGTCCGATTCCCTGAAGTTCAAATGGTTTTGTAAATCCACAAGTGGAGAGGCAAAGATCAAAATTGTCCCTTCTCCCCCTCAGTTTGCCTGGGGGGGAGTCTTCTGTTTAAATGTTGGAATTTAGGTCTTTGGTATCACAGTCTTGAAGCATTAGATTAAAACGTCGTTGCTTTATAACTTTAAACAGAGCCGGGAGACGGACTTCCTGGTTGCGCCTCCCGCTTCGGTATCCAAATTTAAAGTTTTTTCACTTAATCACCAGTTCATTAAACTTCCCCTACTCACGGGTAGTTGTTTCTTAGCCGAATAGTCCCAGGAAAAAGGTCAGCGCTCTCACCGACAACAGCTTCGTGGCTTCACCCCACAGAAAGAGCGATCGACTCTCAGCACCGCGCCAGCCCCGTCGCGCTCCAGCACCCCTTACGAGGTCCCTTTACGATTTCGGGAGGTGCTAATGGTGCCCGCTGAGTCCCACGGCCACAGGCTTCCGCTGCCTGCGGTTTTTCAGCGGGGGTCTCCGCTTCGCCGTAGCGGACGACCCGTTTCTGCGGAGCTTCCCCTTCATAGAAGGAAGGAGAAAGCCATTGTCGTTCACGCCGCCTCCGGAAGTTGACATCACATGATGCGGCTATCTGTGGGAAAGAAGAATTTCCCAGGACGTTCACAGGCTGGATAAGTCTTTGTGAAGAGTGTAACTTGAAACCTTCTGACTGCGCATGTTCAGGAAGTTTGTCAGACTTGCTAGAAGAACTGAACTGAAAGGATGTGTTTTTCTGTAGTGCTGGAATGTCAGAAATAAACATCATGTAAATAGATTTTTGACTTATTTTCTTTCCCCTGCGGAAGCAGGAGGGAGGGGTTGTGCATTTTACCCACTCTTGGGAAAATGTCGCCTATCAAAATCTCCCTGGTCTGTCTGGATGTCAGCCAGAGGAGGTTACCGGTATGCAAGCTCCGAGGACAGTGAGAGGGGCCAGCCTCTATGGAGGGGGCTTGCAAACCAACAAGTGGTAGCAGAGCCCGATGCTTAAGACGGCTGAGCACCAGGTGGGAGACCTTTTTTTGCTGATAAGCAATGATCCACGGACCTCTGCGATGCTGATTTATGGCTGGATGGTGAACGCGAATTGAAAAGTCTTCTGTTCCCTGAGAAAAAGCTCCTGTTTTGGATAAAACAGAGCAGAGAGAAGCGAAATACTTCACATTCCACAGCTGATAAGAGCTGCCGTTAGTTGGAGACGGAATCGTGAGTACTTTTTGAGCAAAATTTATGGGCTGGTTAACTTTAAAAAGCAAAGAGAGAAAAGAAGCTTCAGAAACGAAAACAAGGCTGGGTGTTTTTCAGCGATGCTTGTTGTAAACAAACTGTTGGAAAAGGGACTTTCCAAGCAAAGAGCTGTTGGATTGCAGCGAAGGCTTATTGTTTGCAGATTCTCTGTGAAAGGAAAAATTCCAGGCAGCTGGGCTGACTGCCAGGTGCAAGCAGCTTGTAAACAGCCCAATAGACTTTTGGATTTTCCAGCTTGTAGCTGAAGCTGCAGTTTGGATTAAAGATGGCTCTGTTCTCTCAGAAACTGAATAGCCAAAACTGGCTAGAATGGTCATTTGCAATGGAATTCTTGCTGGTGGGAGAGCAATTATGGGACTTAGTACAAACCCCACAGCTTGTTGCTGTACAAGCACAGGGGAAGGAGGCTGCAGTTCAAAGTGAATTGAAGCAGCGTGTCCTGAGAATTTTGGCGGAAAATGTGGACGCTTATCTTGAGCCAGTCCTAAAGGGTGCACAAGAACCAAGGGTCGCTTGGGAGTCACTCCACAAAGCTTGTGAAGCTGGGGTGGGAAGCAAGGACCGAGAATTGGTTGTGCCAAAGGGGGAGAGCCAAGATGAAGCTAGCCAAATTCTTGAGAGCTTTTTGAAAGCTGGGAGGAGCTTTGAGCCACAACAAGGAAGTGAAGGGACGGTTGCTGCTGTTGCTGTTGATGATCCTAGCACTGCTGCAATGGCTGTTGCTGATAGGGGGAGTGAAGCTCAGAAATCAAGCACCCCCACTACAATTGCTAAAGAGGAGAAAGCTGTAACTCTGATCGCTGTTCATAAGGAGACACCACATCAGGAGCAAGGAGCTAGAGGGAGCTCTGTAAAGCCTGAGGCTTCAAACAAAGGTTGTACCCAGTCCCAGGCAAAACCAGATATGGCTTTGATGTCCCTAAAAGCCACATCATCCATGGAGAACTCTTTTATTATAGACACAGGATGCACGCAACACATGACATCACGCCGAGAACTGTTTTCTACGTTTGAGAAGCAACGCTTCACTGTGAAACTGGCCAATGGTCAGGAAATGGAAGCAACCGGGATCGGAACTGTGTATCTAGAAAGCCTGAACTTGACTATAAACAATGTTTATTTTGTTCCTGATTTAAAGTACAATCTGCTGAGTGTTTCTCAAATAACTAAGAAGAAACTGGTGTTATCATATGATGAAGAAAGCTGCAAAATCTACAAAGATGGAGAGCTGTATCTTTCTGCAAGAGAGAAAGATGGACTGTATCTGTTAACTTTTGATGAAAGTGATTTTAAAATGTGCACAGCATGTGAAGCTAAAATGCTTTCTCTTGCAGGTATCTTGAAAGAAGACACGAGAGGAAAGGCAACCAAGATTAACAGTGTTTTTCAGCGAGTGTATGCTGATGTAATTGGTCCTTTAGCACCATCTAGAGGCAATGCAAAATACTATCTTGTATTTGTTGATCATTTTTCTCAATATGTATGGATTTACATGTTGCAGAAACCCAGAGAAACCTTAGAAAGGTTTAAGGAGTTTTGTGATAAGGTTAAGAATATTCATGATGCTAATATTGATTTTCTTTTCACAGATGAAAAGCCAATTTTTCTTTCACAAGATTTTCAGGATTTTCTTGAGAAGCAAGGGATAGAGCACAAGGTTGCTGTTTCAGAAGCTGCATGGAACAAAACTGTTTGTGTAAAAGTGAACAGAGAGTTGCAAAATGGCATGAAGGCACAATTGCTGAGTTCACACTTGCCACATGAGTATTGAGCTGAATCTTTATCTTGTTTTCGTTACACTTGGGTGAGAAAGGTTTCGAAAGGTATGGAAAGTTCTCCTTTTGAGAGCCTGTTCCACAGAAAACCTTCTGTCTCACATTTTAGGGTTTTTGGATCTCAAGTCAGGACGGAAACTCCAGATGGGATGAAGAATGCCAGAGGCATTTTTGTGGGTTATGAAAAGGGTCTCTACAGAGTAATTTTGTCTGAATCTGGTCAGGTGATTCTCACGAAATTTCTAGAAAATGCTCCTGGACAGGAGAGAGTAATTGTTCACACATTTCCCACTGCTGATGATTCAGATGATGAATTTGATTAGTCTGATTATAGTGATACTGAAAGTGACACAGAAAGCTCAGAGAGTTCTGTTGACACAGTTATTGAGAAAGGTTCACACACAAAAGCTAGATCTTCACAGGTTAAGGTTGAACTACTGTTTACAGTTGGAACTGGTTCTCCGAAAAGTCCTGAGACTGAACCAGTCAGCAAAGAGGATCAACACCTCATACGCAGGTCTGAGAGAATCACAAAGGGCGTACCACCCAAGAGGTATTCTCAAGAGTTTGCTAGTTCAGCTGTTGCATGTATTACTATTGTTGACAACAAAAGCCAGGTTATGGATATGTCTAAGTCGGAGACAAAGACACAACAGGGAGTTGCTGAGCATAACACAACGTTCTCTAACCAAGGTAATGCAGAAGCACTCATTCCTTGGAAGTCAGACAACCAGAGAGTTACATTGGTGAAACCAGTGGCGGGTAGTTCCAAGGGTGGAACTGAAACAACAGGGGATTGTTATATGTATAACAACTGTTTGTTTTCTTCTCTGGATCAAGTTTTGTCCGCAGCTAACGATGATTCATATGGGGGAGGATGTCAGTATATGGAAACATCACTGCTGCAGACAGCCAGATTGTTGACATCACATGATGCGGCTAGCTGTGGGAAAGAAGAATTTCCCAGGACGTTCACAGGCTGGATAAGTCTTTGTGAAGAGTGTAACTTGAAACCTTCCGACTGCGCATGTTCAGGAAGTTTGTCAGACTTGCTAGAAGAACTGAACTGAAAGGATGTGTTTTTCTGTAGTGCTGGAATGTCAGAAATAAACATCATGTAAATAGATTTCTGACTTATTTTCTTTCCCCTGTGGAAGCAGGAGGGAGGGGTTGTGCATTTTACCCACTCTTGGGAAAATGTCGCCTATCAAAATCTCCCTGGTCTGTCTGGATGTCAGCCAGAGGAGGTTACCGGTATGCAAGCTCCGAGGACAGTGAGAGGGGCCAGCCTCTATGGAGGGGGCTTGCAAACCGACATATTGGTCCCCTACTTCCATCAAAATATCATTATACTTCAACCACGTGGCTTTCATATTCAACCTTTTATGGGTCTTAGCTTCCAATGGTGATATCCACCTGGGTGTTTTCCTTTCTAACAAATCCTTATATCTTATCCAAACACTGTACAAAGATTTTCTAATTATATGATTTTTAAATCCTTTGTGAGCTTTTATCTTATACCATAAATATGCATGCCAACCAAATACATTATCAAAACCTGCTAAATCTAAAATATCTGTATCCTCCAACAAAAACCATTCTTTCAGCCAGCAAAAGGCTGCTTCTTCAAAGTAAATCCTTAAATCTGGCAGGGAGAAACCCCCTCTCTCTTTCACATCTGTTAATAATTTAAACTTAATTCTGGGTTTTTTGCCCTGCCAGATAAATTTAAATAAAACCTTTTGCCATTCCTTAAAACAATTCAACTTGTCAATGATAGGAAGTACTTGAAACAAAAAATAACAAATTAGGCAATACATTCATCTTTACCGCTGAAATTCGGCCCAACAAAGATAATTTCAACCTTGTCCAGATATCCAACTCTCTTTTGATATCATTCCATAACTTTTCATAATTGTCTTTATACAAATTCAATTTTTTTGCAGTCATATTTACACCCAGATACTTCACCTTTTTCACAAACTTCAACCCTGTGGTTTCCTCTAAATTAAGTTTTTCATGTATTATTAAAATTTTTTCTAAGACTTTGGTTTTATTCTTATTCGATTTGAAACCTGCAACTTGTCCGAACTATTGAATTATCTTCAGTGCTTTGATTGCACTGATCTCAGGGTCCTGTAAAGTCAATACCAAATCATCAGCAAAGGCTTTTAACTTATATTGTTTAGTTCCAACTACTTACGTTTAACTTCCTTGTCTTTCCTTATCATATTCAACAACACCTCTAGGACAGAGATAAAAATCAGGGGGGAAGTGGGCACCCTTGCCTGGTTCCCTTCTCAATCCTAATTTCTTCTAAGACCACATTGTTAATTATAATTTTTGCTTTTTGCTCAAAGTAAATTGCATTAATACCATTAAAAAAAAATTGACTGACCCCCATATTATATAAGTTCTGCTTCATAAAACTCCAAGAAACATTATCAAAGGCTTTCTCTGCATCAATAAACATTAACATTGCTTTAGTGTTCCTTTTTGCCTCTAACCTTTCCAACACATCCACTATATTCCTAATATTATCTTTCATATGCCTCTCAGGTAAAAAAACTTGATTGATCTTTATGTATGTGCTTATTCAAAACCTTCTTCAATCTTGTAGCCAAAATATTTGCAAATATTTTATAATCCATATTCAACAAAGAAATTGGTCGGTAGTTCTTTACTTGAGCTCTATCTGTAACCGGTTTAGGTATCAGAGTGATAAATGCCTCTTTCCAGGACTCTGGTGCTTTGTCCCCCTGTAATATCTTGTTACAAGCATCCATCAATGGTTGTATCAGCCAATCCTTAAATATTTTATAATATTTGGATGTTAAACCATCAGGTCCCGGTGCTTTGCCTATTTGCATTTGGGCAATTGCCACTGCGACTTCTTGTCTTGTAATCTGTTCATTTAGTAAGGTTCCTTTTATCCACTGGAATTTTCTGCAATCCATTTTTATCCAAAAACTGTTCCACTTTTTCCTTTTCTTCTTTTTATTTTTTGTAAAGCTGCTTACAGTATTTTTGAAAGTATTTTCTAATCTCTGCTGGGTTCTCAATATTCTTTCCATCCTCCATAATGTTAATTATTGTACTCTCCTTCTGTCTCTTTTTTCAATTGCCAAGCCAATAATTTCCCACATTTATTTGCCGATTCAAAAGTCTTTTGTTTCATCAATTTAATTTTCCATTCAATTTCTTGATTTACTATTTGTGGATTGTAACGCCTTAATCTCCTTTTGAATCTGTTGATTTTTGGGATTACATCTCAGTTTTTTCTCTTTTTCCTTCAATTGAGACAGGATTTTTTTCCTTTTGTTCATTCTGTGCTTTCTTCCTAATAGAGTTCTGTTGGATCACGAAACCTCGCATTACTTCTTTACTTGCATCCCATACGACCCTTGCTTCAGTTCCAGGATTCAAGTTCAATTGAAAATAATCCTTTGGGGTCTTCTGAGCTTTATTAACAATCAAATAATTTCTGAGTAAAGCATCATTCATCCGCCATCTGAAAGAACCCTGTAGAGACAATTTTAATTCTGTTAACACAGCATTATGATCGGAACAAATCCTTGGACAGATCTCATATTTAGTCACTCTTGGGGTCAAGTCTTTAGTTAGCTATATATAATGCAGGCGACTAGACGATAGATTTGCATCTGAAAAAAATGTAAAATCTTTCTCCATTGGATTCCTCAATCTCCAAATATCCACCAGGTCAAAATTGTCCACCATCTCAAAAAACATCTTTGGTAGCCTCCCATCATTAGTAAGTTTTTGCCTTTGGGTTCTATCCATCATTGTTGAGACTACCCCATTCAAATCCCCCATAAATACAATTTTGTAATCCAGATAGTCCATAAGAATAGCTCAGAGAAAGGAGGGGCCGGTAGCAGAATGGTGCAGAGGGAGCGTGCTAAGCCCCAGTCCAAGCAAGCACTTGCTATGATTACACCGAAGACGTCATTGTCAACTTGGAATGCATTTGTTGTCGACACGGGAGCCACAGTTCATCTGACTGGACGCAAGGGGTTGTTTACCATGTTTGAGGAACGGCGTTACACCGTTTCATGATTTGGAAGCCACCGGGTTTGGAACAGTGTTTCTTGAGAGCCTCCAAACCACGATTAGCAATGTCTATTTTGTTCCAGGTTTAGCTTTTAACCTGTTGAGTGTATCACAACTGACTGAGCAGGAATTTGAGGTTTCCTGCAACAAGAAGAGATGTGTGATCTCCAGAGATGGAACACCACTTCTGTACGCCCACAAAGAAGATGGACTTTATTTGCTGTCCTTTGATAATACTGATTGTAAGGATTATAATGTTGTTGTGTCTTGTGTTACAGGTGCGACAGGCAAGAAACCTAAAAAAGTCACCAGAGTTTTCCAGCGAGTGTATGCTGAAGTGGTTGGACCTCTACTGCCTTCTAGAGGCAAAGCCAAGTACTACCTGATAATGGTTGACTGTTTTTCTCAGTATGTTTGGGTGCATATGTTGCAGAGACCGCAGCAAACCTTAAGAAAGTTCAGAGAATTTTGTGATAAGGTAAACTTTGTTCATGATGCTAATGTTGAATGTCTTTTCACTGATGAAAAGCAGGTTTTTGTTTCACAGGAATTTCAAAAGTCCCTAGGTGAACAGGAGATTGAGCACAAGGTTGCTGTCTCAGAAGCTTCATGGAACAAGAGTGTATGAGTCAAGGTGAACACAGAGTTGCAACAAGGCATTAAAGCACAACTGCTAAGTGCAGGTTTGCCCAAAAAAATTTGAGCTGAGTTGCTGAATGCTTTTTCTTACACGTGGGTAAGAAAGGTTTCCACAGGTATGGAAAGTTCTCCTTTTGAGAGACTGTTCCAGAGAAAACCTTCTGTCAAGCACTTAAAGGTTTTCGGGTCTCACATGTGGATA